>NC_080677.1:4242424-4545454 GCF_030445035.2 Dasypus novemcinctus
GAGCTGCAGGGTGCCTAATAATTACCTCCTGAGAGCTACTCAAATATGGCCACTCTGTAAGCCAAACTCAGCATGTAAATGCATTACTTTCCCCCCAGTGTGGGACATGACTCCCAGGGATGAGCCTCCCTGATGCTGAGCCTTCCTGGCTATCAATCACCAGCTGGTGATGCAACTAGAAAAAGACCTTGAATAAAAGGGGGAAATGGTAAAGACAAATGAGTTTATATGGCTAAAAGACTTTAAAAAGAGTTGGGAGGACATCAGAGGGGTCACACTTATGCATGTCTCAGCAGGATTCCAGAGACAGCCAAAGTAGATACAATCCCAGTTATTGGTGCTCCTGAGGGCTATGGAGACACAAAAGTTCTACAGTCATAGCAGATGGCTCTGGAGTTCAGCACCTTGTCAGTGAGCCCTACTTTGGAATTTGTGTTCCTGATTGTGATGGAGTTGGGCTCAGATGTGACCCTTCTACACATGCCTCTTTTGTCATTTATACTGAACCTGTGGTTGGTGCTGGGGTTGGTGTATACTCAGGAGACTTGAATCCTTGCATTGGCCATGTGCCAGCTGTGCCCTGAGACTCTGCAGAGTTGCAACTCATACTCTCCAGTTTGTTGGACTTACCCAGGTCAGTTAACAGGGAGGTGAAGATGGTCAACCGCCACACCAGGGAATCAAGAGTGCTTACAACTGCAAGCAGGAGAATAGCATCCTTTAACCATGTGAGATCTAAGCCCCCTCTCAATTTAGAGGTGGAGTGGTCATCATCAGCCCAGGGTCCACAGGATGGAGGGATAAAATATGGATTAGAGTGGGCTTACTGATATTCTACTATAGACCTATTGTGACACTAGCAATGGAGGAAATTTTATCATTGATGGGGCGACAGTGGCCATGGTAGTTGCTGAGGGCAGGAAGAGGGAAGAAGAGATGTGATGTGTGGGCATTTTTTGCATTTGGAGTTGTCCTAAATGATATTGCAGGTTCAGATGCTGGATATTATATATCCTGCCATAATCCCATGAGTAGACTGGGGGAGAGTGTAAACTACAATGTAAACTATAATCCATGCAGTGCAGCAGTGCTCCAAAATGTAATCACCAAATGCAGTGAATGTGCAACAATGATGAAAGAGGCTGTTGATGTGGGAGGAGTGGGGGGTGATGTGGGGTATACGGGAACCTCTTATATTTTTTAATGTAACCCTTTTTGTGATCTATGTATCTTTTTTAAAAAAAGACTATTAAAAAAAGTCAGATTAAAGGCATAAAAAAAAATAAGTTGCTGAGAAATCTCAAACAGCCCTATGTCATGAATGGCCATTCCATTCTATCAAATGTAGTCACTGCAACCAAAAATATCTTAAAGTTCTTTAAATGTTTAATCACTTTCAAAGCAATGTCCAACAGAGTTTGAATCTGGGCCGTGATGTATGAAAAGTTCCCTATCTTCTCTGAGCTTCACTTTCCCCATAGTAAAACTGAGATAGCATTACCACCCTCAGTCATGGTGATAAGTCATAAGCTAAGTGTATAAGGGGACTAGCTCTAGGCTGGCATATAGTAGGCAACTCACAATTATAGATTCCCCATCCTTCCATTGATAGCACCTCCCCTGTACTGAGTTTTTCTATTACCCTTTTTGCTTTCTTAGTACAGCATTCTTGTATTTGCCATTTCTCATATTGAAATCTCCTGGTATGAATTTTGTAGTTTAATATCTCACTTCCTGTGGCTTAGATGCTCAAGTACCTTGCAAAGTGATACTATCTTAATTTCATATGTTTATCTGTAAGTCTGTGCCAGTGAAAGATGGCTTAAGCACAATTTCAGGACTTGTCAGCCCACATTTGCATGATCATTCTACTGGCTTTCATTTCCACACTTTGGAGATATCTAGAACAGCTGAAACAATTTAAAAGGAAATGAAACAAGGGGGATCTCCCTGTTATGCTCTTTGTTAAAGAGTTGCAGAAATTGTGCTGACTAGTCAAGAAGAAAGAAGAGTCAAGAGACTACACGGTCGCTGTCTTCAAGTGTCACAACTTTTATTTAATTTTCAGTAATTTTTCATAGAGACAGAGTATCTTTGTTCTGGAAGGGTATATTACTGACTCATGGGATAACTTTAGAAGCCACTTTCTTAGTCAAGAACCCAGGAGACCTACAACGCAGTCTCTTTGAGTCCAAGGACTCTAGGAACCAGAGAAATATATATGGAATCCAGGACAGTGATCAATGAACATCTCAGCAATGTCTGCAAATTCATGAGTTTGAACCATTCTAACCTGTGGCTTTTAAAGAAAAACTAAGCACTCTGAACATACAGTCATTACCTAACTCTGCATCAGGGATGTGGCATGACAGAAAGAACTCAGATATAAATTAAACCTTGTATTGATTTTGATCCAAATTCTCCCTATATCAATTTATTAGGTCTCCAAATGACTAAGGCAAACTGAAACAAAAAAAAAATTCTCTAAATAGGATAAACAGTCATCTTACCCTGGTCTATATTTTCTCAAATATAAGAACTAAGACCATTGATTACAGGGCATAAAAGAACATATTTATACTGAAAGTCTAAAGGAGCCATTGTGGGAAGCAGCTGTGGCTCAATCAATTGGGCTCCCATCTACTATATGGGAGGGCCTGGGTTCGTGTCCCAGGGCCTCCTTGTGAAGGCAAGTTGGCCCATGCCCATGGAGAGCTGACTGCCTGCGCCCACAGAGAGCTGACGCAGCAAAATGACGCAACAAAGAGAGACAAACAGACACAGAAGAACATGCAGCAAATGGACACAGAGAGCAGACAGCAAGGAAGCTGCAAGGGGGGGAATCAATCAATCGATTAATAAATAAATAAATAAAAAGGAGCCACTGAGGTTTTCAGAGTAGGTAGTATGTTTGTCATTGAATGTATTCAGACTGAGTCTGTGATGGCTTGGCAAAGATGCAATAGAGAAGACAGTGACTGAAGGGGTCGTAGCTAGATAACCTTAAAGTTTGCTTTTCAGCCCGAAATGTAATAAAATTCAGAAGACACAGCCACAGAAGGAGTGGCCTCAATGGAGGAAACTTTAGGCCAGATAAAAAGGAAGGACCGTAGAATTATAGATCGACAGTGAGGGATCTTGGATCTCAAGAGATCCTAAGGCATTCTTCAAACTACTCTTCAAAGACTTTTTGAAATTTTACCCACTACTCCTATCCCCACTATCATCTGGTTACCACTTATCAGATAGTCATCTTTGGGTTCCAAAAAAGAGTCTAACTCCCCAGATTACTTGGTCTATGAAGTTTGGGCTTAAAGGGGATAACTTTGAAAGACTTTGGTTCAAGCTTCCAGAATTTGTGTCTCATTGAGAAAAATTCATTGCAGATTCCAAGATTATTCTCATATTTATCTCCAGGTTACTATTACTGTAGAGGAAGGAACAATATGGTATACTGAAGGAAGGTGTATGGAAGTCATTGAATGGAACAGGTCATTCATTTTTATATGGAAAATATGAATGAACAGAAATTTACCCCCTTCTAATAAGCAAAGTATGATTCTTTCCCTGCCTATCAATCTGTTCATTTTTTAATAATTCTTCAACCTGCACCCTCAACAATTCCTAAAACAGTCACCAATCTCAATCAGGGAAGATAAAGCAAGGTTTTCCTTTTGCACCCAACTGAAATACTATTCCATTTTATAGCATCAATATTTCAACTGATTTTAACTTCAGGCCATGCCTCACATATGGAGGAAGGCAGCAGTGTCTTGGGATCCTCCTCCTGCTGAGATGTCCAGTAGAATGCCATCTTACCTAGATGGGTTCAGAAATCCCTAACACTCAGTTCCAGTTACAGCTTGCCTGCCTCCAAACTAATTTCCTCTGCTTTCCACGAGCATTTAGACAACCTTCAAATGCCAGAGGCAGATGTTGGTTGCTGCCAGAAGGAGGTATGCAAGACAGCTGTCCTACAACTTCCTGTCTGCATTTAAGGGTCCACAGGTGAGCCGTCACCACCACCTGAGTCCTGCCCTGGTAGCACAGACATTTCCAGGAAGCAAAAAGCTATTTGTTACCTTTTGTAGATTTTGCATAACTCCATTTGCTTATGAAATGTGGCATGTGTCCAGTTCTTTTTTTCCACACAGCACAATGAATATATCATTCCATTAGCCCACAGCTTAAAGCTGATTTCCCTATCATCATTCGTTTAGGGCTTAATAGTGTTTACCAAGGCTTTCACAGAGTTCTTTGTGACATGCTGCAGAAGCCAGCCTAGCAACTGTAGCTAACAGGCTCGGGGCAGAGCCATTCCAATGCAAAATCATTGGCTTGATGCATCTCAAGGCATTTGGCTAGTGTGCTCTGAAAAATAAAAAGGCTCTAACAAAAGAAATGAACTGTTGGGGACCAAGCAGACAAAGGAAATAGCATGGACTTATCAAGATGCATTACGGATTTAGCATCCTTGGTTAGGGAGACAAAAGGAGGGGAAAGAAAGGGATGTAGCCCATTTATCAGACCACAGCTGTGAGTGTGGATGTCAGGACAGACGGGCATTCGTAATGGCCACCCACAGGCCTTTTCTGACTTCTCATTTGTTGCAATTCAGAGATGTCGATGGAGCAAGTGGTGGCTGCTGTTAAAAGTGGACCACCCATCCATCTCTGTGGCCGGCAGGGCCACCCTATAAAAGTGGGAAAGGTGTCAAGCTTATTGTATACAGTGCAACTTCCTTTGGGTCTGAGAATGTTCATTCTTACTTTACCCAGAATTTAAATTTGCTACTCGCCAAGAATCACTGTGCTTTGCTTTTTAGTCATATCCACTGACAGAAGAATGAAAGACCTTATCCCCTCCCATGGCCTTTTCAGATACAAACAAGCATGGGTTTGGAGACCCTGGGCGTGCTGTAATTCTTTGTATCTATTTAGATGTTGAAAGTAAATCTTTGCATGAGTCCTTCTTGAGGAGTGCATGAGGCACTCCTTGACTCCCACGCTAATTAAATAGAAGTCTTCTAGAAAATCATGTTTTATTAGATTTTTCAGGTTTTCCAGATACGTTAATTTTTGTTGTTCTTTTGCCTTTGTTTCGATCCTACAAATTCTTAACATACCACTTGCATCTTAAAAGTCAAGGTAAGTTAAGTTCCCCATGTTTGTCTACTAAAGTCATTGGGATGATCGTGTTTGGTTTTCAAAAATCTCATTGGAAGATTCTGTCCTGATTTTTTCTAGAAAACGGTGGCTATCAGGAAGTCAAGGGCAGTGCAAGTGGGTGGCTTTAGCCCTTACTTCCTATTTTAACCTAGGCTCCTTGGAAACCATTTGCAGGTGCATCCTGGAAAAGAGAGGCACTCCAGTGGGAAAAGGGAAATCTGGTTCCCAAGCTTCACAAGAACACACCATCCCTATTTTGGCTTCACAAGAACACACCATCCCTATTTTGGAGATGTTTTTCATTCCCTGCCTGTGCCTGTACTGTCTCCTCTTTCCTTTATTTAATTTCTCTGTTTCAGTTTCATTATCATTAAAACTGGAATAATGATAGACCCTACTTCATAGAGGTGTGGCGAGGGTCAGATGAGGCAATATGTGTAAAACACTCAGCAAGTTGCCAGATGGATACTCAACACTAGCTCATATGTCAGCTATTATTTGCTAATTAAGTTCTCTTAATCCCCTACCCCCTTGAGCAAGACTGTCAAACCTACAACAAAAATTTACACAAACTGAGCGTGGCCTTGGGACTCCTGTTACAGCTTCCAGGCTGTTCAGACAGATGCAAATGAAAACAGTATACCCCATTCTTCTCATCCTGGTAAGTAATGAGCCTGGCAAATCTTCTTCTTGAACCAGGTTTTCAAGCTGTGCTCGCTTCCTGACCTTAAGAGCGATTTCTGTTACAGTCTGACAGGAATCGAATCGTGAGTGGTTAGAAACAGTTCTGTCTGTGAAGGTGGAAAAGCCCTTGAGATTTGGGGGAAGAAAGCTTGATCTAGCACTTGGCTCCTCCTGGGAGGAGCAGGGCAGTGACATACTGCCACCTACGGGAGGAAGGTCTCCACGGATCCAGTGCTGTTTAGCTTTGGCCAAACAGAACCATCTGAGAGAAGATATTGTCAGGGGATTGAGGAGAACAAGGGGTAAACCGGCAAATATTTGAGATTTGGAGAGTCTTACGCAGCTGCCTGATTACACAAAGAAAGGACTGGACAGAGTTTTGTGCCAAAAAATAATAATAATAATAAGTGTGTAGAGTAGAGGGGAAGAGAATAGACTAAGGCATGAGATCCCTGTTCCTCTCTAGCTGTCCTCTGGCTGTAGACCAAAAAAAAGAACCACTCTACTCCTGAATTTCCTCTTGTGGAAACATGGACACAAAGGAATGAGTGGGACAGTGCACGAATAACCTTCAGCAGGGAGTCCTTCTCATGGTAGCTTTCAATAAGCAATAGCCATTAAACATTTTCTGTGGCTTTATACTCTCCTGGAGCATCTGTAAGTGCTGGACAGGGTGCCTTATATAAGGGAAGGGCTTAAAAATCTTCAGTGATAAGTGAAGCCACTTAGGTTCCTTAAACCTTGAGATGCCAAACACATATCGACAAGGATTATCTGGTTCCTGGAGAATATCAGGAGATGCAACTGTTTTAGTTCCAGTCAGGGGAGACTGAACTGTGAAGGGCTGGCACTGGATCTTCCCATTGGGATGGGAGGAACATGTGGTCTGTCCCTTGTGCAGGTAACTAAGACTTGAGATCCACCTTCAGATCAGGTGGTCCAGAATTGGGGAGCAAGTGGTTTCCACAGTGGGTTTAGCCCACCAGGGGCCCGATGCGCTGAGGTTGAGGCAGCAGGCAGGCCAGTCCATGCAACCTGTCCACAGCAGGTGGGAGGTACTCATTTCAGTCCCAGGCAGCTGCCCTCACCAGGCAGGAATCTGGAAAGGTAAATGAAATGGAAGGAGGACAAAACTGAAGTGCAAGACTGAGACTCAAGCCAAGTCACATTTACTGGCACCTTACAGATTGGAATGGAGGGGAGGTCCTGTGGGGCTGGAGTTTCAGGGCCAGCGGGAGCCGTGGATGTGTCTCTGAAGTGGAGGCAGCTCTCCCACTAGAGCCAGAGTAGGGTAGTGGTGGTCTAAGCCTCGTGTGGACACACCAGTGAGGAGCTGGGGAGAGGACAGTGAACAAAACATGCCCAAACTCCATGTCATAAAGCAAAAACAACCACATTTGTTTTTCTTATAACTTCGTATTTAGGCACAGCATGGCTGGAAGGCTGGATTTCTGAAAGGCTCACTCACTGGTCCAAGGGTGCAAGCTGATTGTTGGCAAGGTACTCATACGGGGCTGTATGGAGGAACACTTACTCATGGCTTCTTGTGTGGCCCAGGTTTAATCAAAGCATGGCAACTAAATTTCCAGGGCTAGTGGAGAGAGAGGTGGAGCCTGTATTCTATTATCCTTACCTCATTGAGTCACACCACATCACTTCCACCATCTTCTTCTGGATGGAGCAGGCACAAGCCCATTCAGGGTCAAGGGCAGAGAGCCTACACTTCTAAACAGGAGGTAGCAGGGTGCTAGAAAAAGAAATAGCACCAGAAGTATTGCCATGGTAAGTTTGGGAAAACACCATCTGCCTGCCCTCTTTGTTTGATAGAGACTCAGATTAAGGTATGAATGCATGAAGAAATTTTTAGATGGCGAATGGATATTAGAAGTATTCAGTGCAAAGGCTGTAGAAAAAGTAGATTTTTGGTTGGCTAACCACAGAACAAATGAAACATTTCTTAACTTTATTTGGTAAAGATAAAAGATACTGCCACAATTTTATTCTCAGGCATTTTCACCATGAAAAATTAGCTCTCATTGTCTATGAGTACAGTCAATATTGTACTTTATTCATGCTAAATCTCATTTCCAATTTCCTTTTCTCTATTTCTCTGTATTCATGTAATTCTCTCCTTGGTCAAATACTCTATGAGAATAAATGCATGGTCTTTCAAAATCATTTGGTTGATCTGGAAAAATCTGCTTCCATATATTCTTAAGAATCAGGAAACCTATTAACTTTTGGGTATAGTGAATTTACTGTTTTAAAGTTGTCATTTTAACAGAATTCAAATTAATAGACCAAAGCTGCTTCATATTACACTAAATTATATCCTCTGGTTCAGCAGATGAGGGAAGATACTGGCTTTCCTCCTTGTACTCCAAGTCACAGAGTTATGATCTAATGCTGTTCCCACCAGTTCTCCTAGCTCCCTCCATCCCCAATTTTCAGAGGGAGAATCAGTCAGTGAGCAAAAAGCTTAAGGAAAGCAAGGACTGAACAATTTTATTAAATTTTCAATGGACATGGTACAAAATTTAAATTATACCTAAAAACCTCTAGTAGAATGTGAACCTCCCTCCCTTGAGCCCCAGCCACCAAGGTTCCCTTCTCAGAGCAGTCCACTCCATCCGATTTACATGGGCTTGCTCACACTTCCGTGGCTTAGCGTAAAGGAGAGCATGCTTTACCTGCTAACCTCTGTCTGGTGTCCTTCAGTAGGGATCCATCATAGCTTACTTAGCCAACCACCTGCTGGTAGCTCTTCAGGTTGTTCCTCTATCGTGGATATTATCAGCCACACAGGGTTTGAGTGTTGGTCTGGGCCATTATGCTCACCCAGGTTATCTGGGGAGGTCTTATTGAACAGAGGGGTAAGAGGCAGAATCTGGAAAGCTTTCTTACTCCCCAGGAGATTCCCTTTGGATTAAAGCCTTATGAAATGGCCAGCTTCTTCCAATTGCCCTGCACAAGAGAGTGGGAGAAAACATCTGGAGAAAATCCTGAAGATTGGCTGCTTTATAGTTTCCTCTGATGATCAGAATCTTAGACACTCCAGTGGGAGACTCTTCATTCCTTGGGGTGATTATCACTTACTCTCAAATGTATTTTAAGCCCCTGAAGAAGTGTCCCCCTTTGAGTCCCCCACATTTGCAAGTAGATGGGAAATAGCTCAACCTCAGGAGAGCCCTGTCATCTGAGCTGGTTCAGCTTCTGCAGATGTTGGTTAAGATTCTGGACTGGGCCTGTTTCGTCAGCCGTCCCCTTCACCTCTCTGTGGAGAAGGGTGCTAGACTCCAGCTGAGTTACACACCAATGCGATGGCACCTGTGCTTCCTCTACTGGAAAGGCCAGGTCAGGGAAAAGGCAACTGGGCTTCCTTAAGCTCTTCCTGTGAAGATCAGCTGCTGGGGTTAGGATTATTGCTAGGACTGCATTGAGGACTTGGGAGTGTTGACACCAAAAGACCTGCCCCAGCTCTTCAGACTTTGGGAATGATGAGAGCGGAGAATTTAGACTGTGGAGGGCCCCTGAAACTGAGCCCAGCTCTGCCTCTTCTGAAGCATGGCATTGCCAAAGTCATTCCTCCTTCTTCACCTCCATCGAAGGATGGCTCAGAATAACATCAAGTTCCTGGAGATATTTTCTTTGTCCTGCCAGGTTCCATAGAGCAGACTTAAAATTTAGATTCAAAAATCCCATTTTGGCTACTAAATTCTAAGCTCTTTTGCAAACCAGAACTCGGGAGACCATACTGAGCCCACAAGAATATTTGATTTGTTGAGTGTAGAACTCGAAAGTATGTATTTGTGTCTTCAGCTGGCCCTGCGCGCTCCAGTTCATATTCATTCCGCAGACCTTAAGAATCTGAAACAGATGCTTCTCACAGGTATATTAGCTGTCGGGAATCTGAGGGCAGGTGAGTTTGTGGTCCAGTCAGCCATCAGGAATCAGGCCTTTTCATCCCCTCTCAGTTTCCCAGGGCGCAGCACAAAGTCTGTGGTTTCAGCAGGCATCCTGGGATGAATTTAACTTGGACTCAAGCAGACTTTCACTCAAGTAGATGGCTTTGAATTTCCTGATTTGTCAAAGAGTGGTAACAGCATTTAACCCACAAGCTCTTCTGAGGTTAAAGGAGATAACCCTGGTTATGGACTGGCTCTGGGGCTGGTGTATGACTTAGGAGCCTCACTAAATGTCTCGGTGCCCGTAACTCACCATCACCCACATCCCACACTGAATGTTCTAGATTTGGGTATCTCCTCAGACCCCTCAAAAGGCTCATCTCTTCCCAGGAAAACTATTTGTCATGCGACTTGCTACACACCTATGTCCGACATACAGAAATGAAAATGAAGTAAAAGACACACAGGCTGAAAATACAGCTCTGAGTGGTTCTGGTTTCCAGCTCCGAGGCAAAAAGCCTTCTGACATATTTTTCCTTAGGCAGTGGGAAGCAGGGGAGTGGCTGCTGACATTTTGAAGGCCTGGTAAACATTTTTCTAAGCTGCCTGGCCATGCAGAAACTATTTTTATTTATTTATTTGACAAAAAGCTATTCAGTTCCTCCGGGTTTTCAGGAGAATGGCAGAGCTGTCTCTAAAGCTTCTCTCAGCCCTTTTCTGCAGACTTTTCTTACTAGAGATTAGCCAGCACCAATTTTCTAGAAAGACAGCTAGATAAAGATGGCAAGATACTTATTGTAGGGCCACTTATAGGCAAATTGATTATGTTTAGGTTCATGTCCCCAGGTTCCTAACAAAGACAGGGCGCTTTCTTTTTAACTTTAGGTCTTCACCTTGTTTTTGGAAAAACCATCATGAGGTAGCATTAGATACTCAGGGGCTGCATTTGCCATCAACCTTGCAAAGGGAGGGATGGAAGTGGCCTTGCAGGCATCTCTATCAGCAAGTGAGGAGTGTGTGAAGCGTGTCTCCATTACTGTTACCCCCAGCCTGGTTCTGCTGTTTCAGGGGACTCACTTAGAGCTTCGCTCTCTGGTCTCTGCCTCCAACCCAGGAAGTCCCACCGCCAGCCACCACTTCCTCCCCCTAAATCTCTACCTCACACTTTCTTCGTTACTGTCCTCTCTTTTTCTCACTTCAGGTACAGTTTTCTCAGTTACTATGATTTTCAGTCTTGTAACTCAGATTGTCCAGAAGGCACCATATACACAAGAGCTGGCCCAGGTGTCTGATAACCATAGTTTGAGCAGCCCCTTGCCAGTATAGTGCCCTCCCATAGAAATATAGCATGAGTCCTTATGTCCCTCCAGTAGCCACATTAAAACAGTAAAAATATACAGATAAACTTAATAGTGTATTTTAGCCCGATATGTCCAAAATGTCATTTCCACATGAAGTAATTATGAAAATATTAAGATTTTATACTAAATCTAAATCCACTATGTATTTTATGCTTTCAACACATCTCACTGAGGACTAGACCCATTTCAGGCACGCAGTATGGCCAGTGGCCACCATATTGGACGGTTTAGCTCTGGAGTCGCTGTGCTTGGGGCAAGAAGAAAAAGTGATTAATAAGGCAAGGCCCCTTCCCTCCAGGAGCTTCACCCTTGTTGGAGTGATAGGTGTAGCAAGAGTGAGTCAGCGAAGTTAAGAACACAAGCTTGCTTATGTCAATTTTCTGGACTTTTGCATCAAAAAAAACCTCAATCTCAACCCCAGTTCATGACTAGTTGGCTCTAGAGCCTTGTACCTGCTATTGAACCTCACATGGCCTCGTGCGACCTCATGTGCTCATGAAGGTCAATATGCAGTATCACTTCATAAGGTCATTGTGAGGATTGACTAAGATGATGCAGTTCACATGCTCAGCCTTCCAGGACTACCTACTCTTAGGTTGAAGAGTACTTCCACCTCTCTACCAATTTCTGATGTCTAAGGGCCCTGCTTTCACTTTCACATCCTTCTAGGAGGTCTAGGTGATTTCATGAGAAGGAGACCCTTAGAGATTCAGGACCCTCAGAGAAGATGGGTAATCAGTACCTGTATTTCGCTCAAGTTTGTAGAAGTACACATTCCTACAAGAGGATTTATAATATCATTTTCCAACTGAATATTTCCATGAAGGCTTTCTTGCAAACTTTTCGACAGCAAAGATTAAGTCTAGCTCACATGTCTGCTTCCTTCTTCTCCCGAACCTGATTCTGGAAATGGGAGCAATTGGAGTCCCCCCTGCTTTTCTGGCTGTGCAGTGGCAGCAGTTGTTTTTCCTGGTTTCCAGCAAAGAAGACAGAGAAAAGCTGACAGTCACCGTGCTCTGTTCCTCCTAGAAAAGAGAAGTTCTAAGGCATCCAGAGCTGAGGACCAGGGTCAAGGCTCATGGAATGAGACGGGTGCTCTGGGTGGTGGCAACTGCAACTGAAGATGAGGAGGGGCAATTAGGTGAGGAACACATGGCTTACTGAAGGAGAAATGAGTGGGTGTAAGTCTGGTCCCGCAGAAACTTCTCTGTCTCTCACCACTTCCTTCTCCCCCTTCTTCTGTGCCATCTGTTTCTCAAGCCCCATGCTGTGCGAGCTCTGAAGGCCCATTGCTCACAGTTGGTTATTACCTTTTGAAGCTCACACATTTTATGATGTTCCTTAAAATATGCCCATAGTCAATCTGCAGAGGTCTAGTGCCACAACACATTCCCATGAATGACATAAAGGGGCCAAGAGATACCTGAGAACAGGGATTTTCAGTTCTGGAAACAGCAGCACCAGAATCACCTGGAAATCTGTTAGAAATGCAAATCCTCAGGCCAGAGTTCAAGACCAACTGAATCAGAAAGTTTGGGATGGAGCCCAGGAAACCTGTGTTTTAACAAGCTCTCAGGTGATGCTGAAGCCCGCCAGAGTTTTACACCACTGCATTAGAAAAACTAGTGCCTTTTACTGGCAAAGAAGATGAACACTTATAAAGGTGATTCCATAAAGCAGGAGGTAGCATATCATACTCCTAGATGAGAGAACAGCTTCCCAGGTGTCCTAACATTCTCCATAAGGAGAAAGAATATCCCCAATGGTGAGAAGCTCCCTTTGTCCCCCTGACAGTGGTTTTATATTCTTCTGGTCCTTTTCTTATGTAACTCTTCTGGAAGCTTTGGTTTCATGCCCCTTCAACTCAGGTATGAACAAAACATTAAAACAACCCTAAGACTTCCTGGAATGTCTACTGAAAGACTTAATGAAGCAAAGACCAATGGACCAGGTATATCTGCAGCAGACCCAAGCCTGGAACTTTTCTGACATGCTGTTATGCACCACCCTAATTGCTGAATCTGAACCCCACAAACAGAGACCAGTAATCTGCATTCTAAGCAAGTCTCTCATTTTAACATAAATTCTCCCTTGGACCGCCACCCTCACCAGGCAAGCTTCCTCCCCTTGGTTATGATGGAAACAGGGGCCCTTCCATTGCACATCCCAGAGGAAATGCTCTTCCCTATCTGTTCTCCTCCCCTTAACAGGTCAGGTCAGCAGTCCTCCTCCAATAGAAGAGGAGACCCTATGTGAGGCAAACGAGGAAGGTTAATGTCAAAAGTAGGTTTTCCCCTTCAAAGGATTCTCACTTACTATTCTGCTATCTCCTTAAGTTTCAAGCTGTTTTCTTTTCACAAGCTCAATTCATTCATTTACATCATTTCTCAAACTTTGTTAAAATCAGAATCCTTGGGAAGCTGGTTAAAACACAGATGGCTGGCTTTGACCCCAGTGTTTCTGACTCCTTGTGTCTAGGGTGAGACCCAGAATTTTTATCTCTACCAAGTTTTCAGATGATGCTGATAGAACCGGTCCAGGGACCACACTTCAGGAACCAGCTTTACTTCTTAGTTGCACATCAGAATCATCTGTGAGATGTTTATTTTAAGATGTCCAGGTCCCACCCACCTCAGAACAATTAAATTAAAATCTCTGGAACTAAGTCTGGCCCAGACATTGATATTTTGTAAAGCATCCCAGGAGATGCTACCATGCAACCAATATTGGGAAGACCAAAAACTAATGAGTTAGTAAGAGACAGACTCAGCTCTGTAGCCACCAAAAGGCCTGTAGAGTTCCCCATTTTCCTACATTCACAGATCTCATTGATATTCCTGGTGAGGTAGGAAAGAGCCCCTTCAGGGTGCTAAGAGCTGAGGGAGTTTGTTCAAGTGATTTGCGTTCCCAGAATCAGGCTTCCCTTGCACATCTATCCATCCTGCTTCTGCCCTCAGCAGGTGGGAGCTGGTCCTGCTCACATCCACACAACCACACCAGCAAGGCAAGGAGCTTATCCTCTCCTCCCCCCTTCTACCTGCACCTGCCCCCTGCACCAGGAGACCAGCCACCTTCCACACCACTGAGAAGTGCTGGGTAAGGTCCACGTCGGTGGGTCTGTACTGGGAGAAAAGGAGGGGGCAGTGGAAAACTCATGAGAGGCTTTCAGAAAACTAGATCTTACACAACAGACAGGCGAGTGGAAACTGGCAAGCTGACAAGAGGAGAACTGACAGGGGAGCTAATTGCCTAAGACGGGCAAGTTGGAATATCCTGCACCATTTCTGCAACCCTGCCCTGATCTGTGGTTAGAGAAACACCGTTCCTGTGTCTAGAGGCATGATTATGGATTAGGTCAGGGTGAGGCAAGGGCTGCTTATGCTTTGAACTCATCTCTTCACATCTTTTCTTCTCATACCTCAAATCCCATTACTTTTATTAGATTTCCAAGGAAATGTATATTTGGGAGTAGACATTGGTATGCGTGTCTCTTTTTTTTTTTTCCTGCAGCTCTTTCTTTGAGGTCTGAAATTCAATTCAATATAAAAATAATAATCATAACTAAAATAATATCAATACCTTTTATTGGTAATACAAAATGCATTTTGGTGGCACATTTCTGCAGCAAATAAATTTCCAGGAATACTGCCAGGTTCAGCATATGGTACTCTTCCAGAATTCCTGGTAATATTTGAAAAACAGAACAATGCTTTTGCCATTGACCTACTGCAAGAATCACAATGAATATAATACAAAATTATAAAGCAATTTGTTCTCAAGGTGAAACCACCAGCATCAGCATGACCTGAGCACTTGCTAAAAACATAATTCTTGGCAAATTAGAAACCTTGAGGGTGAGGCTGAAGCTGAGAACCACTTTGCAACATTAAATGTATATACTGCATTGGCACTGAATGCTTCAGAAAGTCCTCAGCTTCTGCTAACCATTCCTCCTTCCCATAATCGATTCCATTATCCTTTGGGGTTAGGGCTGCCTCTCAAGGTAAGCCTCTAAGCTCTCATCGTTCCCCCGAATTCCTCTAAATGTGCTGACTGGTTTCCTGCAGGACCTCCTCTGGCTGCAGTTATACTAGGAACCCTTCAACCCCTCTGACTGCACATATCAATGGGAAGTGCTACAGCCTCTACGTCCAGCTGCATTCATCCTTCTCTATGTTCTATATCTTCTCTAAGTTGGCCTAGGAGAGACCCAGTAAAAGTGCCAGTCTGGTTTCACTTTCCTGGCAGATCCACTTTACTTATCTGTTATTCTTGGTTACATTTTTGCATAATGCTGATCCACCCATATAAATAAATAAGTGGAACCCTGTAGGGGCCAAGAGTCTGTAAATAATTATAAAAACTGAAATAATGCTTTAAAAAAAAAAAAAAAAAAAACCCTTTAGTTTATACCTGAGCTCTGTCCCAAACTTGTCAGCCGAGGTTGGACAAGATGCTGCTCCTCTCTGCTTCTTCTTTCTGAACTGTTTAAGGGAGAAATTTGAAATGGACCTGTGTTTTCCACATTGCAACTCCTTGGAGCCCCAACCATTCCAAGGAGTCCCCAAAGGTTTTTGCAGATGGATTTGGGCAAAATAATTTCTGGAGCAAAGTATAATTTGAAGACCAGTAGGCTCTGTGATTTCTTAAGTCCCTTTCAGTATGAAATGTGTGAGATTTTATGATGTTCCTAGGAAGAAAACTGGCAACAGTGAGTGAGATGGGACTGAGCTGTCTACACTGAGTCAGACCAACCAGCATTGAGGCCAAATTTGGTGCTGAGTGGGCTGAGGTTTGGGAAGTTGGGCAAGAACAGACATTTAGGGACAAAATCATCATCAGGTCAGTCTGAAGTTATGGTAGATTGGATACAGCACCTGGGAATGAGATAACTGGGTTGTATTGAAACAAATTGACCTTGTCAGCTGCATTGATGAATAGAAGCTTTTCATTGAGAGTCACCCTGTCTACACAGCCCATCCCAGCATACTGGTGCAATGTGATTTTGTGTGTGTTTGTGTGTGTGTTTTGGGGAAGTAGATTTGGTTGCCTGGGGCACTAGCTTCTTCTTTGATGCCCAATATCTTCTGTTCATTTTGGGTGATCTCTGAATTTCATAGGGAGCATGGATTTATCATCAAAAATCTCCTTGCCCTGATCTCTCAGGACCAGCACTTATTTGAGAGTTTTGGGAAATTCATGTTTCTTTGATAGTTACAAGCAAAGACATAGGAAAATATTTGGTTCAATCATATGCTCATTGATCTTTCCTTTACCTAGTGTTCTTTGCTTTCCAACAAAACAAATTATTTTAGCTAACTTAAGTAAAAAAGAACCTTGAAGCATGTTAGATACCTCTAAAGAAAAGGCAGAACGACATACAGCTCCAAGGACTAGTGTCAGGAAACCTCCTGGATTCAAGGAACCAGGAGCAAAGAAATGACTGCCTGGATGACAGCTCAGGGCACTGCCGAGCAGAGGTGTCGATTCCCACAACCTCAGTCTTTAAGTGAGACCACAGGAGTCGCAATCCTAGGAAGGAGAATGGCACTGGTTTTGCTTTGGGCTTGTGTCCACCCACCACTTGCCAGTTGGTAGTCCCAAGGCACTGAGGTGAACATAACAGTTCCTCAAAGAAACTGTATTGATGAGGATGAAGCAAGATCCCAAAGGAAGGGGTTAACAGAGCTGTGCAGGCAACAACAGCTGCCCCCTGAAGTGTCTTCCTGGATACAAGAACTAAAATTGTAGGGGAATGTTTGGCTAACCATCAAATAGGCAAACTGAGAGCCGGAAAGAACAGGACAGAGAATCAATTTTGTTGTTGTTTTTGGTGGCAAAGATGAGATAGTTGACAAAAATGGGACCTCGAGGAAGAAAAGAGAGAGGTGTAAGGACATATTGTTTATGTTTTTGTCTTCACTCTGTTACGTAGTACAGTAGTTTTCTCTGTCTCCCAATAAAATGTTCAGCACAGTGCACATCATCAGCCAGAGATTTGGTGTGTGGGCGTGTTTCCAGAGCTATGCAAGGAAGGAAGGGCAAGTCTGTCTCAAGGCAGGAGTAAAGGACAATAGACGCTACCAAAGGGGACTTTCTCAGGAACATTGTATGTACTTACTACAAGAACCACTAACAAAAGAGCATGAGATAAACCTCCATTTTCAGCTGGTACTTATCAATAGGAAGCATACCATTTCCAACCACATTCTTAAGCACATCGGTTACAGATTTTTAACTTTTCTGAGTTCAGACCTGGATGCTGATATTTGTTTTTCTGTTATTTTTTTCATTAGATTACTTGAAGGTTTACAGAAAAAGTATGCAGAAAGTTTAGACTTCCCCTATACCCCCCAACACAGTTTTCCTTATTATTAATATTTTGCATTAGTGTGGTATCTTTGTTATAATTGATGAGACAATATTATTATGTTATTAACTATAGCCTATAGTTTACTTTAAGGTTCCTCTTAGTGTCCTACAGTTCTGTTTGTATGTTTGCTTTAATATTTATTTTGGTAACATGTGCAACCTAAAATGTCCCACTTTAACCACTAGTAAGTATACTATTAAGTGGTGTTAATTACATTTGCCATGTTGTGCTTTTTAAGTGCCAAAATACACTTAATGATTTAGAACAATATCAACCTAGCCCAATATTCCTCTTTTTTTTATTACTGTGGGGTAAATATTTTTATTGGAAATTCCCAAAAGGCTTCATTTTCACCATTGTCTTCTCAGATAGATTTATGTGTACCTCTCTCTGGATTGTTTTCCAGGAAACTGTGGGAGTGGACTGCAGGTTAAAAAAAGTCTGTGTATTGGGCAATAATTTTGTTCTCGTAGTCCACAAGACAAAGTAGCACATTGTGGTGCTTTGAGCAATTTCCTCTTCTGTAAGACAGCATGCCCATATGATAACATACACTATGCATTCATGTGAAAACTAGTCTTAATGCAGATTATATGACTAGCGCATAGGCATTTAATAAAATGTTCCCTCGTTTCCCACTCCAAAGACACTAACTAGTCAATTGTGGGTTTGGTGTTGGAATTTATCCTGTTGGACCTACTATCATCATAGACCAGCAGTAGATACTCCCTAGACCACTACAGAAAATTACTAATTCTATGCTGACTGATAATTCCCAAAAGGCCCCTGCACATAGTTTCTTCCCTGTTACAGTTCAGTTTATGGACATATTTGCCTATTATTTCCTTTAGTGCAGTATTTTAGGGAATTGCTGTTGACCCTAAATAAATTAATGATTTTTTCATAACTGTTAAGTGTGAAGCTGATCATCTTCTTGTTAATATCATGTTTTCCATCCCTGCCAAGCTCTTCATGAAGTACGATGTAGGCTACCAACACTACATAAAAATTTGATCACTCAGTAGGCTGTATTGGGTTTCGGGTCCTTTGATGTATGTTCGAGTAGGTTTGTTTTGTTCTTTAGGGCATCCATAAACTGGGAAATGCACACCCAGGAGGTACTAGCTTGTTATTTCCCTTGTTTATGCCCTCTTTGTCTGGGACTGCATGAAGTATCTCACAGCCACAAGTACACGACACACACACATGCACACACACACTCAAACACACACACTGAGCACACTCGCATAGACCAAGGCTTCTAGGGCACAACTGAACAGATTCACGTTCTATGTGAAACTCCAACTTTTATGACACTGAAGAAACAGACTGACCAACTTGCTCTGTTTCTTTCTCTGCTAAATGGACATGACAAAGCATGTGCCATGAGGTTGAAGGGAGGTGTCAAAGAATTACGTGGTAAAACTCCTAATACAGTGCCTCTTTTACATCAGGTGCCCAGTAAACATTGCCTCCTTTTTTCCTTTCTGTTCACTGGTTTTCCCATGAGACTGCATAAATTAGAGATTTCAGGGAATCATCAAACTAACTCCCAAAGTCTCTTCATTGCCAGACTTCTCTTTATTTCTTCATACTCATTATGCACATAAAGAACTAAAAAAATAACCCATCAATCAAAGAAAACACAACAGACCAAAAAGGGACACTTACTGTACAGTATGCTACCACAGGCAAAATTTAATTCAAAAACAAAAGCAGATGGACGTATTAATTGTGAAAACTGACAACACACCTTTTGTTAAGTTCACTTCTTAGTGAGTAATTATCTGAATATATATAGATTGAGATGAAACACTGTATGCGGCCCAAAAAACAGCTCTTTGACAAACTACAATAGAGCCTCATAGCACCATGTGTCATTATTCTGAACTTCAGGAAAGAATTTAATTTCCTCCAAGACAGACTAAGCAAAAAAGAATTAGGGATTATAAAAGCCAAGATTCATATTAGTTCCCAAAGAAGTTTCAAGAAGTTTACCTCACTTGAGACAGGTTATATTCCTAATGATTTTCAGTGATGTCGGAATAGATGAAAAGGACCCACTCTCCCAAAAATACTTCCTCATCTACTCAATGATGCATTAAATCATTTTATTTATTTATTTTTAAACATTTATTTTTACTTATTTCTCTCCCACTCCACTGCCCCAGTTGTCTGTTCTCTGTGTTCATTTGCTGCGTGTTCTTTTTGTCCACTTCTGTTGTTGTCAGCGGCATTGGAATTTTTTTTTGTTGCGTTATCTTGTGTCAGCTCTCTGTGTGTGGTGCCATTCTTGGGCAGGCTGCACTTTCTTTCGCACTGGGCAGCTCTCCTTACAGGGTGCACTCCTTGCATATGGGGCTCCCCTATGCACGGGGCACCCCTGTGTGGCAGGACACTCCTTGCACACATCAGCACTGTGTGTAGGCCAGCTCCACATGGGTCAAGGAGTCCCGGGGTTTGAACCATGGACCTCCCATGTGGTAGACAGATGCCCTATCCACTGGGCCAAGTCCACTTCCCTTAAATCATTTTATTAGCCCTGTTTCAACCACCCCCTGGCTCTGGTTTGCCATGCTTTCCTCTGGGCAGGTCTGTTGGAGTTTGGTGGGTCACCCCTGGGGCACAATTCTACTTCCTCATTTTATGCCTCCTACTGGGGAATGGTCAGCTTCCCCCTACATCTTCCACATCAGATCCTACACAGCACAATCCTAAAATCACTCAAGTGGGAAGGTGGCAGAAGAACACCATGTGCTTACCAAGTGACTCATAACTTGGGAGATGGGGAGGAAAATCACAGCCATGATCTGCTTCACAAAAATACCCAATGTACAATGAATTAGACACAGGCAGGGCTGGCCCTGATAGGGTGTGGAGTGAGGTCCAGAGGTTGGGAAGACCAGTCAGCGAACAACCAGAGCCTCCTTTGCACAAAATAAAAATGAAAGTTTGCTAGCCCACCATGAAGGCCAGGGTTGGAAGAGAATCTGGAGGGTCACTTGTCCTTATCAGATTTTAATTTTGCTAAAAAAACACAGTCAAGGCAGGGAATTATGGAGGCCAGGAGATGGATGGGGTTTTAGCTAAAGTTCATCTCAGATTGGGTCCAGGCAGTCCCCAGACCCATTCTGTGATTATTTCCCTAGTTCCAGAATGCATAATCGGAATTGACATACTTAGCAACTGACAGAATCCCCGTACTGGCTTATCTGACTTTTCAAGTGAGGGCTATTATAGTAGGAAAGGCCAAGTGGAAGCAATTAGAACTGCCCTTACCTAGCAAGATAGTAAATCAAGAGCAATACTAGATTCCTGGAGGGATTGCAAAGATCACTGCCACAATCAAGGATTTGAAGGATGCAGCGCTGGTGATTCCCACCACATCCCCATTCAATTCTCTTATGCAGCCTGTGAAGAAAACAATTGGATCTCGGAGGATGACAGTAGACTAACATAAACTTAAGAAGGTGGTAACTGCAATTGCAGCTGCTGTTCCAATGTGCTGTCATTGCTTGAGCTAATCAACACGTCCCCTGGAACCTGGTATGCAGCTGTTGATCTGGCAAGTGCTTTTTTCTCAATTACTATTAGTAAGGACCACCAGAAACAGTTTGCTTTCAGCTGGCAAATCCAGCAATATACCTTCACTGTCCTGCCTCATGGATGTATCAACATGACATGGGTATATGTCATAATATTGTCTGCAGAGACCTAGATCGTCTCTTCCTCCCACAAGACATCACACTGGCTCTTTATATTGATGAGATTGTGTTTATAGGACCTAGTGAGCAAGAAGTAGCAATTACATTAGAATGGGTTCTTAACCTTTTCTGTTCCATGGACCCTTTTGCCAGTCAGGTGAAAATCATGGACCCTTTAATAAGTCCACACTATGTACTGTGTAATACTTATTAATAAATCACATTCACACCAACAAGAATAATGTTTTATGAATTTCAGTTCAAATTCATGGACCCCTTGTTAAGAACCCCTGCTCTAGACTTATTGATAAGGCATTTGCCTGTCAGAGAATGGGAGATAAATCCACCAAAAACACAGGGGCCTTCCACCTTGATGAAATTTCTAGGTGTCCAGTGGCATGGGGTATGTTGAGATATCCCTTCTAAAGTGAACAATAAACTTTTCCATCTGGCCTCTCCTATGACTTAAAAAGAGGTGCAATGCCTAATTGGAAACTCATTTGGGTGTGCGTCTCTGGCCTATTTACAGAGTGACCAAAAAGCAGCTAGTTTTAAGTTGGAACCAGAACAAGAGGAGACTCTGCAACAGGTCCAGGCTGCTCTGCAAGCTGCACTGCTACTTGGGCCATATGATCCAGCAGATCCAATGGTGCCTAAAGTGTCAGTGACAAATAGAGATGCTGTATGGAACCTTTGGCAGACCCCTACAGAAGAATCACAACATATTCCCTTAGGAATTTGGAGCAAACATTGCATCCTCTGCAAATTACTATTCTCTTTTTTTGAGAAACAGATTTTGGACTGCTGCTGGTCCTTATTAGAGACCAAACTCTTAACCATGTGCCATCAAGTTACCATGAGACCTGAGTTGCCTATCATGAGCTGGGTATTGTCTGACCCACCAAACCATAAAGTTGAGTGTGCACAGCAGCACTCCATAATAGAGTGGAAGTGGTATATATGAAATTGGGCTTGAGTGGGTCCTGAAGGCACAAGTGAGTTACATGAGGAAGTGGCCCAAATGCCCATGGTCACCACCTCTGCCAAGTTACCTTCTGTTTCCCAGGCCATAGCTATGACCTTTTGGGGTGTTCCTTATAATCAGTTAAGAGAGAAAGAGAAAACTCGGGCCTGTTCTACAGATGGTTCTGCACGATAGGTAGGTAACCAAAAGTGGACAGCTGCAGCGCTGCAGTCCCTTTCTGGGACATCCCTGAAGGAGAGTGGTGAGGGGGAAACCTCCCAGTGGGTGACACATCGAGCAGTGCATCTGGCTGTTTATTTTGCTTGGAAGATGAAATGGCTGGAGGTGCGTTTGTGCACTGAATCATGAGCTGTTGCCAACAGTTTGGCTGGATGGTCAGGGACTTGGAAGAGGCATGATTGGAAAATTGGTGACAGAGAGGTCTGGGGAAGAGGTATGTGGATAGACCTTTCAATGCAGGCAAAAAACATGAAAATATTTGTGTCCCATGTGAATGCTCACCAGAGGGTGACTTCAGGAGAGGAAGATTTTAATAATCAAGTGGATAAGATGACCTTCTCTGTGGATAGCAGTCAGCCTCTCACCCCAGTTACTCCTGGCAGTACCCAATGAACTCATGAGCAAAGTGGTCATGGGATGGAGGTTATGCATGGGCTCAGCAACATGGACTTCCCTTCGCCAAGGCTGACCTGGCTACAGCCACTGCTGAGTGCCCAACCTGCCAGCAGCAGAGACCCACAGTCAGCCACCGATAATGGCACTATTCCTTGAAGTGATCAGCCTGCTACCTGGTAGCAGAATGATTACATTGGACCACTTCCATCATGGGAGGGGCAGTAATTTGTTCTAACTGGAATAGATACATACTCTGGATATGGGTTTTCCTTCTCTGCATGCAATGCTTCTGTCAAAACTACTATCCATGGACTTACTGAATGTCTTATCTACTGCCATGGCATTCCACACAGCACTACCTCTAATCAAGGAACCCATTTCACAACAAATGATGTGTGAGAATGGGCACATGCCCATAGGATTCATTGGTCTTACTATGTTCCTCATCATCCTGAAGCAGCTGGATTGATAGAAAGATGGAATGCCCTTTTGAAGACTCAAGTATGGTGCCAACTAGTTGGCAATACCATGCAGGGCTGGGGCAATGTTCTCCAGGAGGCTGTGTATGCTTTAAATCAGCATCCACTCTATGGTGCTATTTTTCCCATTGCCAGGATTCATGAGTCCAGGAATCAAGGAATGGAAATGGGAGTGGAACCACTCACTAATATCTCTAGTGATCCTCTAGGAAAATGTTTGCTTCCTGTTCCTGGAACCATAGGCTCTGCTTCTACAGGTCTTAGTTCCAAAAGGAGGAGTGCTTCAACCATGAGATACAACAACAACTCCATTGAACTGGAAGTTAAGACTGCCACCTAGTCACTTTGGGCTCCTCATGCCTCTGAATCCACAGGCAAAGAAGGGAATTACTAAACTGTCTGGGGTGATTGATCCTGACTATAAAGGGGAACTAGGCCTGCACCTATACAAAGGAGGTAAAGAAGTGTTTGCCTGGAATAAAGAAGCTCCCACATGCCCTGTGATTAAGGTAAATGAAAAACTGCAACAACCCAATCAAGGCAAGATTACCAGTAGGCCTAGAAACTTCAGGAATGAAGCAAGTTTAAGAGTGAATATTAGCCAAGGACTTGCACCCTATTCTGGAGTGATTTGATGCATTTCTGGTAGTACGCAAGAGAGCTGAGTATTTTTAGGTTAAATATGGTTTAAGGTGATGTGTACAGCTGCCAATCTGACACATGGTAGACTGCGATGGTTAGCTTCATGTGTCACCTTGGCCAGGTAATGGCACCTAGTTGTTTGGTCAAGTAAGCACTGACTTAATTGTTGCTGTGAGGGCATTTCACAGACTTAAATCATCAGTGAGTTGATTGGATCTGTGGCCAATTACAGCTACAATCATCTGAGGGGCCTGCCTTCATCCAGAGAAACAGCTCATCCAGTCAGTTGAAGATCTTAAAAGGACAAGTGATGATTTCAGCAGTGAAGAGAGAATTCCCACCTCTACTTCAGCCAGCCAGTTTCTCCTGAGAGTTCATCAAAAACCTTCCTTGGAGTTCCCAGCTTGCAGCCTGCCCTACAGTATCTGGACTCATGCATCCCCACGGTCATGTGAGGCAATTTTCTCTTACTCTAGAGAACGCTGACATACAGGGTAAACCAGTCAGCGCAAGAACAGACAGCCTCCTTTATGTCAATTACAACTGAAAGTTTGCTAGACCACCATAGCGTCCAGGGTTGGATGGGAATCTAGAGGGTCACTTGTCCATCTCCGAGTTTCATTTTAATAAAAATGAAATCTGGAAATCTAAATAATCCATAACTTATGTGTGCCACAAATATGTCAAAGCACTCATGGCTCAGATGCACTGGAAGGACCCTCAGGGCAGACACTGTGCCTGCTCCTGTGTCCAAGATCAAGCTGAGGGCCTGGCACGTGGGAACCTCTGAGGACACTGTGTGAGCAAATGAGTGGTTAGATGAGCAATGGAATAAATACTCAGACCCCGAACAAGTCAAACGCCGTTGATTTCCTCCGTGTTTTGCACGCTACAAGAAGCAATAGAAACACAGAACTTTAACTGGACCTGTGTCCTGTCCTGCAAATATCTCTTTGTGACCACCTCTTCCTCTTTGTGAGTTGATGAGCCAGGTCCTCAATTATCTGATAGAGACTGTACTTGGGATCAATATCTAGCTCATGGGTCCATCATCTTCCCATTTCTTCCTAACTGGAAAACCCTCATGAAATTCCTGGCAAGCTTTGATAGCATGATTTTCTTATTTCCTTTTGGAAGTAGACTGAATTATAAAAACTCTATGTTTTTAAATTCTCCTTGAGCAATTTCATCTAAAACTGTGAGGCCCTTTTTCATAAAATAGACCTATATATACTAAGAAAAAGGAAAATGTTACACAAGAAAGATCTCTTGTTCAAAGCCTTTGTGAAGATAGTGGCAACTTGTTTGCTGTGTTTCTTCTAAACTAGACAATGAAAAAGAAACTTTCCCCTCAGTGCCCCCAAAGGAGTGGAAAAGTCTTTAGGAGGGTCACCCATGAGTCCACAGTTTCTTCCTGAAGGAACACTATAAAAGGTTGTCAGATTGCTCATCCTACCCTTTGACTCCATCGTTGTTTCTACCCACGGAGTTTAAGTGAGCTAAAGACACTACTTTTGGTGTCCAGCCTCTCAGCCAATCAACTGGGCAGCTTGAGAGTTACACAAAGAAATCTTACCTGTGGCACAAGGCCAGAAGGTGTGCATCATATATAGCTTCATCTCAGGGAATGAAGGGGCAATGAAAAACTTTATGATTGAACTCAGTTCCTTGATTACTTGAAACTTCCATTTCCTTGAGATGAAAGGAATCAAAGTGAGGCACAGTACAAAAAGGAAAATCATTCCTATTTTGACATCATCCTGTTTGAAAAGAAAAAAAATGATGGTCCCATGTCAGTCTTGCAATGTTTTTTTATTCTCTATTACTTCTCAATAATAATTTAGTGATGGAATCTACAAATTCTCTACTGCCATTTTTGTTCTACAATGTTCCATTTGATAATCATTAAGTGATAATAAAAAGGCTTAGAGCATTTCCACATTCCTTTTTTTAATTCTCTGTTTCTATTATACAATTTTCATTAATTAGACATCTTGGCCTCTTATAGTCTAAGAATAACTGTTTAAAAATATTTGTTGTCTTCAATATTTTTACCAAAAAAATGACTAATTATGGACTTTAGACTTCTTTATATGATTAAGTCCTTGATATTTTATCTATTGAATAATCTTTATTTTTAGCCAGACTAATCACATTTATATGTCTCAGACTTGCAAATTTCTAAAAGGATCCAAAAATCCACTCTTTTCTGCAATGGATGTTTTTATTATGCTCACCTAGGATTACTTCTTCTTCCTTCCAGGAACAGCATCCATTTTTCTCTTGGGGAGCTCATTCTCCTTTATTCTTCACTGGGATAGTCAAGCTTGAAACCGATCCTCTCTGCCTTCCTATCTCAATTGACCCCTCCCAAGGGCTGGACACATGATCCAGGCTAGGCCAGGTTCATCCCCCTCCTGGGAATTTAAATCTTAAGCATAGTCCCTGCCCTCCCCTTCTCACTGATCTTGTTCTCTACTCCACCTCTGCTGGCCATCTCCATGGCCTTTCTTAAATCCCTCCATCACCAAAACTCTTCCACTCGGTCATTGCCATCTCAAGCACCCACTCCTTGAGCACAACCTCCCATCTTCCCACCACTTACCCTCTAGTGCCCAGCTCCATCAGTGCTTGTGTGCCACCAGGACCTCCTACCCTCTGAGTTTACTAACGTTTTACTCTCTCTCACCACTCACCTCCTACCCCCTAACTGGTCTTCATGGCACATTACTATACTTAGTTCCTTTCAAAGCCCTTCAACCTCCTCTCTCTTCTCCCTCTCCTTGGTAATTTCTTCGCAAAACTAAGCCCTGGTTAAATCCCACCTAAGCCTAAAACTTGACTCAGCTTGGCTGGTCCGAACTTCAAATACTTGCTCATAAACCTCAGTGTCTTTAATGATACTTGGCAAGTCTCCTAAATCTACCCAGTCAAGTCTCACTCACTTCCCTAAATTAGAAAGGCACAGCTTTCTGTTTCTTCTTTTTTTTTTAAGATTTATTTTTTTTTATTTCTCTCCCCTTCCCCCCTCCCCAGTTGTCTGCTCTCTGTGTCCATTCGCTGTGTGTTCTTCTGTGACCGCTTCTATCTTTATCAGCGGCACCAGGAATCGGTGTTTCTTTTTGTCGCGTCATCTTGCTGTGTCAGCTCTCCGTGTGTGCGAAGCCATTCCTGGGCAGGCTACACTTTCTTTCGCATTGGGCGCTCTCCTTACAGGGTGCATGCCTTGCGCATGGGGCTCCCCTACGTGGGGGACACCCCTGCGTGGCACAGCACTCCTTGTGCACATCAGCACTGCGCATGGGCCAGCCCCACACGGGTCAAGGAGGCCCAGGATTTGAACCACGGACCTCCCATGTGGTAGGCAGATGCCCTACCCATTGGGCCAAGTCTGCTTCCCCTCTGTTTCTTCTTAAACCACCAACTCCTCCCACACTTTTTCATACAAAAATTACATTTTCCTTAGAGAAAATAAAAACAGCAGAGAATGTCCTTATTCTCCCATCCTCAAATACATCAGGCTCCCGATGCCTCTCCTGGGATGCACCACCTTCCCTCCCAGCCTCTCCTACTCATTTATGCTCTGGATCCCATAACTTCTTGCCTAACTGAGGACCTCTTTCCTGCAACATCCTCTCTCTCCTAAATCATCAGGGATTCTACCCTCTCTACTGAGTGACTCCCATCTACATAGAGACATGGTGTAAAAGCCCAATAATGAAAAAAAAAAAAAAGTGAAATAAAACCTTCCTCTAAGCCATTTATCCCTCCAGGTACAGCATAATTTTCTGCTTCTCTTTACACCCAAACTTCTCAAAATCATTGTCTATACTTACTGACTCTAGTTACTCTACACATTCCTTCTTGAATCTGCTCCAATCAAGACTTGCTTCCCACTTCACCACTCATCCTGCTCTTTTCAAGATTACCAGTAGCCTTTCAAAGGGATAAGTCAATGGCAAATTCTCCATCTTCATCTTCATTCATCAGCTGTGTTGACAACCATAATCTTTCTAATGTTTTCTTAGTCTGGGCCTTCTAGACAATCCTATCTCTTGCTTCTCCTTCCAGCTCATTGGCTGCACTTCTCAGATTTTTCTTCTGGTGTCTCTGCTGGATGCTACAGAGCACAGTGGCAAAGACCACAGACTCTAGAACCAGAAAGTGTGAGATTCAAATCCCAGCTACTTGACCCATTACCTCTATGCTTCTCACTACCTTATGGAAAATGAGGAAATAATAATACCCTATATTGCTGGCACAAGGCAGATTATGTATGTATATGTTGAAGAAAAACAGACCATTTATGCTCAATTCTAAATGTTTAGTCTACCCCAGGACTCAACCTCCAGCCTTCTATACCATCAACTCTTCTTGAATGATAACATCTAGTCTCATGGCTTTAAACACCATACAAGTGTTAATAACTCCCAAATTCATATTTCCGAACTGATCTCACTCCTGAACTTGACTTGTAAATCCAATGGCCCACTCATCATTTCAACCTGGATATCCAATGGACATCTCAAATTTCATCTTTTTAAAAAACAAGTCCAATCTTGCAGCTGCAAGGTCAAAACCTTAGCATCATCCTTTATCACTCTCTTTCTCTCATAACCATCATGCAGTTGATCATCACATACCACTTATTCTAACTTCAAAATATGTCCTCCTGCTTCCAACTAATCCTCACCATCTGCATCACTATCAACAAAACCCAACATCGTCTCTCACTTAGACTGTAATCAGTTGGCTCATGTCCCCTACAAAGACACATTCAAGTCCTAACCCCTGGTGCTGTGGATGTGAGCTTATTAGTAAGTGGGATCTTAAGAGATCCTACTACAAGGAAGCCAAACTGAGCCTGGGTGGATCTTAGTCCAATTTGAACAGAAACCGTGTAAGCCAAGGAAATTTGGACATAGTAGGAAGAAAGAGGAGAAGAGAGAAGGAGAGAGATGGCCATATGATGAAGGTAGAATCTGAGTTATGGATTGCTGGTAAGCCTTCACTAGAATGCTGTCGATTTCACAAAAGCATGGTGCTGCGTACACCTTGATTTAACCTACAAAACTGTAAGACAATAAATTCCTGTTGTTGAAGCCAACCAAGACATGAATAATTAAAATAGTGTTCTGTTCTCCCATAGTCAGTCATCCACATAATATCCAGAGATCCCTTTTTAAAGTATCAAGTCCCTCATCTGCTCAAACCCTTTGGCTTTCCATTGAATTTAGTGTAAGAGTCCATGTCCTTGCTTTAGCCTACGAAGTTCTGCAGAATCTGCCTTTTCCAAGACTCTGCAGCCCTTTCTATCTCTTACAACATTGTCCTTTGCTTCTTATCCAACTGCACCGGGTTTGTGCCTCAGACAAACCAAAGCCTGTCCTGCTAGAAGGTCTTGACCCTTGGCTCCCTATGGCTGGGACGCTCCCTCCCCAGACACTCACATGGCCCCTCCCACACTTCCTTTGGGTCTCTATCCAAACTATATGGCAGTTTCCCTCCCTGTCCATCCTACACAAGACCACACCCCTGCAGTCTGTTCCTCTCTCACTCTCCCTTCTTCCTTTCCTCCCTAGCTCTTACCACCACCTAAAGTGTACTGATCTCTTCCATGAAGGGAATGCATTTTATTGCTCATTGTGTGATTTTTTGTGCCCATGGCAGTGCCTGGCACATAAAAGGTTCTGAATGAATGCTGGTAGAAACAGGGAGGGGGAGACCACAGAAGGTGCCTGGAAACATTGCCTGCTCCTGACACTCCCTGGAGCTGCCAAGATCCTGTCTTTCCTGCAGCCTCATTACTCAGCTCCTTACTCAATTTTGTGAGCTCTCAGTTTACTTCAAGTGAAGCTCTCTCTTTCTTTTCTAAGATAAGCAGGGATGATTCATATGACTTACTGCCAAAGCCCTTTGATGGATGCACAGCCCTAAAATTTCCCCTTTGCAAAGCAAGCACCTTATGACATCCTCCATCCCTCTTCAGATGGACTTTCCTGTCACCTTTCTCCTCTCAACCCTCTTGACAAATAATGATCCAGCACTTTCACCTACTGGATGTTCCACCTTGGTAAATCTCTAACCCTGCTCATTGGCCCTGTGCGGATTTCAATAACCCCCTGCTTAAGTTGTTTTTGGATTTTATGGATGCATCTAGTGAAATGACATATAAATAGAGAGAGACTTTCAGAAGGACAAACTCTCTTAAAGTGCAGGTATTTATGGCTTTCATTTAAGGAAGGATAAAAAGAGAAACAACAAGAGAATCACTGGAGCCACATGAATGGAATCAGCTGGAATTTTTCTACCTTGTACCTCTGTTTACTTTAGCAGGCAAAAAGGCTTCTCTTTTGTCACTTATTTAAATTTTTACATTTAAAGAATACCTTAGGTCTACATTTTAAAGGGTATAAAGTTTAAGCATATTTTTAAGGAAAGCTCTTCTTGTTTGAGTCTTTTGTGCACCCCAAAATTATGTTCTTCAGCTATCCATTCCTGTGTATGTAAACCTATTTTATGTGGAAACTTTTAGTTAGATTCAGTCCAGGGATATTTTGATTAGCTGATGTTTAACTAGGTCACTTTAGTAAAGCCTTAGATTAGGTCATAGGCCCCAGGGTGGGTCTTAATCCTTTTACAGGAGTCTTATATAAACTGAGGACTGAAAGTAGAGACACAGAGAAAAAGAGCAGCTATTTTGCCTCTTCCATGTAAGAGAGGACTCCAGGATCACTTACGGCTGCAGAAGTGTAGAGAAACCCCAAGACTGTGAGAGAGATAGAGGCTAGAATCAATAGAGTAGTTGAAGCTCAAGCAATGATGCTCCCATGAGGCTAGGCCCATGGAGCAGCTCCAAGTTCAAAGAGCCAGGTCGGAGGAGGGTCGCCATTATGCTTTGCCATGTACTTGATGGCCCACAGCTGAGCTCCCAGAGAAAGCATCTTCTGATGATGCCACCTGATGATTGCCATCAGCTGCAATTTGGTGAGCAGGCATCTCTGATGATGCCTTGATGTGGACAATAGCACAACCTTGGAACCCTAATCCTATTATAAAAGCTAACCCACTTCCATTATATTGCATGGGCAGCCTTTAGCAAACTAAAACAAAAGCTGACACCTTTTATCTTATTTTCTCTCCAGTCTTACCAGATAAAGGCCGATAAGGATGAACCCCTTCCTCATCACATTGGTATGAAAATGTTGATGCTACTTCAACATATTAGCAGTTGGCATATTTAAATAATGAAATTATGACTATAATTTTAGTTTTACGTCAATTTTAGATGGTTTTAACACCTATCTTCTTAACCCTTTTCCATATAGCATTTCACATGAATATAGACAGAATGACATTTATTATGAACCTTTATTTCTCATAAAAAATGACATGTTTTGAGCAACATGCCTTCAGAGTTATGCCTGTCATTGAGTACTGTCTTTTGGAATCACCTTACTTACAAACTACCTATTCTATTTCTTCACAGCCTACTAGATTTTCTCAATTGTATTGAGCACTATAAAAATCCAACACTAAAAAAATGAAGGTAGTAGGCGAGGAAGCCTTGGAATTGGAAGAAAGTTGCACCTCTTGCCCCTCCCCACACTCTATCCTAATCTCTATGTGAACAAGAAAATTTACTCTCCGGGCTTATTTATTGGGGCGACTTTAGTTAAATATTCCATGATGTGAACCCTTCTTTTGTGGGAAGCTAAGGGTCAATACTGCTCTGAGGGCTTGCCTTGAACAAGTAAAATATCCACATTGTGATCTCACCACCTGATGCATCTCTGTTGACTAGTGCTTTACCCCACCTCCCAGATGGAAGACTGACTTCTCTTCAGTCCCTGCTTCCCAAAACTATCTCTTATTAAGTGGGGAGAGTGGGCATGGGTGGGAGGGCATAGGGGGGAGACTTTATCTGCTGTTAGCCCTGATGCCCAATCTTACTGAGAGTGAGTAGAGTTGGCAATTTAGAAATTAAATCCTTTACTGGTAAGATTGTGGGTCTTTCAACACCAAAATAGTCTACCTGAGCCATGAGCAAGTCCCATGCTTCCCATTTTCAAAGGAAAAAGAGAAACAATAATATCCTGCAAAATCAAATCCCCTATGCACAAGCAAAACATGCTTTACTGTTCCTCAAAGCACTAAGTGTTGTATAATAACAAGACTAACTTTGAAAAATATCCTCTATGAAAATCTCCAAAGAAAAAGTAGCCGTCTTCCTACGGAAGGGTTTCAGTTGCTGGAGAAATAAATTGTGCTACTTCTGCAGAAACCAGGAGAGGTGGAATGTCTAGCACAAGGCCCAAAAGTCCTAGTAAATGGATTCTGAAATGACATGGCACTCACTGAAGCCTGTTCAGGTAAAGAAGCAATCCTTTCTGATGCACTCTCAGCTTGCCCCTTCCCCTTGTCCCTGCTACTGTGGTATGCAGTCAGCTCATCTTGGAACTGCTCGCTGGAGAGTGGATTGGCAGCCAAAGGCAGCTCAGCCAAATTCAACAGATTAATTTAACAATTCAATGAGCAGAATGCCACTAGCCGCCAACAAGGGAATTAGTGGGAGGCTGGTGGGTCTGCACAGTTACCAGCCTCTCCACAGCAGCTGCAGGAATCCATCTAAGCCAACTTTTTCCCAGGAAGAAGTGATTTGGGACCCTACCTATCTCTATACCACACTTGGCCTTCACGAGAATGCCCCTACCTGCCGCCAGGCCCAGGCAAGAGAAATCCCAGCAGTGGGTCACGAAAGAAAAGGGTATCTAGAAAACCCAAACCTGTTGAGCATTGTGGGATACTGCTTTGATAGATTGAACAGTTGACTGCCTTCTATTGACAAAATAGAGCCTTTAAGTGAGTGGAGCCATGGATTCTGAGAGTATGACAGAACTAAGGGGCATCTAATGCCATCTTTGAGTCGCCACTCCAGATCCGGACCCAGAGGTCAAGCAGCACCACTCTCCACCCGCATTATGCTCTCCTTTCTCCTTGCAGCTTTCTATCTCCTGTAGCTTTATGAGAACGTGCTTCCTTGCATGGATTTCCAAAGTGCCTTCCGAGTTTCACTTTTTTTCTCAAACAGTGGATCTCACCTTTCTTCGATCATGATGTATAAAACTGAGATTTTTTGTGTTTTGTTTTTGTTTTCATTTTTTTATTCTATTTTTTGAAAATACATAGATCACAAAAATATTACATCAAAAAACATAAGAGGTTCCCATATACCCCACACACCCCTCACCCCACTCCTCCCATATCAACAACTTCTTTCATCATGATGGGACATTCATTGTGTTTGGTGAATACATTTTGGAACACTGCTGCACCACATGGATTATATTTTACATTGTAGTTTACCCTCTCCCCGAGTCCAGTCACGGGGTTATGGAGTTTTAAAGAGCTTTTCAAGATCCTTTGCATTTGCTAAATCCAGATCCTTGAAAAAATTCCTCTTTTTGATATCTTACGGTGATTTCCTTCCAACCACTCATAGGACGTCTTGGTCGGGTTCCCTTCATTATATTTATTTTATAATGAGAGATAATTAGGTACTTCCTGTATCGGCCTGGGTCCCAAAAGGAAGTGGGGATAATTTAAGGTAGGATAATTTACAAAGGGGCTCGTTTTACAAGGTAGGTTTGGAAAAGGGAAGTTACAGGACCACCACCAGGCTGGGGAGGGTGAGGGAGGTAATGACCAGAACCCGGGGAAGAGGAAGGGATATGTCTTGAATGGAGCAGAAATTTCAGAAGGAGGGCAGGAGCCTGGGGACTGGACACCCTGGGCTGAACCACCTCTCTCCTTTTGGAGCCCTGCCAGGGGGAGGAAGTCTGTGCAGCAGTCCACAAAAGAGCATCCCCAGGTGCAGGGAAGGATGTGAAAGGGTGGAGCTGGTCTGGGGCTGAGTGAGTGTCCAGGGCAGACAACTGACCAGTGACATACTCTTCCTTCTCCTCCTCATGTAACTGCACAGTAAAAACTAACTTTTGAGGATCTTTGCACCCCAAGGGCATCTTGCTATCCCCATTTTATTTCCTTGTTAATTTGGTAACAAATTCCTACAAACTGGGTGGCTTAACAATACAGAGATTTATTCTTTCACAGAAATCAAGGTATTGACAGGACCATGTTCTTCCCAAAGACCCTGAGGAAGAAGTCTTCCTTGCCTACTTCTAGCAGTCCTTGGCATTCCTTGGCTTGAAGCAGTATGACTCCCATCTCCGCTTCAGTCTCTATTTGGCAGTCTTCGCCCTGGTCTCCTCTCTTCCTCACATAAGGACACCACCTTATTGGGCTAAGGGTCAAGGCTTCTCCACTATATACTCACTTTAACTATTCCATCTGCAGTGACCTTATTTCCAAATAAGGTCACATTCACAGGTGCTGGAGATTAGGATGTCTACATATCTTCGTGGGACACAATTCATCTTTGAGTTGCCACTTATCTTGAGTTCAAGCACCACCACCCTCCTCCCCCATTACTCTCTCCTTTCCCATCACAGCTCTACCTGCTGTAGCTTTATGAGAATGTGCTTCTCTGAATAGGTTTCCAAAATGCCCTCAGAGTTTCACCTTTTATCTCAAACAGTGTGTGGCAGTTTGGTATTATTTATGAATTCTAAAAATAGATATTCCTGTTTGTAAACTGGCCTTCTCCTCTGGGCATGCTACCCTTTGATTGATTTGAACTCAAAGGCTTTACTTGATTAAATCAAGATTGGCTTTGCTATGACCATGTCATTAGGGCATCCAGGTTGAGTTTCTACACTCAATCAATATCACAGAAGTAAATACACAGAAGCAGAAACTTGAAAAAAGAGAGAAAGCCCCATAGACAAGGAAGAGGATCCCATAGGCCCAGGAAGAGAAATGAGCCATTCATCTGATAATTTACAGCTGGCCTTGAGAAGGGACCAGAGCAGCTGAGCCCGGAAAGAAAGGAGCCCCAGGAAGAGAGTTGAACCTGATGCCAGCCTACAGCTCATGTTGGAAGAAGCTGTACCCATGGAACCTTAAGAGGGAAGAGGAAGGCTGAACCCTCCCAGACATTGCCTGCCATCTTGTGTCAACACGTGGCAACAGACTTTGGGTGAGAAAGTACCTTGAGTTGGACTCTTTAGGGCATCGTAACTGTAAGCATCTACCCCAAATAAATAAATACCCTATATAAAAGTCAACATGTGATAGTCAGGCCCTGAGCCTCAATAGACTTCAGCTCCTACACTCTGTTTTATTGGACTTACCCCATACAGCTAACGTGGAGGTGAAGAAGGTCAACCACCACACCAGGGAGCCAAGAGTGCCTACAACTGAAAGCAGGAGGACTGCATCCAACATCCATGTGGAATCTAAGCCCCCTGTTGATATAGATGTGGAGTGGACACAACCATTCCAAGGTCCACAGGATGGAGGAATAGAGTATATGGATTAGAGTGGACTTACTGATATTCTATTCATGAACTATTGTGATTAGTAATCAAAGAAAATGTGGCATTGGTGTGGAGAAAGTGGCCATGGTGGCTGCTGGGGGTAGGGAGTGGGAGGAAGAGATGAGATGTGGGGGCATTTTCAAGACTTGGAGTTGTCCTGGGTGGTGCTGCAGGGACAGTTACTGGACATTGTATGTCCTCCCATGGCCCACTGGGTAGAATGTGGGAGGGTGTGGGCTATGGTGTGGACCATTGACCATGAGGTGCAGCAGTGCACAGAGATGTATTCACCAAATGCAATGAATGCCTGATGATGACGGAGGAGATTTTTGTTATGGGGGGAGGAGTGGGGTGAGGTGGGTGGGGGGTATATGGGGACCTCATATTTTTTGAATAGTAATATTTTAAAAAAGACAAAAAAAGTTAACAGATTTCTGATACTTTGTATCAATATCCCTTGGCTGACTAATACACAGTGAGTTTCTCCTTTCTTCAATCATGACGTTGAAAACTGAGTTTTAAACTCCAATTTTCCATACCATTTCTTGGATTCTGTTCTCTTTGATGAACTTTATGAAATGCATCTTCTTATAAGCTTGGTGATACACCTTCAAGGGAACAGCCCCCCTCCCCAGTGATCATAGACCATAGATTCACATAGTCCCTCCTTCCCACTCCTGGCACTCCCATGTCACCAAATAATTTGAGGAGTGGGAATGAATTAAGGGTGGGACAGAACCTTGACATAGAAATAAGTTGAGGCTAACCTGGCTGGTTGGTTGGCCAGCTATTCCCAGGGTCTGCAGCCTGGGTCTAAAATGAGGGAGGAGGTTTGTGTTCAAGGGGCAGTGGCAGCTGCGGAGCATAAGAGAATGATGGCTGCTAATCCCATGGTGGTGTTCTCTGCCACCCACACTGTAGGTCTGAGCCCAAACACAGATGGGCAGTTTTCACGAAGAGTTTGTGAAAGAGACAATGGGTGTCCCAGTCTGAAAGAGAAAAGCACACTCTGAGCAGCTGTGAGGAAAAGCAGCTGTGAGGTCCACAAAGCACATGCCACACCACCTATTGCAGCAGCTCAAGGCAGCAGTCCCAACCACAGCTCCTGGTGGACACAGCAGAGTCAAACACCTGCAGCCAAACAGGCCCCATTTGAATGTGAGCACATCTGAGACATCTGCAAGACTGTTGAAGATTGAGATGAGACAGAGGGGAGGGGAAGGAAAAAGGGGCATCCAACTATGAGGCCATCTGATCCATAGGCAGACCAATTAGAGAAATCCAGGCTATTTTCCTGTTCTTTGGGGTTAGGTCCATATCAACACTATCCTCAGTTGTTTGTGTGGGGGGTTGTTTTGCTTGCTTATTTGTGTGTTTCATTCTGCCTTTTAAGAAACCAGTAATAAGCATATTTAAAATCTGGTGAAAAATGTGGCAAAATGCCAAAAGTTAATAAATCTGGGTATTTGGGTGGGGAGCATGTTGGAGTTCTAGGTATTTTTCTGCATTATTTCAACAACTTTCCTCTAAGTGTGAGATTATATCTGTAGCAGTTTAATATTATTGATGAATTCCAAAAAGAAATATTGTATTATGCTTGTAATCTGATCTGTACCTGGGCATGATTGAGTTATGAACAGGTAAAAGGCATGGCAAAGAACAGAGTTGAGGGTTTTCTGATATTGGAGTTTGATGCTGAAGCCTTAAGCTGGAGCCCCAGGAAGTCAGCATGCAGAGGAAAGAGAAGCCAGCCCCAGGAAGAAAGGAACCTTGAACCCAGAGAAAACAAGCCCCAGGAACACAGGAACCCAGGAAGCCTGAACCCTCGCAGACGCTGGCAGCCATCTTGCTCCAAATAGACTTTGGTGAAGGAAGGAACTTAGGCTTTATGGCCTGGTATCTGTAAGCTCCTACCCCAAATAAATACCCTTTATAAAAACCAACCAATTTCTGGTATTTTGCATCAGCACTCCTTTGGCTGACTAATACAATTTCCAAATAATTTTTTTTTAATTCAAAAGGGTGAAAATAAGTCATCACCAGATCCCCTGCTCTTGGCCAAATGGTGCATCCAGCAGAGTCTCGGATTTCAAGTCCTCCACCACTTTAATCACTCTTCTGGATCTTTCTCAAATGGCATCTCCGGCCACTGTCACATTCCAGTCGTGGTGTAACCCCCCCACCAATGCTCACTGGTCACTCTCTGATGAGTTCTGATGGGCTTTATTGCCTGAGATAGCCCCTACTCATCTGTGGCTGCAGTTTCCCCCCAGCCTGAACTGGACATCTGTTGGCCTCTCCAACAGGGAGCCCTGAATACTCTGCCCAACCTAAGCAAGGATACTTACTCTTGAGTTTCATCTGTTTTCAGAACCATGGAATTCCCCTCAATGTTCTCCAAATGAAATTCAACGGAGGCATGGCCCAGCATGCAGAAACATCAGAACAGTCTCTGCCTACCTTCCATGCTCCTGCCACACGGGTAACATGATCTCCCACTCCACCTGCTAGTTTTCACCTCCTAAATCCACTTGCAGAGGCTAAATTGAAGTGATGGCCTTGCATCACACCGGAGAGAGAAAAAGCACTCACTTTGCTTTTGGGAGGGATGCCAATTTAAAAAAATAGCTCTAACTAACGGCTACAAGTTCTGTGAAGGAGACTTCAAGACAATTACCAGCATCCTCAGAGGAACTTCCTGGTGGTAATGAGATTTTCTTTCAGTCTCCAAACTTGCCCTGTGACATTAGTAATCACCTGGATGAGGGTTTGCTTTGGACACCTCTGCACAAGGCACAATTACTTGTCATGTTTCCCCAGTAGACTGGGGAGCATGGGAAAGGCCCCTGTGCAGCCCATTACCAGGGGCTGGAAAACTTTCACCAAAGGAATGCTTTTACCTAGAAAAGCAAGCAAAAACAGGTGGGAAGAGGAAAGTGGAAATATTTACCCAATTTCTTTTATCATGAAATATTTCCACTTTATTCCAATCCTTCAGAAGGGGAAAGCCCTCAATATTTCAACCCAATTTTTCTCTGGCCTGTCTCCTACTTGCTGCCCTCTGCCTCCTCTGCTTCTCCTTCCTCTCCCATATTCTAGGAGAGTATGGATATGGTGGCTGGAAGGTGCATACACTAGAAAAGTTTTGGAGGGATTGAGAAATACAAGGGAAGGAAAGTACGCAGTTCAGTCCATCTGCACAGCCCTGATGTCACTGTCCAGGTTAAATGAAACCATCCACTTAACCCTGGCTTTCCAGGTGCCCTCTGCATTTTAGGGCTCCAGAAAATAAACTCACTGTTGAAAATGAGTGACTGCTATAAAGAGGTTTTCAGTGCCCCTGTGTGCAATAAAGGGTCTCTTGGTCTAGTCATAGATTTACTTATTAAGAGCCTGTTAGTCCTAAAGAAGGTCTGGCTTCTCCACATATGATCCCACCTAGGGCTGTCTGAAGAGGTGCTTGCTGTCCAGCGTTGCAAGCGTTTGGTCTCATCGTCCCTCTATTATATTTACACATTTCCATTTCCCCTACTTTCTGTCTGCTGGCTTTTGCTCTTTTTATCCAAAGAGTCGACAGCATAACATTTTCCTGCTTTGGTGAAAGAACCCCATGGTGCTCCCAGAGCATGTGCTTTAAACGGTTTTTTTTTTTTTTTTCTTCATTACTGGCATTTAATTCAAGGCTTTTATGAGACCTTATGACATTCCACCCCCAAGTTTACCATGCACCTGACAAGGCAATGGCCTTTATAAAGTTTGCAGAGTGCTAAGCACAGTAAATGAATCATTTCTCTGCTGTTTATATGTTTGGGTACAATGAAAGCTCTTGAGAAGAAACAAGTCTTTCTGAGCCAGGCATTTACTATCAATTTCTGTAGCTATTAAGCAAGGTTGTAAGCCTTTGGGAAAGGATTACATACCTATGACTTTTTTTTTTTTTGTCTTTCCAACAGATTCAGTTCATGATTGTTGAGAGTTCTTTTCTAGCATCATGAATAATACAACAAGGATAATAGATTGGTCTCTTTTGTTATTTATGAAACTTGTTTTAGGTTAGCCTTTTCTGTCGATGAAATCCTCCCCTGTGTGTGTATACCCATCAAGCACAGACCAGATGCAGTGCCCCTGGAGGCCAGGCGTGGGTCTAGAGCCTCTGTGCCCATCAAACGGAAGGACCAAATAGCATTTTCTTCTGGGAGAATCTTCAGAGGCCAGGTCAATTCAATCCTCACCAGAAGAAAGCTTGGTGAGAATTTTGAAGACTAATTTTTTTCACACCACGTCACTTTACCATGTTAAAGCAAACATCCTGTTCTTGCATTTGAGCCTAAAATCATGGTCCTCACAAATGAAGTCAAGTTTTAAGAATAAAAATTAAGCAAAACACAAGCTATGATGCTGCTCAGTGCCAGAATATTTTCTATAGTGGTCCACTTTTGCTTTCCAACAATGACTTGGAAAAGCGAGAACCCATGATGAATCAAAGACCAAGGCATAACTGCACTTGCTCAAATGATTATGCCAGATTTGGAAAAGCTAAACCCTCCAAGCTGAATGGGTCCTTTTGTGCCATAATTTCCAAGATAATGGGAAAACCTGTGGTTTCTCTTCAGCTGGCCCAAGGAAGCTTGGCTGGTTTGTTTCAGCTCTCTTGGAAGCTTATAAACAAACTGAGAATTATGTGTCTTCTTTGGCCCAAGCTTTGCTCTACTAGTGGTTCCTCAGGAGGCTATCTGCCAGGCTCTGGCAGCACCCCAAAGCTTTGTGCCACTTGGCTTACCAGTACTGGCAAAATGTTGCCTTAGATATTCATGAATCCATCATGAGGGAAATGGCCTCAGAATGGAGGAATGACAGAGCTGACAAAGACCAACAGATCATCTTGCCCAGGTCCCTGCCGAGATGTCTTCTGAGTTACCAGAAGAATAGAAGTCAGAGGAGAGATACCTTCTCACTCCTTCCTAATTCATCCACAGAAAGCAATAGAGTCAAGCAGTCATAATACCAAGCCTCTTAGAGCAGACCTTGTTCTAGTTGTGAAATGGGCAAAGATACAGTGATAACGAATGTCACCAGAACTTGGCAACCACCCACTGCTGGCCTGCCATGTGGCTCATGATGGCTATTTTGATAATTATTCCACTAGAATGATAACAACTGCTACTAGACCCCTAAGCTCAGTTGATATTTGAGAGGAAAAGCCAAGAAATTTAACCAGATGCTAATGCAACCTAGCTACACCCCCAATGATAAGACTAGGATAAAAAGCCTGGAAGAAATGAATTGAAAGTAAAACTGTGAGAGAAGTAGGAAAGTTTTTTTTCAAGAGTCCACTTTTTCACATGCTCACTCCATCACTGATCACCTTGTCTTCCCGCATCTAGCCTTGACCCCTGCTGTTGTTTTTACATCTTCTCCTCAGATATCCATCTTCCAAGGGTATTAAATTTGAAGCTGAGGATCACTCCTAAATAGTATATTTTATTGACCCCCAACACTAGCTCATTAGAAGTTATTCCTAATGAGAATATTCTTATTGATTGGTCTGTTTTATCTTACTTTTAAAAATTATCTTTAATAATTCTAAATCAAAGAAGGAAGCATATGCTGATAAGCACAAAGCTTTATTTACTGCACAGAGCTGACATGGTGTCTTCCAATGATAACAAAACTCATTCCTTCTCTTTTTCTCTTTATTAATTTTTACAGTTCTGCGAGTATTCTCAGACTATTCTCAGATAGCAGGATAAGGCCACCCTCACTAGAAAGGAGCTTTGTGAAAATTTTGAAGACAGAGACAAGTAGATTTTTATTTAAACATGACTTGTCTAAGGTTACTTGGTTGCAAAGTGGTAGAACCGTGCCTTAATTCACAGCTTTTGTCTCCAAGTTTAATGTCACTCCCTGCGGCTGTTTGATATTATTTATGAATTCCAAAAAGAGATAGTGATTATATTTGTAAACTGGTATGTTCCTCTGGGTGTGATAACCCTTTGATTGTATTAGATTCAGCTAAGATGTCTGATTAAATTATATTAGGATTAGGGTTTTGATCCAACCATGTCATTAGAGCGTGAGTCAATGTTGAGTCCCAGTCCTCTTGTTGGGCTAATAAAATGGACTCTCACAAAGAAGTAGACACAAAGAGGAGAAGAACACAGATGAAGAGAGATAGCTCATTAGACACGACAAAGGCCCCGGGAAGAGAGAAGAGCCTAATAGTCTACAGTTGATCTTATGAAGAGAACAGAGCAGCTAAGCGTAGGAAGAAATGAGCCCTGAAGAAAGAGACAAGCCCTATGGCAGAGAGTAGAAGAACCTGGACCCAAGGAGCATTAAGAGGTAAGAGGAAGGCTGAACCCTCGCAGATAGAACCCACCATCTTGAGTCAACACATCGCAACCTTATGGTACCTTGAGTTGGACTCTTTAGAATCTTGTGACTGTATTCTATCCAGAATAAATACACTTTATAAAAGCCAACAGAGTACTGGTACTTTGCATCAGCACCCCTTTGGTTGACTAAAACACTCCCCATGTTGACTTCTTTAATATTTCAGTAAATGGGTATTAAGTGCCTCTTATGTGCCTATCACTGAGATACACAGTGAAATTCAAAGACAATAAAATACAGCTTCATTCCTGCCTCGAGAGCACACAGATACCTGTACAAAATGTTGAAGAGAGCAATGGGGAGTTCAGAGGAAATGGGAGGGGGGTACTGGCTGGGAGATCTGAGCAGCTACTACCTAAACTGAAACTTGAGTGATAAATAAGAGTTAAACAAATAACTCTAGGTGACAGGAATGTTTCCAACAAAGGATCATCAGTGTAAAAGCAAGAAAGAGTACACTGAAAATAAAAATAAAGTACTAGCCAGGCAATTTAGGATAGGACAGAGTTTCAAATGCTCTCAGGTGATGTCGATGTTGCTGTTTCAGGAACCACACGTTGAGAAACCCTGGGGTGGGGCAGAGCTATGAGAGCCAGCATTTCTTCTAGTATTCAATGTGCAACCTACAGATTTGCCCTTCATCTCACAACTTGTCATTCTTAGTAACGAAGAAGATAAAGGGTGTATGACTCTTAAATTCACATAACACCTGATTTCCTCTCTTCCCTCCTGTCAGCCATCTCTTGCCCCCTAAGGGTACTAAAGATTTTTTGCTTCTCTTGCTCAAATCTGTAGGAAGTCTATCTAATAGTTTTATATTCACATGTAGAAATCCACTGGTGTTACCACTACAGCAAGAGCAGTTTCCTGTGAAAAGGGAAAAAATTAACTCAAAGGAATTTAGCAATGACAGGAAAGTCTCAAGCATTTGTGGAAAAGAAATTGGGAGCCTGGTCTCAGATTCCACATTAAAACAACAGGACCCATGTTGGCTCTCTGGCTTAGCCAATAAGAGTAGTGATATAAAGTAATTGGTGGTAATATGTAGTAAGTAACACTGCTACTAAAAATACACCTAATAATTTTGGGCACCTACCTGCTCTATTTTCCTTCTTGGTGTGTATGACATGTGGTTATTGTTAACCAATATCTTTAGATCTGTAGTATGCTACATAATTTTCTTAATGGCTCTGTCAGTAAGTCAGCAGGGTGGCTGTCATTTTTGATGGAGAAGGTGTCTCATGTATAGAAGTTACCTACATAAGATCCCTTGTAAACTTGGCCCCACTGGCTTTGAACTTGGGCTTTCTCGCTTACAACCTACCATGTCTTTACTTCTTAACCACAAATTTGTAATTGATAAAAAGAGATCCCTGAAGACCATGGCCCAGTCCACTGTCCCACTAAGAACCTAGTTTTACTCTAGGCAAGTTTTTTTAAATAGCAGAGGGATAGAGGTCATTCCTCAATTTCACACATGATGTGGTCTTGTCTTCAGTGGAAGATTTCAAAGGAGTTAAGGGAGTGATCAGAACCAGCCCCAATCATATGTAGAGACTTGAAATATGAAACAAGGCAGCACTGCAGTGTCAGGGAAGGAGGGTCTTTGCAGTAAATGATGCATGAATAAGTGAGAGTCCCTTTAAAAAATGATATGGGAGTCCTACCTCACACCATATACAAGAAGTGATTTCTAAAACTAACAATATCCTCCCATAAAAGATATCACAAGAAGAATAAAATTGAAGTCGTCCAGTAGGAGAAGATGCTTCCCCTATCTATAACACATAATTTATCCAGAGTATATATAGAACTACAAACTAAGAAAGAGACAGAAAAGCATTAGAAAACTGGGAAAAAAATATTTGAACAGGTACTTCACAAAAGAGGAAATCCAAATGACCAATACCTGTAAGAAAAAGCACATAGCTTTATCACTAGTAAGTGAAATGCAAATTGAAACAACGAGATACAACTATACTCCAAATGGTTTTACAAAAAGTAAATTGTCCTTCAACACTTAGTATTCATAAGGTTACTAGCAATGAAAACCCCTATTTATTATTCCTGGGAGTATAATTTGGTATAAATTCTTCAGAAAGCTTTTGGACATTATCTGATAAAGTTGAAAATGCATATACCCTAGAACCAAGAAAGTTCAATTTTAGGGTACATTAAGTTATGTACCCCCCAGAGAAACTCATAGGCAAATACTCCTCAATACAAGTAAAATAGTGTTCATATTATACGTGAAAAGGAATGTCCTGGCACATGCAACATCACAAATAAACTTTGAAGAATGATTTTGGGTGAAATAGGTCAGGCACAAAATGACAGATATTGTGAGACTCCACTAATATGAAATAATAATAATAAGCAAATTCAAAGAGTCAGAAACTAGGATTCAGGTCACTAGTGGCCAGGGTAGGGGGTTGGGAATGGGGAGTTAATGCGTAGTTGGTGCAGAATTTCTATTTGGGGTGATGAAAATGTTTGTAATGTAGGTTGGTGATGATAGCATGACATTGTGAGCATAATTACCATTGCTGGAATTGTACATTGGAATTTGGTTTAAAAGGGGGAATTTTAGGCTGTCTTTGTGGTACTAGAAGAAAAAAATTTCTTTTAAATCATGTGGGAATTGAAAGCGGTCCTTCCATTATCTACAGTCAGATGGATAAATCAATTGTGGTATATACATACAATGAAATATTGCAGAACAATGGCAATAAACAAAGAATACCCAACAGCATGGATGACTCTAACAAACTTAATATTGAGAAGAAAAGAATCTACAGTGTGAGTCCACCTCTATAAAGTATAAAATCAGGTAAAACAACCATTAATATATTGTTAGAGATATGCATAAAGAGGCAGGGAACCATAGGAAAGGCAAGGAATTAATCATAGAGAAGTTAGCATAGTGATGACCTCTGTTGGGGAAACGTGAGTTGTAATGGAGAAAGAAAACTCAAGGTAGTCTGTGCTGTGTTTTCATCAGAGTCAGCTTTACAGGTGTGCAATCTGTTCTAAGCAAGGGCCCCAAGCTTAGAGAGGTGCTAACTGTAGTTTAGTGCTCTGCTATTGCCATCTTGAAATTCCTAATAATTTTTTAACACAAAGCCCCACATATTCATTTTGCACTGGTTACCGCAAATTATATAGCATTCTTGGTTTTATTTTTTACTTGGGCATTCATTCTATAATCTCTTCCTTCATGTTCTATGCACTTTAGGGAATATTTGTCATATTCCACAATAAAAAATCATTCTTAAAAATGTGTATTGGCGGTGGGGGGTTTAGGCCATAGATATGGTGCTGTTTATGATGCCCCACCAATTTTCCTGAAAATTGTATCAGGAAAAATTTTCAGCAGTCTTCTTTGATAAGGTCTGGGGACAAGTTGTATTGCTCTTCTAGCTGTACAGCTGTATGAACCCTTTGTACTAAGTTCACATGAATTTGTTCATGGCAATTCTCAATCCATAATTTTTCAATATGTCTCTATCACCTCCAGCATGACAATGTCTATTTTGACATATTCATTGATAGGTATTTTCAAAATTTCACAATTTTCTTTGCATTTGGGTATTTCACAATTGAATACACTGATGATTTAAGTTGGAAAAAGGATCCATACATATATAAAAATCATTAATTTGTGCATGTCTGTAATTGACTATTCAGATAAAGACAGAGCCCTGGTATCTAGAAAGCTTAGAGCCCACTTTGTGGGAGCTTGAAACAAATGGGCAGGGCTATATAGCGATACTCACGTATTTTAGTTTTCTAGGCTGATTAAAGCAGATACCATGAAATAGGTTGGCTTTAAAAAATGGAAATTCATTAGTTTATTGTTTGAGACCAGGAAAATGTCCAAATCAAGGCATCATCAGGACGATGCTTTCTTCCTGAACACTGGCTGCTGGCCATCCTTGGTTCCTCTGCCACATGGCCAGGTGCATGGTGTTTTCTGTTGGTTTCTCCCTTCTCTTCCAGGTTTCAGTGGAAGCAGCTTCTTGCTTCTATGGCTTTCTTTTTCTTTCTCTGTATTCATTCTACTTATAAAAGACTCCAGTAGTAGGATTAAATTCCATTTGAATGAGGTGGGTCACACCTTAACTGAAGTAGCCTCATCAAAATGCCCCCTTACCCTTGCAGGAATATCTTTCTGATGTACATATAACTCCAAACCCCATCATGCCTTCTGCTCTTACTTGCACGTGGTCTTTGTAGCCCCATTTTCTAATTTTTTTCTCATTCTTCTACCTTATCAAAGTTGTTTTGAACCCACTCTGGAACACAGTGGAAGAAAGTACAAATAAATAAAGGAGTTGCAAATTGAAAGTCACAAGATCCTTGGGTAAGAGTATCTCCTCTAGCCACCATCAACCGAGTTACTTATCACACCTTGGAAATTTCAGGAGGAATGACTCTAAGAAAGCGAGTTGTTGATATGGGGCTTTCACTAATTGTAGAAAGAGGAAAAGGCGAAGCTGGCAGGAAGTTCTAGATGGTTTAGGATCACTCAGTGGATCCCTGATAATGCCTTCCATGGATGGATGGGCTGCCTCTGAGTTCTGGAGCAGGAAAGGGCAATCCTGGGTTAGAAAGTTTAAGATACAGAGGTGAGAGCTGCCTATAAAGACTTCTGAATTCACATTCAGCCTCCCCTTTAGGAAGTTAGTAGTGCATCATCTTTATTCTCACTGTTAAGTAGCAGAGGTTGATCCCAGCTTAAGCTTAGCCTGCAGCCACCACTAGAATCATACATGACCAAGGCTCCCAGCAGGATGGTGGTGCAGTAGCCCTAACACCTGGATTTGGGTGGACTAAACTAAAGTGGGAATGAGCTTATAGACATCCCCATGATACTTTGCCATCTGGGGTTTCTCCAGGAAAATTGGAATGGCCAATGACATAGAGATATTTTGGTGATCTTCCCCAAGTTCCAGTCCAAGCTGCTTAAAAAAAACATCATTGGTAAGTTTTACGTTCTTTTTAACCTTTCCCATAAACCCTTGGAAAGCTATGATTCTGTTCTTGTTTTTGTCTTTTATCATTATCATTATTATTACTTGTAGTTTATCTTAACCCAAGTCTCTAGAGCAGCATGTGGAACCTACTGGGCCCATAATAAAAAAGCTTTGGAGAGAAGGAAGCTGACCCCAGTATTGGCCCAAGCCCTTCCACTGAGTAGCTATGTGAGGTAGGCAAGGCGTGTAACTGTTCATGCAACTATTTACCAGTTTCAAGGTCTCTTCCTATCCTGCACCTTGAGATAAAATGAAACCTAAGGGAAGCAGACTTGGCCCAATGGATAGGGCATCCACTTACCATGGGAGGTCCGCGGTTCAAACCCTGGGCCTCCTTGACCCTTGTGGAGCTGGCCCATGTGCAGTGCTGATGCGCACAGGGAGTGCCCTGCCATGCAGGGGTGCCCCCGCGTAGGGGATCCCCACACGCAAGGAGTGCACCCCGTAAGGAGAGCTGCCCAGAGCGAAAGAAAAGTGCAGCCTGCCCAGGAATGGCACCACACATGGAGAGCTGACACAACAAGATGACACAACAAAAAGAGACAGATTCCCATGCCTCTGACAACAACAGAAGCCGACAAAGAAGAACATGCAGCAAATGGACACAGAGAACAGACAACTGGGGGTGGGGGGAGAGAAATAAAGAAAATAAATCTTAAAAAAATATATGATACCTAAGTCCACCTTTCTATAAACATTGATGACAAACAGGACTCTGTTTCACACCTAAATGTGGATGAAGAAGAAAAAATAAATACGTTATATATCAGAGTAGGGGGAGAAAGGAAAAAAAAAGAGAAAGTCTGTCCTGAACACAGTGGAACTCAAGCTCTTGAAGGGTGCGATCCTTTTAATTTAGCCACGTGGGTGGTGTGAAGTAAAGAGCGAAGGAGCAGGAGCTGCGAGGAGGAGGGAAATAAAGCACAAGTCACTCTGCTATTTTGACAGTTTATAAAACTTTCTTTAAACTATTTTGTGACTCTGAAAACACCCTCTGAGGAGCAAGGCAGCAGAGGATAGGGAGACATTTCGTTAGCTGAGGACCCGAAGACCCAGCCTCTCTCCCCTTAAATTATGTCTCTGGGGCTCCATCTCTGGACAGGCCTGGCTTTGGGCATAGTGCTCTTAATTATAATAATACGAGTTGACCAAATGTTGACATGTAAGACCATGTTACAGTTACCATCCGCCAAAAGACTGTTGGAAGCCTGACTTAACCACCAATGGAAGGACTGAATCCCAAAGGGAAAGCAAGAGGAGAGCAGGAGCAAGACTGAATTCCCATAACAACTACTGGCTTATGACTTGAGCAAGTTACTCAACTAACAACGTAGCATCCTGTTTGTCCAGGATAAAAAGGAGATAATGACCCGTTCCTCAAAGGTTTTGTGAAGATCGATCAATACTCACCAAGTGCTTAAAAGGGTATAGGGCACGTGGGCAGCACTCAGCAAGAGTTAGTGCTTTTTGCCAGCTGTGGATTCTAGAGCAAGTTTTGTAAACTCTGACCCTCGCTTCCCACATTCATCAAATGAGGTTTCTGGCTCAGTGTTCTTCATCAAGGTCAGTGTCTCACGCTCCACTCTTTCCAACATACCCGTTAACGCCGATGGCTACTTACCATGCCACCCTCATTCAAGGACAAAATACATCCAGAGCAGAAACCATGCTTCCATGGGAAAAACTCTAATGTATGCATACCTTAAAATATTTTCATTCCATTTTTGTGGTCCTTTAGAGTCTAAAAATGGAAACTCAGAAGTTGTCATTTTTTTTTTAAGTACAAAGTATAGTCGTTAAAACTATTCAAAGTCAAGTTCAAACTCTCCTATTCACTGGGCACCAATTTTCTCAGCTTTGGAAACAGGATTGAATAATGATATGCCTTTCTCATGGGGTAGTTGTAGAGATAGAATGAGATATTGCATGTTGTAAATACTCAGTGTGTGACACGCACACATTTGCCAGACTTTGTTACTGATATTATTTTCATTATTATGATTATCATTATTATTGTTACGCATTCTAGTTAACTGATGACTAGCCTACCTCTTGCTACTAAATTGTCAGCATTGCAAGAACTCTGTCTTTCTCATCTGGATCTCTATCGCACTATCTAGCTTAATGTGGTAATTTGCTAAAATTATGTTATAATATAATTAAACTGAATAGTGTATTTATATAATCAGTTTTATTGTTTCTCAACTCTGTACACTCAGATTGTTGAGCAGCTTACACAAGTGACTGTAACAGTTCTTCACCTCAAGGCAATTAAATGAGAACCTCTGGGAGAGGTTTGCAGGCATCAATGTTATATAAAATGCTCCCCAAATAAGTCTAAAGCACAGCCAGAGCCACACACGCCTGCTCGAGTCATTCGCCCAACTGTTCATTCATTGATGACTGCCTACTAAGTGCTGGACATTGCTCTGGGCAACAATAAAACAAACTTAATAAGATGACCCTTGCCTTTATGATCTACAGTGAACTATGTAGCCAATCATTCAGGACTGAGGCCTGCAATGGGGCCTGGTTGCAAGCAGGCTCTCCACTGGCTTCAGGGCGATAGGGAAGAGAGAGTTTCAGAGGAGGGACAGGACCAGGGAAAATGACTTTCAGTACATTGAGTTGCATTGTTAGGCTTTCAATGTTTACTCAAGGTCATTGCTATGAGACTCAGAAAAGTGGGTTCTGTTTATGAAATAAACATTTTCCATTGTATGATGCAATAACCCTGATTACGGATTCTCATAAGAAACTTCTTTTAGCCTTTCATCTTTGCTCAGCAGAACAAAACCAGAGACGTCTTAAACTTAACACCTTTCCCAACTTACCTTGAACTCTTGACCCCCAGAAGAAAATATTTTAGACCCCTTCTTTAGTGGATTTGTGTTTACAATTATGGCTGGACTATGAAATGTTTCTTTTTTTCCCCTTGCAATGCAATAGTCTCATTTTTAAAATTACCTCAAATTCACTTTTTAAAAAAGATATAAAGAAAATAATATTATTAATTTTTGCTAAATATTTTGCATAGATTATCTAAATTATTTCTCACAATAATCCCATGACTTTGGTATGAATCTCCCATTTTACCAATGAGAAAGAAAAATGAGATTCAGCAAGGGCAGTGTCACACAGCTGGTAAGAAGCCCAAGGAGAGGTCGAGCCCATTTCTGTCGTTTTATAAGGTCCATTATGGTTCCAGTTAGCACCTCATCTGCTCTCAGAGTTTACTGTTTGATGGTCAAAGACCTGGAATCCAGGTTTTAACAACTTTTCAAATGCAAATCCCCAGTGTCAAACTATTTTGCATCATGTGCATACACTCATTAATTTAATAAATTATAATTTTAATAATAAATAAATATGATAAATAATAAATTTATTATCTATCTGAGGCACATCCAATGCCCTCAGTGAGATACAGCTAAATCAAAATTGCACATGACCCTCTAGAGATCTTATTAAAAGTCAGTGAATGGGCAAAAACAAGGAAAAAGTAGGGAATTTAAGGAAGATGCCCATTTTATGCCAGTGAGCTGACTGTAATGCCACAAATTCATGTTCATCACTTCTGCATGCTCTGAAGAAGGTGGGCCAGCCAATTTAAAGTGTCATGGGATAGGTGGACACTCAACACTCTCATTTAAGATAACCAGCTGACCAAAAACAGAGCTGGAGATGTAACTGCAAATTCAGTGTACCAGGGTCAACACACACAAAATATTTTGGACCAAACCCACGCACTATCGATATTATTTTGGCCAGATGATTTTTATTCACTTCTTTAGCTTGTTCATTGTATGTTTCTGTGGTGGTGGTTGTTTTAGGTTGGTGATGGTTTCTTTTCAATCACAGTGGAGTTTGGAGATAGTAGCTCCATTGAGGCAACCAAGAGCCATTGTGGTTGCTATTATGTAAGTGGTTAACTGAAATGTATTTTTGACTGGAAGAGTTTAGTCAAGGGTGATTTGTAAATACAACCCAAGCATTAGGTATTTGAATTTTTCAGAATATAAGCTAGAGAAGTAAAGGTGTCCCTCATTTAAAGGAAAAAATGACTCTATAAAGTAAAATGTTAGCCCAATGCCTCACATCATTATTTAATTTGCATGTATTATTATTATTATTGTTATTGTAGTTATTATTTATTTAGTCAAGCAAACATGACTAAATTCTGATTTACATCCTATTTAAAATTCAGAATTCTGAGTTCCAATTTTGAGTTTGTCTCCTCAGCTGTCTGGTTTATCCTTGAGCGTGTGTGTTGACGGATTTTCAAAAAGAATCTGACTTTTCAGTTCTGAATCATAATATGAAAATGACAGCCAGGATAATTTGACAAAACAGTCCCCTGCATAAACTTCATGCCTGTCAGCCAAAGTAAACCACCAAGAGCTTAGGTATTGCCCCTGAAAGCTATGAAAGTGGAAGCCAGATAGCACTTGGATCAAAGGGAAAAGTCCCAGCCTACCTACCGACTCTTTCCTACTGGGTGACTATAGAGCATGGAAGAAACCAGTTATTCACACTTCAACATTCTGCTGAAGCAAACTTGGTTAATGTGGTTCATTCTTTCTTCTAAGTAAAATGAAAGAATAAGAGGCTTTGAGTGGACAAAGAAATATTACCTCATTCCAGAGGATAAGTCATTTCAAATGATGATAAAAGAAAACCAAACAAGAGAACTCACCTGCAGAAAGGGTCCAAGAATTCACTCCAAAATTCAGGTGGGGACCTAAGTCAATGTATACTTTGGGGCCTTGGCAACTTGGTTAATGCAAATACTACTCTTGGATGCTTACCATCTTCACTCTACTCTCCCAAAGAGTATGCAATACTCTTGAGTATGCAATAGAGTATATAAATTGGAGGTACATAAATTTTAGTTTCCTTAGTTGCTCAAGTAAATATCATGCAATGGGTTGGCTTAAACAATGGGAATTTATTAGCTCACAAATATGAGGCTAGGAAAAAGTCCAAATCAAGGTGTCACCAAGGTGATGCTTTCTTCCCAGAGACTGGTGTTCTGGGACTGGCTGCCGATGATCCTTGGTCCTAAGTTTGACATGTGGCAATGCACATGGTGGCCTCCCTGTCCTTGCCCTTTTCTTTGGGTTCCATAGACCTTCAGCTTCTTGCTTCCTGTGACTTTTTCTCCATCTGCCTGAATTTCTTTCCTCTTAAAAAGGACTCTATTAATAGGATTAAGACCCATCCTAATTGGACTGGACCACACCTCAACTGGCACAGCCTCATCGAAGTGTGGGACTGTATAACATAGTGAACCCTGTTGTGGACTATGAGTGTGATTACCAATACAAATATAAGAATGCTCTCACAAGAACTAGCAACAACAAAAATTCTACATCCACAGGAATGAATTAGGTTTAAGAACATGTTTTTCTGGGGTACAGAGCTCCAAATCACCACAGGGGACAGGGAAAGAATTTATGAGAATCACATTGAGCTACCAGATTTATGACAATCCATGGATATGCAAGATCTAACATCTGTGCAAGAGACTCACAGACCCACCCCTTGCAAGCTGAGCAAACCAACCCAAGCTCTTATATAGCCCGTCTCCATCACACACCAAGGGAAGAACTCAGCGAGAACAGGGAGAATGGATATTTTTAGTCACAGTTCTCTGTTCCACCAGGGACTATCACCCTCCAGATTCAGCAGATGGCAAACCAGACAGTTTTGTCTGATGATCTAATTAGTTTTCAGCACCTCATTATCACCTCACAATAGAATCTAGAATAAAAGCTTAAAGTGCAGAATGTTTAAAGGACTTATTTGAATGCAGTAAAGTGCATTCTTTAAGTTAAATTCTTTTATCAGAAATGGGCTGAATCTGTTTAGGAGACATTTGAAGAGGTTGAAGATTTAGGTGAAAACTGTTAATAAAGTAGTATGTCCCTAATAGCAAAACTTCAAAACTGTGATGTAAGTCCCAGACAAATCACAGATAAGGCACAATATTTTTTTTTTAGTAAAAAGAAACTGGGAACCAAAAGAACTGAATTCTCATTTCATCTCTACCACTAATTAACTATATGGCTGGAGGCAAGTCACTTAATTTCTCTGAGCTCCATTCCCTTATCTATAACATGAACTCATTAGGTGAGATGGATGAACTCTAAGGTCCCTTTCAGTTCCAAAATTTGCCTATTTTAGTAACACTTATGTAGGGTCAATTATGCGGCCTCTTATGACACATTTAGGAGGTGTAATATTTTTTCAGATAAAATAATTTTCAAAACTGCTAAGCATTAAGAATCTTTTTTTATTCTTTAGCAGGGCATAATTGCTTTGGCTGATCCATCTGTCCCCAGCAACAGCGTTCAGCACACCATGTGTCCAAAGGCGCTGGACGAGTTGACAGATGCCTGAGCCTAGTCAACAGAGAGTTTGGGCCTCTGGGGGTTAAATGATAGCCAAGCCTGAAGCGCTTAGCAGGATAGACACATTAAAGGGGACTGCACCTGCCTGGGGATTCCCAGGGAAGGGCTGCGTGCTTACTCAGCGTGAGAGAAGCTGCTGTGTTCTCCATTTCCAATGCCTAGCTTCCACTTGGTGCTTGATAAATATTGCGTAGAGACCTGATGCCAAGTGCCTTTGCACAATAGCTAAAGTGTACCCAAGATGCAGAGCTTCTCTTTGCTAGAGACAGACTTTTTCTGACATGACAGAGAAGCTCTTAACACATCAAAGAGCAAAGGTCCCTCCACTTCATCCTGCCTATCTCCCGGACCTGCACTGTCCAATATGGTAGCCACTAGCCATGTGTGATTATCTGAATTTAAATTAATAAAAATTAAATAATATTGAGCACTCACTTCCTCATTTGCACCAGTTGCATTGCAAGTGTTCAATAGCCACATGTGACTAGAGGCTACCATATCGGACAACACAGATCTATAATATCTTCATCATCAGAAAAAGTTCCACTGAACAAGGCTGGTCTAGAACAACCATTCCTGACTCTATGAAATGCCTTTCAGTTTGGCATAGAGTGCACAGCTGACATGGAAACAACTTTTGTGCATTCTCAGCACTCTAGAAACTCAACGTATGCCATGTAGTGGGGGAGTAAAAAGATAGGAGTTAGGAGTTAAAAACGCTTTTTGACCTAAATCAAGGGGGAAATGGAAAGGAGAAATGAGTTTATATGGCTATGAGTCTCCAAAAAAGAGCCGGGAGGTTATCAGAGGGATTACCCTTATGCACACCTCAGCAGAGTCCCAGAGACAGATAAAGCAGATGCAACCCCAGGTATTGGTTCTCCTGAGGGCTGCAGAGACCCACAGGTTCTATGGTCATGGCAGATGGAGTTCAGTGCCATGTCTGTTGGCCCTACTTTGGAGTTTGTGTTTCTGTGTGATGGAGCTGGACTCAGATGTGGTCTTTTTTCACAAGCCTCTCCTGTTACTTTTACCAGAACTGTAGTTGGTGCTGGGGTTTAATATATACCCAGAGGATCTGAATCTCTGGACTGACCATATGATAGCCAGGCCCTAAGCCTCAACAGACTTGCAACTCCTCCTCTGGTTTATTGGACTTACCCCACTCAGCTAAGATGGAGGTGAAGAAGGTCAACCACCACACCAGGGAGCCAAAAGTGCCTACAACTGAAAGCAGGAGAATCGCATCCAGCATTCTTGTGGAATCTAAGCCCCCTCTTGATATAGATGTGGAGTGGACACAACCATTCCAGGGTCCACAGGATGGAGGAATAGAATATGGATTGAAGTGGACTTACTGATATTCTATTCATGAACTATTGTGATTAGTAATCAAAGAAAATGTGGCATTGGTGTGGAGAAAGTGGCCATGGTGGCTGCTGGGTGTGGGGAATGGGAGGAAGAGAAGAGATGTGGAGGCGTATTTGGGACTTGGAGTTGTCCCTGGGTGATGCTGCAGGGACAGTTGCCAGACGTTGTATGTCCTCCCATGGCCCACTGGATGGAACATGGGAGAGTGTGGGCTATGATGTGGACCATTGACCATGGGGTGCAGCAGTGCTCAGAGATGCATTCACCAAATGCAATGGGTGTCTCATGATGATGGAGGAGATTGTTGCTATGGGGGGAGAAGTGGGGTGAGGGGGGTGGGAGGTGTATGGGGACCTTATATTTTTTTAATGTAATATTAAAAAAATAAATAAGACAAAAAAAATGTAAACCATAATGGAACCATGATAAAAAAAAAAAAAGATAGGAGTTAACTCATGTTATAGTTCATCAATTTCTTTGTCTTTGGAGGAATACCACATGCTTTTACCCAAAAAGGTGTCTATGACCAATTAAAATTGAGAAACATTGGTCCAAAGATACATTAAAGAAAGAAAACAGAATTAACAATCTATACTCTTTTCATTATTTCATAACTTAAATTATCAAGCATATTTATAAACTTTGTATTCTTATATTTATATATATTCTTTATACCTACACTTCTAGGTTTACAAATTGTGCTGAATCAATCATCCTCTGAGAAAAAGAATGCTCCTAAACTAATCCGTCAGACTAACACTTTAAACCTGAGGGAGCTCAGTAACACAGCTGAAATTTTATCTCTCACCTTCCTACTGATAATTTTTCTTTCCTATTTCAATCTCTTACTGTCCCTTTTATTCTTTATTTGATTTAAGTGAAAGAATGGCTTTTGTTTGCCTTTAGAGTGTTCTCATTGTAGAGAATTTTCTTTTTTACTTGTTGATTCCTCTTTATTGAAAAGGATAATTCATAAAGAAAAAGGATAATCTAATGATTATTTCTCTATAACCACTATGACTTTATCTTCTTTATTTTCTGTTTTTGAAAGATCTCCTTGCTACTTCTTTATTTGAGGGTTGTTGTTCTTTTAGTATAATGTGATTACCTTTAGTAATTTAGATTATGTGTAGGAATTGCTTGAAATGCCCCCTTATACCTTCTTTTACAAAATATGGAATTACAAAGTACTGGTTTATATCACAAATTATTTCAACACTCTGAATGGGTGATTGTCCTGCTCAGACTAGATAGTGGACATGTGTAGTTACTGTCACCAGCTTCTACACCCCTTCTTCAAGTACCAATGCTCTTGTTTTCTCCTGAGAGCAATACCTTCTCCCCTCTGAGACCCTTCAGAAGATCTCATGTCCTTGGGTGCAGGTGTCAGTTCCAAGATGGCCCTTGTGCCGATCAGAACCATAAAGGATACATACAAATTCAATTGAGACCTGCAAATTAACCCAGGAAGGACCGAGGCCAGAACTGTTGCTGCCATGTTATCCAGATGCAAATAAAGCCAGACAGAGAATGGAACCAACATAGAAGAAAGACAGATGTGAGTCAGAAACAGAGAACTGTACAGCATTGCTTTTCTCTGAGCTCCTGAATGTAGCTAGCCTAACACTTGATGAATCTATACTCCAGGATTCTTTCCAAGCCTGAGGTTGGAAATACCTGTAGACTATCAATGGAGCTTACTTCCTATAAATTGTAAATTTCTTCATAGTGTGTGGTTTTAATTGTGAAAATCCCTTGGGGGGGAAAAATTCTTAATTTGATAATAATGCAGAGCAAATTATTTCTGAAAACCTGCAAATATTTTAACAGCTGAAAGATTTCCTGGAACAATCCAATATGCAGAGGCCTAAGAAGATGGCTGTGAAATTCTGCTATAATTAATAGACACATTGTTAAGCGAATTATGCAATATTAAAATATCACCGAGGGAACAGAACTGGAGATAAATGTCCTCATCTGGGCTCGATAGAGTTTTTCTGGGGAACCATGTTATAAAGTTCTTTAATTTAAAAAATTACCTTTTCAGGGCCTAATGTTGTCAGAGAGACAAATAATCAGGTTCAGGAAGAAATATAGATTTAAAGGATTGTACTTAAGGGCCTAGCACAGTGGCTGTACATCACTGTCAAGGGGAAGTAGCCTAGCCACGGAAGTCGCGTATCTAGTTCTACCCTGGGAATGTTAATAGAAAAGGTATCCTTGAACATTTCTAAATCTGAGATGGCTGCAGAGCGCAAGCTCCTGCTGAGGTACTGCCTTAGGATGCTTGACTAGCGCACGTCAGTGGGAGATCTTACACCACGTGGTAAGGAAGGACACATGCTCCCTGGAGGACAGAACTCACAGAATGAGTCTTAAGCCTAAGCAGGTCCCATCTGCTCATTGCGGGCACCCCTACGATGGATTTGAAGGTTTCACTGCCAACACTTCTATTTCCCACTCTCTGTGGCTGAAAGGCACTAGGAACGCTCTCTTTTAAAATATGAATGCCACGTGGATTCTGGGAATCTGGGCCCAAGCACAGTACCCTGCTCTCACTCCCAACCTACTGTAAAGGGGATCCTAACAAGCTAATGAACTGGAGAAAAGGTCGAGCCCCTGAGGATCTTTGGCATTTTGAAGCTCAGGGTGCCAGTAGGGAATTGCTGGCCACTGTCTCCAAGGCCCAGGACTCAGAGGCCGGAAGGAAGTTGCCTCTCCCGCAGAGTCAGGTCAAAGAGCACGACCCTCAGGCTGCCTGGAAGCCCCACCCATGGCACCCGGGAGGCTCCTGGCACCTCATGCAGATGCAGGAAGAACACGTTGACCCCACAGTGGCAGCTGCCATCCAAGGGAACTGCGCGTTGTTCTCAACTTGACCTTGTCCCTGCTGCAGGCCCATGACTCTTCTGTCTCAACTACTGGAACCTGAGACGCCACTGCCTGCCCCATCCTTCTCAGCCAAGTTAAAAAATAAAAAGCAATTATTAATCCACAGGAGCCAACTCCAGCCTAGGAAAAAATCAACAACAAAAATTTAACTTTTCTCTCACTTCACATCCATCCCTGCTGGAGAAACCCCAATAGCTTGAGCAAAGGTGCAGAAGGAAGAAGAAAAACCATGTCATAAAGGACCTTGTTAACTTGAAAGAGAATCTGCACTCTAAAAAAGGATGGAGCGGGACATACTTCCCGTGACATGATTAAAAAGCAAAGACCAGAGGACTTTCCCTAGAAGGTGGTGGTTCTCAACCTCGGTTCACACTGGAATTACCAGTGAAGTTTTAAAAAATAATGATTCTGTAATCACACGCCTGAGATCCTGACTTAATTGGTCTGGAGGGCAGCCTGGGCATTGGATTTTTTTAAAAGCTCGCCAAGGGATTCTAAAGGACTGCCAAAGTTGAGAGGCACCTCCACAAGAAGATGTTGCAGATCTTTACTTCTGGCTCTGTTCATGTCATAAAGGAATTGTTCATGTCATAAAGGAACCATAAAATAGAATGAACACTGTTGACTAGTGAATCCATAAACTGGGCATTCAAAGGGAAAACTCACAGCAGAGCCAAGTGTTTGGAGAACCTGAGAGCCATTTTATTTCTTTATTAAATGCTTGTCTAGTACTTACGTGCAAGGTATTGTGATAAGTGCTTTACAAATATTGACTCACTCTCAAGAGCCTATGAGGTAAGAACTATTATTATCTACTTTTTATGAATGAGTCAATTGAGGCTGATTTGGGGTATTAAAAAAATCAAGGTAAGTCAACTTAATTCAGTTCGAAATAATATGAGCAAAAAATAAGGAAGAAGATACAAACCATCCAGAGCAGTACTTCTCAGTTTTCAACATGTGCGCATATCTCCTGTGTTAAAATGCAGAGTCTGATCCAGGAAGTCTGAGGTGGGGCCTGGGATTCTGCATTTCTGACAAGCTCACCTCTGAGTCTTCAGAGGGCATGGGGCAGGAGGGGGGGAACTAATCTGTTAGTAAAGTGGTTTCCAAAGAGATCAGAAGAGGAACCGCAAATAGTAGAAATAATAAAAGAAACCATTCCTGTGCTGAAGAAAGTCTTCAGCTTTTTATTGTAAATGCTTCTGACCCTGGAAGGATTAATGAAAACAGGATACTTATTGTGAGGTGTCCTAGAGAAAATTCTAACTCTCCTGACCAGCAACCAGAGTGAATTCATTCCTTACAAAGTGAAAAGAATCAGACTGTCGAGGAATTCTGCTGGGGAACTGAAAGCTGCAATGTGATTATGATGGTTTGCAGCTGGAAGTACCAAGAAAGGCTTGTTCTTAAATCTAACCCATCTCCGTGGTGTGAGCCTTTTGATGAGGCTGCTTCAGTTAAGGTGTGCCCACCTCGTTCAGCACGGGTCTTCATCCTCTTCCTGGAGTCCTTTATAAAGGGAATGAAGACAAGGAGAGAAAGCTGTGGGGGCAAGAAGTTTAAGTTAATGAACCAGAAGAGAAGGGAGAGACCAGCAGACAGCACCATGTGCCTTGCCATGTGGCAGAGGAGTCGAGGATCGCTGCACCTTTGGGAAGAATGTGTCCCCTTAATGAAGATTTGATTGGGATATGTATTGCCATTGTTTAAGTCAACCCATTTCATGGTATCTGCTTTGGGCAGCCTAGGGAACTAAATGATGTGACAATATTTGTATAACAATGACTGGGGAGGCTGCAGAGAACCCATTATTTCAAAGTATCCTTCTCTGTGAGTGGGAAAAAAAGGCTTTTCATACTTGCAAGGACTCAGAGCGTATAATGCCACTTCATTTTCTGAGGAAATCTGTGGAAATACCCAGCCAAGTGAATAATCAGTCAGAATCATGGGCTTACAACACACACGCATACAAACAAAACATGGACAGCAGTGGGCTTTAAAAAATAGTAGTCTTTAAACAGAAAGATATACTGTGTGTTGTATATTAGGCACTCAACAAATATTTGTTGAATGAAGTATATTAAATTTCATTTTTCAGTGAAGGGGTAAAATGAGGTGGGCAGATGAAGAGTTAATGAGCTGTCAGCCTTTTCGTTGATACCTTAAAAAAATAAAATATGTGTGGGTTATGGTTAGGATTCAGCAAATTAGAGAAAATGTTTAAGAGTTTGATATTTAATATTTCAGAAACCCATCCAGGGATGTATCGTAGGAAGACTTAGAGATGTTGTTTTAGTCAGCCAAAGAGGTACTGATGCAAAATACCAGAAATCTTTTGGCTTTTATAAAGGGTATTTATTTGGGGTAGGAGCTTACAGATACCAGGCTATAAAGCATAAGTTACTTCCCTCACCAAAGTCTCTTTCCACATGTTGGAGCAAGATGGCTACTGATGTCTGCAAGGGTTCAGGCTTCCAGGGTTCCTCTCTTCCTAGGGCTCATTTCTCTCTGGGCTTAGCTACTATGCTTTCTCCACAAAGCCAGCTGTCAACTGTCAGGCAAAGAGCTCTGTCTCTCTCACTAGGGCTTCTACCATTTGTAAGGAGCTGTCTCTATTTATTCCTCTGTGTTCTTCTCCTATGTGTTCACTTCCTGGGCTCCAGCTCAAAAACTCCAGCATCAAAACTCCAACATCTAACTCCAATAACTCCTCTGCTCTGCCATGTAGTTTTACCTGTGAGTCCCTGCCCCCCCGGTGGCCCCCCAATGTGACCCAATCAAAACCCTAGTCATAATTTAATCATACTCAGACACAGACCAGTTTAAAAACATAATCCAATACCTATTTTTGGAATTTCTAAACCATATCAAACTGCTACAGATGTTATTTATCTTCCATTCTCAATTTTATTTAGCTTGAATTATGGTGGTACCAGAAGAACCATCATCTTTTCACAATCTGGTCCTCTGACACTTTTCTTCTTGCTTTGGAAGAATACAATCTTAAGAAATACCCAACTGATAATGGGCCCCACCCCAGTGTCCCTGACTGATTCTGGGAACTTGATTTGGCACTTTGGCAACTGGGCAGCCTGGAGGCAATGAGCATCTTTGTGGCTGGGCAAAGGGAAAGGAAAGAAGTGGAGGCCTTGATAGGTCCCTCCATGGCCTATTTCACTGTACAGGGCCAAAGGTCCTACATAAGAATAGAAAGAATTCTATTATCTACAAAAATGTAATTTCTCAAAGTATTTTTAATCATATAAAACAAAAATCTCCAAGTTCACCTCTCAAGTTCCACTATTCTAGCATGACAAATAATTTTATATCTGCGTTAGTAAACATATCCATGTACAGACATAATTTTTGCATAATAATATTCAGTTTAATTTCTTTTGTTTCATTTCACCCTCTTTCAGTTTTCTATATGGTTATTACATTTACTATTTGAATGACCATATGATGTGCATTTGGCATGCTATAATTGACTTATATAGGCCCAGGTTAGTGGATATTTCTATTCTTTTCCATTCGGATTTTTGCTAAGTTGAGACATGTGGTGACAAAGTGGCAAAGAATGAAATGCTTTAATTTGAAGAGTGTGCTGGTTCTGGGAACAAGGCCAGCAGAGAGTTGAGAAGCCAGTGTGAGAAAACTGATCTTGAGGAAACTAGGGCCAGGCTGAGAACCCATGTTGAGATAGAGGACAATCTGGTCAGGGCCAATTCTGAATGCCATTACATAGAAGAGCAGGCAGGGACTGGAATTGGTTTGAGCAATTTAGAGTAGAACCCTGACAGAGTGTGGTAGGCAACCTCACTGAGTCAACTGTGAAAATTAACAGTCAGGTAAAGAAGCGGATTGGAGAGCGTCAGGGCTCAACCCCTCTGCCTCTGCTTCTCCACTTTACTTCTGCAACCCCAACACAAGGGCACCTGTGTGGAGAACATGCAGCCCAAACGCCTGAAGCACGACAGCCTGCCCACTCCAAATAGCTATTCACAACAAGTCCTGGAAGAGTTCCCTAATGCAGGATGCTTTGGAAATGGCTAGAACCACCAAATTGAGTAAGACACCCAGGCAATGTAGCACACAAACTTTCCATGACTATAAAAATTTTATTCCATTCACAAAGGCAAAGGTCCAAGACTTTTAGAAAGTCCCAAGTTTATGAACACATAAATGCTATACAGTCTCCTGACTTCCTCTGAAAACCTGCTTCCATTAAGAGCCATTTATTTCCTGGGAATTTCCTCACACTACTTCCTAACCTTTTCAGCTCTCGTTAAGTTTTCTCTGGCGCGTAATGAGGTTCAGGCCAAACTGGACAGGGCTCTTCTTAGAGAGTTTCACCAGTCAATTTGCTCCCAGTTGAGGGGTGACTGCCCAGGGAGGCAGGAGCTGTGCAGACCCCACAGCACACACACAAGGCAGGGGCCCCTGGGGAGTCCAGGCTCCTGGAACAAATGCAGGTATTGTCACTGAGATCAGGAATCACCATCAGCCAGCCAGGAGCCCTGGAGAGCAGTTAAACTGCGAAATACTGCACCTGCAGGTGAACAATAGCTCCCCAAAGGTTGCAGAGAAGGAAAACAATGTGGAATTTATGACTTGATGATTTCCAAGAAGCCGCTTCAGTTTCAGCCTTTACCAAATCCACTAAGTCTATTGTTCTTCAGCCCAAATAAATAGACGATTTGGGTATATTAAATCCATCAGGCTAGCTTGAACTTTCTTTTTCCTTTTCACATTACTTGGAATGAAAAAGAGATGGCTAAAATTCTGGGATGATTTAATGCAACCTCACCCGCAACTGGTGACTCCTTTCCTGAAGACATTGTTGCAGTCCCCCACTGGGCGTGCCCCGCTGAGCAGGGCACATCCTATGAGGACTTCGGGGAGATCCCAACTGCTCTTCCACTGGACGAGGAACAGAAAGCAACAAAAGAATGGAGCTGCCACTCTGCCAGCACCCATCTAGAGAGCCAGGGCTTACTTTGTGCCCCCTCCCATCAAAATGCCCAGTGCTGCTCACTGGCACGTCCAGACAACCCTCCTTGAGAAGAGTCCGAATAATTACAGTCACTACCCTTGCACTTTCTGGGAGGCCTTAGCTGTGCTACTACTCTACTAGGTGGCCCTCTGCCCCAGGCTTCTCAGGCACAGCCCTGCTGTCTGTGTTGGCCCAATGCCTACTCCTTGGGGAAAGGTGAGCTGTGGGCATTTGGTAGAGTAAGCAGATTATATAGCTGTCCCTTACTACCCAAATTCATTTCTTTTCAAAGCTTCATGAGCTTCCATTAAATAATAGGGGAAATATAATAATAAAATAGTAAATATTTAATAGCTGCTTGCTTTGAACATTTTTCATATAGTAACACATTGTGTTTACTATTTCATTAAAAAACACTATAGGAATTAGATGACCATCACTTGGAAAGAACATGGGTCATAGTCTACATTCATGGTAGGATGAGGGCTATTTTAGAGAGCCCAATAAGCGGGGTCCTTAAAGTAGGAGAATATTCTTATCAGGTATGTTCTCACAGCTAAGGTGGATTGGCCAAAGTTCCCAAATGTAGCAGGGCTGAGGGGCATTTATTAATTCCGAAACAATATTATCTCACCAAATACATATTTAAAGAGTAGCCACCCCAGAAGTTCATAAGTTGGAGCTCAGAACACAGGCTAAAAGGAAGGGTGAGAGTCCAAGGATTGTAGCTGCTGCCCTGGGATTTAAAGCTCCTGTGAGCTAGCCTTGCACACTCAAGATCAGTCACAGCATAGTTTTTGTGTGTTTTCTGTGCTGTATACCCAGAATGGGAGGCAGAGAAACCTGCATCAGTTTTGCTTTCTTGGAGTTTTTCTTGGGTTTCTTTCTGCAATGTTACAAATATTTGTTCCCATAGCTATCTCCTGGACACTCTATTCTTCAATAGATGTTTCATGGCTTCATCTAACTGTGACTTATATGATAATACATCCTAAATAAATTTATCCACTCCTAATTGACAGCCTCAGTTCCCAAGTTGAATAATCTAATGGTTTCATGGATTTCTCCCTTTGTATGTCCCACAGCTCTTCAATCTTATGATCTTCCTTTTAAAAGCTCTGTTTTTGCTTCTGAAAGTCCCTCCCCTCATTGAACTGTACCCACTCACTCACAGTCAAAATCTTAGAATATTTGCTTCGCCTTGCTTCTCTATCTCCCATGTCAAATTAATTACCAAATTTTATTAATCCTAACTCTATCTCTCAAAGTTCTTTCCTTCTTTGGCCGATTTAACTGCCCCATTTCTCTCCTGATTACTCTAACATACTTTTAACCTTTCTGCTTATTTCCAGGCTTCAGCTCTCCATATTGCCAGGATCATGCATTTATTAACTTGAAGATATGCTATCACACCCTATTTAAAATATTCCTCTGGTGACCCAGATATTAGAAATAAAAGCCAACGTCCTTTTCTGACATCTTAGACCTTTCAAGACCATTCCAATGTCCTCTGCAGTCTCACCTTCAGGTCCTCCTCCTTCTAATCTATATTTAATCAATAATGATCAAAATTCAGTATCACAAATATATCTTTCTTGGTTCTACTTTCTTGCCTCATGTTCTTTTACTAAGAGGTCTTTTTGTTTATCCTTCAGACCTCAACTCCTTCCTCATATCTGCGTCGAGTTTTCCTGGATATGTGTTTATGTCTATCAACGGGCGAATGAAAACAAATGATGGCCTAGCAGGGCAGAAAAGGATGGAAGGCAAGTCTGCCTCTGTCCCAGATGTGTTGGCCTCCAACTTCTTGACATGGGCTACAGAGGAAATACAAAATGAGAAGCAACCTGTGTTCTCAAGATTCTATCTAGAAATTTCAGAAATGGCTTTATGCACAGAGGATGTCTGGAAGCTAGATGTTGGCAAGTTGTGAAATAACATTATTATTCTTCTAAACTCAAAAGAAAAAGTACTGTTCCTTCTGTTGTCACCTCATGGAGCGCTATCATACTGTTCCCTAGATGGCATCACCAGTTAATTTGGTACTATTACTACTGCTGCTGCTGCTACTACTACTGCTATAGAGCTCTAGCTGCACGCCAAGCACTGGGCTACAGACTTGGGAAGTGTGGATGAGTACGACATAATCCAACCTCTCAAAGCACAAAAGGAATTAAAATCATGACACACCCAAACACACAGTAAAACCTAATTTGGTGACAGAAGTACTTCCAGAATGACAGAGTAAGAACCTCTGAAAAATCTGTTCCTTCATTTGAGTAATGAAAATACCGGCAAAATTAGTCAAAATCAACTTTTTCAGAACTCTGGAAATTAAAAACTTGCAAAAATACTATGAGCATTTATTCAAGAAAAGCTGTTGTTTCTCCGTAAACCAGTGTTATGACATTTTAATTTGCTCTATTTTCAGCCCAATACCTTCAGTTCTGCATTAATCTTCAAAACCAAGAACATCATAACTAAGATAATTTTGAGACAAACCCAGCAGCCTAGCAGCAATTTGTGGGGTCCGAAGAGGTCTAGAGCTTCCTAAATAACTCTCTCCCACAGAACTGTCATTTTTGACCCATCCAGGAGTTCCCTGAAAAGTTCCATTATCAGGGCTTGCCTTTGTTTTACCTGAGTAACAACTTGTTCTTTGCATGCAGCCATATCTCTAGAGTGTTTGTCAAAAACAATTAGCAGCACTGATTTAACATTGCAGTTTCCCCTTGTGGTGTTACCAGTTGGTATTAACAAGATACTGACAAAAAAAGTTAAAAGGAAACTTTAGAAAATGTGTATTCCTAGGGGTCTTTCAAAACCTGTAGTAGGTTGATTTGTGTCCCTGTAGAAATATGTTCAAGTTCTAACCCCTGGTACCTGTGAATGTGGCCTTATTTGGAAATAACATCTTTACAGATGTAGTCAAGTTAAGATGAGGTCATACTGGACTAGGGTGGATCCTAAATCCAATGCTTGTTGTCCTTAAGGAAGAGGGAATGACACAGAGATATTGCTGAGAAAATAATACCATGTGGAGATAGAGGCAGATATTGGTGTGATGCTAAAAGTCGAGGAGTGAAAAGGAGTACCAAGAGCAACTAGAAGCTGGAAGAGGTGAGGACAGATTCTTTCCTACAGCCTTTATGAGGATCATAACTCTGTTAACACCTTTATTTCAGATGTTCAGCCTCCATAACTATAAGACAACAAATTCCTATTGTTTTGAGCCACCAAGTCTGTAATATATTCTACAGCAGTACTAAGAAGCTAATACAAAACTCTAACATATTCCTAGTGACCTAAAAGACTACATGCATACTTAGACCAGCGCGCATACACATAGCTGTGTGTACTCTCAGGAAAGACCTAAAAATGCCCTCCATGGTCATCCCTTACAGACCTTGAAGTGCTGCACAAGAAGGAAGCGATGGCTAAAGCAGAGTTCTGAACAGCCTGCCTAAGCATTGAAATCACTCCAACACAGAGAACCCCTTGGCAATTAGGAGATTCACTTTTTCAAAGTATTTAATGAAATCTCTGTTGAATAATTACTTGACCATTAAGCTAGCCAAGCAGAAATATCAGGAGTTCCATGACAAAGAATACAGACTTTACACAATCATTCTAAGAGAGTCACTAAGCAAAACACAGCAACAGCAAAAAACTCACAGGAGGTAAAAGAATCTGATTTTCATATTGCCTAATTTCGTTATTTTAAATGCCCACTCTTCAATAAAAAATGATAAGATGCTCAAAGTAAAAAAGGAAGTACGGCCCATAAAAGAAAAAAAGAAGTCAATAGAAACTGTTGCTGAGAAAATCCAGGCACTGGACTTAATAGATAAAGACTTTAAATCAACTATTTTAAATATGTTTGAAAGACTAATTAAAATAAGGTTTAAAGAGCTAAAAGAAAGTATGAGAATGATGACTTGAAAATAGAGAATATAAAAAATGAAGCAGAAATTATAACTATAACAATTATAATCTAACAGATGCCTCAATAAAGGAAAAACTGACAGAACTGAGGAGAAATAGACAAACAATAATAAAGACTTACAATAATGGATAGATCATCTAGACAGAGATTAAAGAAGGAACGACAAGACTGAAACAACTCTATACACCAAGTAGACCTAATATGCATCTATAGAACACACCATCTAACAACAAGAAAATACCATTCTTTTCAAGTACACATAGAACATTCTCTAGATAGACCAAATGCTAGGCCATAAAGCAAGACTCAATACATTTTAAATGATTGAAATAATAAAATGGAATTTAATCTGTACTTAATAAGAGAAGGAAATTTTGGAAATTCACAAATATATGCAAATGGAACAAAACACACTTAAATAATTAATAAGCCAAACAAGAAATCACAAGATAATTTAGAAAATACTATCAGGTGAATGAAAAGTAGAACACATTATACCAAAACTTAAGGGATGCAGCAAAAATAGTTGAGGGAAACAAATGGTTATAAATACCTATTTAAAAAAAAAAAAAAAGATTTGAAATCAGTAACCTAATATTTCACTTCATTAAACCAGAAAAAAGAAGAGCAAACTAAACCCACAGCAAGGAAAAAGGAGAAATGTAAAGATTAAAATGGAATTAAGTGAAATAGAGAAGAGGAAATTAATAGAAAAAGATCGATGAAACCAAAGTTGATTCATTGACTAGATAAGCAATAATATCAAATATTTAACTAGACTGGCCAAGAAAAAAAGAGAAATTATTATAATAATATAATTGGTAATGAAAAAGCATTGTTATAATTGATCATATGCAAATATAAAAGACTATATGTGAATACTATGAATGAGTATATGCCAACAAATTAGACAATCTAGATATAATGAACAAATTCCTAGAAAGACACAAACTGCAAAAACTAACTCAAGAAGAAATATAAAATATGAATACACCTATAATAAATAAAGAGATCAAATTAGTAATCTAAAAAAAAAAGTCCCACAAAGAAAAGATGGCTTCAATTATGAATTCTACTAAATCTTTAAAGAATTTGCAACACTCTTTTGCAAATACTTTCAAACAAAGGAAGGAATGTCTCCCAACTCATTTTATGATATGACTGTTACCCTGATGCCAAACCAATGAAATCACAAGGAAAGAAAACTAAAGACCAATTTTTTATTAATAGACAAGAATCCACAACAAACTATTAGCAAACTGTATTCAGCAACATATAAAGTGGGAATTATTCCAAGAATGAAAGGATAGTGCAACAGCTGAAAATCAATCAGTGTAATACACCAAATTAATAAAATAAAGAACAATGTACATGATAAGAAAAAAGCATTTGACAAAATCCAACACCTTTTCAAGATGAAAACACTCAAGAAACTAGGAATAGAAGGGAACTTCATCAGGCTAATAAAGGGCATCTATGGGAAATCCACAGCAAACATCATACTTAATAGTGAAAGACTGGATGCTTTCTCCTTCAGATCTCACCACCTCTATATTTCATTTTACTGGAAATTCTCGCAGGAAAATTAGACAAGAAAAAGTAAATAAAGGTATCAACACTGGAAAGGAAGAAATAAATGTAGTTGTCAGAGATGCCATCATCTTGTGTATATATAAATCCTAAGAAAGCCACAAAAATACTAATGAAAACCAACACATTCAGCAAAATTGCAGAATTCAAGCTCAATAGAAAAAAATCAACTGTATTTCTGTACACTAGCAATTGCAATCTGAAAATAAACCTAACACAATTTCATTTACAATAACATTAAAAAGAATAAAATACTTGGAGATATTTTTAACTACAAGAATAGTATACTGCAAACTATAAAACATTGTTGAAAGAAATTGAAGACCTACATAAGTGGAAAGATATCAATATTCATGAATGAAAAGACTTAGTATTGTTAAGATGACAACACTCCCCAAGTTGTTCAATAGAGTCAATGCAATCCAAATTAAATTCCCAGCTAGTTTTTTTTAAGGAACGGTCATAAAATTCATATAGGAATCTAAGGGATCCAGAATAGCCAAACCAGTTTTAAAAAGGAGTACAGGGGAGCGGATGTAGCTCAAGTGGCTGAGCTCGTACTTCCAATGTATGAGGTCCTGGGTTCTATCCTCTTCTAAAAGCAAAACAAACAAAGAAACAAAAAAAACAACTCAGATTGTGGAGAGGATGTAGCTCAGTGGCTGAGCGCATGCTTCCAATATACGAGGTCCTGGGTACTCTCCTTGTGGAACAGATGTAGCTCAATGATTAAGTGCTTGCTCCCCATTTATGGGGTCCCAGGTTCAATCCCCAGTACCTCCTAAAAATAAGGATTTCAAAGTTACAGAAATCACACTTCTTGGTTTGAAAACTCACTACAAAGATACAGAAAGTTTTTGGGGGGAAAGGATGGGGTATATGGGAATCCCCTACATGCTTGATGTAATATGTATGTAATCTAAATCTTCTTTAAAAATCATATACATATATATGTAAAACATTATGGTGCTCACATAAGAATAGATATTTAGATAAATGGAGAAGAATTGAGAGTCTATAAATAAGTCATTACATTTATAATTAAGCTCTTCAATGAGGAAAGGATAGTTTTATCAACAGATGAGGCTGGGACAACTAGATGTCCACATGGAAAAGAAAGAACTGCAACTATATAACTCTTAGAAGGAATTCTAGGAGTAAATCTTCAAGAAGCAAATCTTAGAAGTAACACAAAAAGCACAACTGGAAATATATAGATTAGATATAGACAGAGATAGAGATGGTTGGATAGATATAGATGAAGACATAGATGATTTAGATATATATAGATGAGTTATAGGTATAGATACATAAATTGGACTTCATCAGAATTTTTAATTATTGTGCTTCAAAGGACACTATCAAGAAATTGAAAAGACAGTTCACAGAATAGGAGAAAATATTTGCATCCTATATCTGATTTATGTCCAGACAATGTAAGGAATACTTAAAACTCAGTAATCCAAAGGCAAATAACCCAGATGAAAAATATGCCTAAGATGTAAGCAGACATTTCTCCAAAGAAGTTATTAAAATGGCTAAAAAGCACATGAAAAGATGTCCAACATTATTGGTCACTAGATAAATGCCAATCTCATTCCCTGGTGGGAATGAGACACCATTTCATTCCCACCAGGATGGCTACAAGCAAAAAGATAGAAACCAATAAGTGATAGGGAGTGTTGAAGAAATTGGTACCTTCTTATATTGCTGGTGATAATATAGACTGATACAGCCACTTTAGAGAACAATCTGACAGTTGCTCAAAATGTTGAACATGGCGTTATCACATCACCCAGTAATTCCCCTGGTAAATATGAACCCAAGAAAAAATGAAAACATTAGTCCATGCAAAAATCTCTAGGTGAATGTTCAAAGCCTCATTATTTACCACAAAGTGCAAACAACCCAAGTGTCCATCAGTGATAAACGCACAAACAAAATGCTATGTCTCCACACAATGGAATAGCATTCGGCAATTAAAGGGAGTGAACTACTTGTACCAGCTACGACCTAGAATAACCTTGAAAGCATTATGCTAAGTGAGAGAAGAAGGTCACAAAAGGCCATGTGCCATCTGATTCCATTTAGATGGAATGTCCAGAACAGGTGAATTTATAGAGACATAAAGTAGATTCAGGTACCAGCAGCTGGGGGAAAGGGAGAACGCAGCGGGACTGTTACTGTGTACAGAGTTTCCCGTTGGGGTGATAAAATGTTCTGGATGTAGATAGTGGTGATGGTCACGCCATCCTGTGACTACCCTAAAAGCCACGAATTGTACACATTGGAAAGGTAAATATCTTTGGTCTGTGAATTCTATCTTAATAAAGCTCTTTTTAAAAATGGAATCTGACTCTGAAATAGCAAAGGCATGACCATGGGACTGAGCGAGAGGCAGAAGGCGTGACCTTGCAACAGGCACATTATTTACAACTTCAGTCTTATTTAAGACTTTCAGTCTGCCCTTTTTATCCAGCTACCTCTCTTGCTGCTTACTGATTATGCTGTCTATGTGATTAGTCACCGCACCGCACTGAAACTCAACACTTCTTCCGCATCCGATTAAATCTATCCATCTCCCTGTACGGCTGATTGCCACCAAGTTGGCGGCTGTGATGGGCCACAGTCTATCCACTAAGGAACCGAGGTTTCTGATGTGGAGGTGGCCGAGGCTCACTCCCATTCCTGCCGTGCCCTTCCACCTGGACAGCGAGCTCAAGCATGGTGACTGGAGCAGAGGTGTGGCCTTGAGCCCCTCGTTAGATGAGGGCATTGATTTCAAGTCTGAAGCACGCCTACCTCAGTTTCATTTAGCATTCATCAGGCAGACAATAAACGAGTCTATTTTTTTTTTCACTTGAAGGAATGTGGATAGGAATAATAACATGGCACTTTAGTTATGTGGACATTTGTGGGTGACAGAAATACTGCAAGAAGAGTGAGTCTACTACAATGCATCAGATTAGATTTGGCAGGTCCTTCTGGCCTGAGAACGAGCCCATTATATTACCTGAAAGGGCATACATTTACCCAGAAATTCCACTTGTACAGAATGAAGAACCAGATGCTGGGAATTAGTAAACAGAACAGTGCTTTTTGCAAGGAATCTGGCATCGTGTTAGGATCCGAAAATAGCAATAAGATATGTGAAACGAGAATCTCAGCTCAGAAGCATCTCTTGGATCCACCTCTGCTTCTCTGTTCCCACTGGTGTTACATCGACAGGTCCTGCATCAGCCTTAGCCTGCACTGTATAAATGCCCCTTCACTGTTCCACTGTCTGCCTCAAAGCCCCCCAAACTGTGCAGTCGCTGGAAACAGCGGGCTTGGACTGTGTCTACAATCCACAGGATTGTATTTATTCCATATAGGAAGCTCTTTTTCATCTCGTCTTTGTTACATTGCCCTCGCAATGCTATAAAGAAGAGGTCACTTGCAGCTCTGTAGCACATCTGTCATTAACTGAGCATTTGCTATGAATCAGGCACCAGGCTAAAGGCCTTACTTCTTTTAACATATTTAATCCTCCCAACAAAACTGTACCAATTGACAGGCAAAGACATTAAATAAACTGTAGCATTTCCCCAGGTGGAAAGGGGGTAGCAGTCCCAATTCCTCTAACGGGCACATCCCCACATCAACCCACACAACTGCCGTCTCTCCATCGGCCTTGGTGGGTTTCCATGACATCACACGCACCACCTCCTGTCCATTATCTGCCTGGGAAATGCTTTCAAAGCCCAGGTCATATGTCAGCTCCCCTGTAAAACCTTCCTGACCCCCTAAATATTGCAGTGATGACATTCCCTCTTTATACTTTTGATGTGCCCTCCACTGCTTCTCATAGCACTTTGGATTATTTCAGCTATACGATCTCTGAGTGCCCATGGGGCATAGGCCATTTCCTTTTTGTCACGTATGATGTACCTTGGAAAAACAAAATATTTTTTGAAGATGTGAATTCAGAGATGATTCCAACAGTTCATCACTGACAAGACCTCTTTGGAGTCATAGCTAGCTTTAGCTTGAGAATCTAAAATTTGAAAAATGTCATATTTATATCAAGAGATTGATGAATCTTGTACATGGCATGTACTGTACAAGTTCTATGTATACATTCCTTTATGCAACATCTGTTCCAATCTTTGAAAATTTCCAAGCATGGACTACTCACTATCCCATAAGACAACTCATTCCATTTCTCAAAATAACCCTAGCATACTTGCAGTTTCTAGAATGCCCTAGATACCATTGAACTTCAAGGATAGCCCCTCCTTGAGCTACTCTTCTTCACCCTCTTGACCTCATTAATTCCTGTGATTCTATATAGCTCTGCTTGAATACGTCTTGTCCAAGGAAGCCATTCCTGACTTTCCCGTCTAAATGAGGAGTTACTATCACCACCTCTTGTAGCTCTCTGTACTCCCCCTTCACAGAATTTAGCACAGCAGCAAATAAAGTAAATTTGTGAACTTACTATTTACTGCCTGTCTTCACACCTCAAAAGTTTTCTGATAGCAGGAGTCACGTCTATTTTGTTCATCCCTGTATCCCTGGTTTTTAACAGAATGCCTTGCATAACGTGCTCACTTAATAGCTATTACATGAAATTAAATAAATTCATCTTTGTAATGTTTATTCTGTTATTGGGCTGAAAAGTGTTTCATCATTTCTGACCATTGATCCTATCTGTTAAATTACCCTCTAATGCTAAAGATGCACTGGGTGGGGGATAAGCCTGTTGGTGCAGTATTAGGTAGGGTCAGAGCTAGAAGCGAGGATTGCCAAGTGCTTGATGTGCTCTGAGCCCCCACTTGCTTCAATCTGAATGAATATGTGCTGCATTTCGGGAGAAGAGAGAGACCAGCAGATGCCACCTTGTGCCTCTCAGGATAGTACCCCCAGGTGTGTAACCCCAGACACACCCACCACCTCTGCCAAACCACTGGTTCTGCCATTGCCCTATAAGCAGCTCCTGTGTTTCTGGAAAAGTAGACACATGGCTCTCCTCCATGTGCTGGATCCATCTGTGAAATAATGGCTTTCATTTCAGAGTTGGAGTTTTTTTTGTTCAGAAGCCAGCACACTGGATATGTCTCGGTTTTGCCTGACCTCTTAGTTTTTCCCAGTGTTCTAAAAGGCATTGAGCTAATTGCAGTCAAGCAGACATTATGTTTCTTGGTAAGATAAGCAGTTAAGCAATTAGCTGGACAACTACATGGTTGCTGCATTGCTCTGAAGCATTCTCGACCTAGGCTGTGGATAATTTGGGGGCCAAACTGGGTTTGAGTGGGCCAGAATCATGAAGGGGACAAATGGGACTTTTGCCCAAGAGCTGTGACTGTGGAACCTGCTAACCGTCTCTCTTGCCTGAGGAGTTTGTTTACTGGAAACTTGAGGAATGTTTCCTAAAACACCGGAGGTCTTTGATGACCTTGGGATTTCACCCTTAATTCTGGGCTTAAAACCCCTTGTCTCACATTAGACAGGCTCAGGAATTACACCTTCAGATCCTCAAACGCACAATTCCCAGGAGTGGCCTGAAGACGGTGCTGTTGCAGACCTCCAAGATTGCTAGGTTTGATGGGAGACAAAGACCAGTGAACATAACAGAATAACACCAAGGTAAATAACACGTCCTTACAGAATCCATGGTATTACACAGATGAAATACATTTGGCTGTACACAGGTGGAAGGAAGTAGAAAAGACGATTCTCTCTTTGCATTCTTTGTGAGGCTAAGAAGGATTACAGGACCCATAAAATATCCAGGTAATTTATCCAGGGCCAGATTCCACTGAATTTGCCAAAGTGTTTGGAAGTCGGGTTGGTGAACTCAGATGTTGACCTAGTTAGGGCTGTATTAATCTTGGCCTAGGCAACATTCTTGACTGATTTCTTTAGAGTAATAATGAAGGGAATTGTGGGACTAAGAGATGGACTTTTTCACACACTTGGAGTAGTTCTTTGTCCTATTAATTTGTGGGGTTTCATAAGGCTCAATCCAGCCTTTGGGTGGTCATTCACACAGGACTGGACTTGGTCAGATGGAGATTGCAGTCATCTGGGTCCCTAGTTAGTCCACAAATCTGCTTGCTCTCCCTTCTTAGCCTTTCACAGACTCTATGATGTTCCATTTCTAGCTCTGCTATTTATTAACTGAGCAGCTTGGATAATGTTCCATAACCAGTTTTCTCTGACCCGTATGACATAGAGCAGACCTGTTACCTCTTTCTTCCTAGACATTCTGCCTTGTTAACATAGTTAGAGGCCTCTTAGATGTTTCATTAATGAGCTTTGGTGGTTTGAAGCTATATGGACTCTGGAAAAGTACATTCTTAAAGCTAATCCATTCCTATGGGTATAAACCTCTTACAAGTAGGGTCTTTCAATTAGGCTACTTCAGTTAAAGCCTGGTCCAAGGTGGGTCTTAATCCTTTTACTGAGTTCCTCTTAAAGAATGAAATTCAGTCAAAGAGGAGGAGAAAACCATGGAATCAAGAAGCTGGAATGGGAAGTGGGTGTGGCTCAAGTGATAAGGCCTCCACCTACCTTATGGGAGGACCTGGGGCCAATCCCTGGGGCCTCCTGGTGGAAAAAAGAAGAAGAGAAAGCATGCCTGCTCAGTGAGCCAGTGCCTTATGTGGCAAGCCAAGTGCTCATGTTGTGAGCCAAGTGCCCACATGGTGAGCCAAGTGCCTGCATGAGTGCCCATGTGGTGAGCCAGTGCCCACACAGTGAGCCAGCGCCCACATGGCAAGCCAAGTGCCCGTGCAACAAGATGATGACTCAACAAAAGAGAGACAAAGGAGAGAGTCAAGTAAAGTAGAGCAGAGACCAGGAACTGAGGTGGTACAATTGACCAGGAAACTTTTTCCACATCAGAGGTCCCCAGGATCAAATCCCAGTGAATCCTAGAGAAGAAAGATGAGAAGAGAAGACAAAAAGAGAAATAGATGTTGAAGACAGTGAATGGACACAGACAGCAAAAACAGCAGGGTGGAGGCAGGGGAGGGGGAGGGGGGGGAAATAAAGAAGCTGGAAGCTACATACTAAAAGAGATACCAGCAGATGCCACCATGTGCCTTGCCATGTGACAGAGGAGTCCAGGATCACTGGAAGTTGGTCTTCAGGAAGAAGATATCATCCTGAGAATTCCTTGATTTGGACATTTTCACAGCCTCAGAACTGTAAGCCTGTAAATTAAAAAATTCCCATTGTGAAAGTCAAGCCATTTCTGGTACACTGCATTTCAGCTGCCTAGCATGCTAAAACTCAGGGCCACCACTTTGTTAACTCAGAGTGAGCTGAAATCCAGTCTCTTTTACATATTCTTCCATTTTGCTCCAACTTCCAACCATAAATAAAGATCATAGGCAATTTTGTCAGACAGACCTAAGTTCAAATCCTTGCTTTTCCATAGCTACCTGTGAGATCTTGGATGAATCCCTTGAAGATTCTGAACCTCAGTTTTCTCATCTGTAAAATGAGAATACTGATTCGCTTCCTTCAGGATCACTGTAAAGATTAGATATGATGGCATTAAATTGCTTATTGCCATGCCTCGCTAATTGTATTCCTCAGTTCTTAATCCAAAAGAGAGGTTGATATTACAACCATACTGTTGTTATGTCAGTTATATACTCAAGAATCTTTCAAGGGTCATTTAAAAGGATTCCTATTTTTAAAATCACCTTCAGTCTCTCCTATAGGTTCTAGGTAACTGATGAGCACCACCAGTTGCATACGGATAACCTTGATCAGACCCAGAAGGTGGGTGCCAGGCAGAGGCACTGGGGTCTTTGCCAGGTGAGTACAGAATGGTAGACTGTACAAAATTGGGACTGAAGGCCCATGTTTGTTTTTAGTGTCTTCTGCCTTTTCTGTGGCCTTGTCATTAGAATTCCTTGTAGTGTCCATTTAAAAAAGACCTTCTTTGATAGCTGCCCTGAATCTCACATCTCGTTTCCCTGAGCTTTAAGATGATAATAAGGATGTGGATGGCTTGTCTATCAAGCTGGAGGATGACTCAACACCAGGAGGCATTCACGGGGGTGAATCCAGCATGACAGAATCAGCACAAGTTCATACGCTGAAGTCGTGAGCACAAGCTGACAAGCTGTGGTTTCCCACAGATACATGTAAAACCTGGCTTGGTGTTCGAACCCACACACCCACAGATGTTGATTTGAGAGGCTGCTGAGGCTAACCACATACCATTTTGAATTAATATTTCTTGGGATTGACAATAAAATATTTTAGTACTTGTTTTTTAGTTTGTCAATAGCTGCCAACAGCAATATACCAGAAATGGGTTGGCTTTTATAATGGGAATTTATTAACCTAAAAGTTTAGTTCTGAGGCTGAAAAAAATGTCCAAATAAAGGCACCAAGCCATGCTTTCTTCCCAAAGACTGGCTGCAGGCGATCTTGGCCCTCTCTACATGTGAAGGAATGTGGCAATGTGTGCCAGGCTCTGCCTTCTCCTCTGGTTCCATTGTTTTCAGCTCTGGCTGCTCCATCTATGTCTTTCTCTCCCAGCTTCTGTGGGTTCCTTTCTGAGCGCCTGTGTCTTTTCTCTCTGTATCTCACTGTATTCATCACATTTAAAAAAGATTCCAGTAAGAGGATTAAGAGCCACCCTGGGTCACACCCTACTGAAGTCATCTAATCAAATTCCCTTGACTGAAGCCATTTAATCAGAAGGTCCCACCCACAACAGGGTCACACAACAACAGGGTCACACCCTCAGCAATGGATTAGCACTAAGGACATGATCTTTCCTGGGAAATATACAGTCTCAGATGACCACAGTACCCCTGGAAAATCCAGAAAAGCTTGAAGAAAACAATAGAAAGGTCATGTGGTGCATTGAGTATATATCCCGGGAAACACATGCTCTCAACCTTAACCACAATCCTGTGGGTGTGAACTTATTTTAAATAGGACCCTTTGAAGACATTTTTAGTTAAGGCATGGTCATCTGAATCAGAATGGGCTTCAATCCTATTACTGAAGGTCTCCTGAGAAGAAAGCCATAGGGAAGAATGGGAAGCCAGAAGGCAGCTGAAACCCAGGAGAGAAAGGAGAGGACATCACCTTGTGACAGGAAAGCAAAGGAATTCAAGGATTGCCAGCCCTCCAGAATGCTACTGGCCAATGGAGGAACCAATCTTCCACCCTCTGAAACCATGAGACAATAAATCCACATCATTTAAGCCAAGCCACTAAGTGCTATTTGTCACAGCAGCCAGGAAACTACAACAATCTTTTAAGACCCAGCACCTAGGAATAACAACTATTAAAATTCTCCTGTATTTCTTCCCATTTTTTTTTTCCATCTGTGTGTGTGGAAAGGAGAATGCTTTTCTGCTGGACTATTGTTTCTGAGGGCAATATTCGTGCACAAGGGACACTTGGGAATATCCAGAAACACTTTTGCCTTTCACAAAGCAGAGTTCAGGAATGCTGCCAAACACCCAACAGTGCACAGGACACACATAACAAAGGATTGTCTGGCCCACAACACCAGTACAGTCAAGGCTCAGGAGCATCAGCAGCACCTGGCAGACTCCTTAAAGCATGGATTGCAGGACCTCCCCTTAGAATTTGTGATTCAGCACCCCTGGGGTAGAGTGATATGTGCATTTCCAACCGACTTCCAGGTACTACTGCTACCAATCCCAGAATCACACTTGGAGTAGTGAAAAACCAAGGAAGGTTATGCCCTGCTCACTCTTCCCAATGAGAGAAGGGTCAGATTGCCTGAAGCACTACTGAGGCCCCAGCATTTCAATTGTTAAAGCATTCCCATTAACAGCGCTCACTCTAGAAGCTTCCCTCAAATGTCTTGATCTTGTTCCTGTTCCCAAAGTGCATTGCAGGGAAGGAGAAGAGAGGATCTGTGAACTTCTTGAGGTTGTCCTCAGGCACTTAAAGTCAGACTGCACAACAAGGGCTCAGTGGGAACTGAATTGTTTGTTTTATTCTGTTTTGTTTTGTTAATAAATAAATAATAAGCCTTAAGGGCATCTTTGGATTTCAAGGTCTCAGACAGTGAGCTAGACCATAAAGGAATGATAAATGTTGTCAAGGAGCAGATAACAAGGCGGGAGTGGGTGACATTACACCAGAATGTGCATCTTTGGAGGCTGAGGCTAATTTACCAGGCGAAAGTTAGGAGAAAGCTCAGTAAAACAAAGCACTTGAAACTAGAATGTTTTCTCTAGGAATCCTGTTTCATTTTTCTGTAGGAATCCTGTTTTTTCAGAAAATCAGTGAGAAGCTGGATTGGTTTTAAAACTAGGTTTTGTTGTTAGTGTCATAAAAGTACCAGCTGGAGACTAAAGGGAAAGCTGTGGTGTTCCTGGAGAAGGGCTGTGAAGGTAGGGAGCAGAGTCTAGAGGCCCAGGAAAGGGACAGCAGCTGCTTCAACCCAGAGCTCCTGCTCTTGGAATGACAGAAGAGGGACCTGGTTTGGTTGGCATGGCAGCAGACAGGACGACTGCTGCCCATAGATCTGAGAGAGTAAACTGGAATTGTCAACCAATAGAGATCCCAGAGGGTGCAGCAACTCCTCGTGGGGTTCTCCATCTCCAGAGCATGATGGACACACGCGGATTTGATTGGCTTGGATAGGGAGTGCTTTTGGTAGACCCGGAACTTAGTGATTTTGTAGTTCTCATTTTGAGGGAATCCATGATATAAAATCTAGTAGGACAACTCTCTGACCCCCAACGCAAAAGCTTAAAGGAAGAATAGCACTGCAGTAAACCAGTGTTAGCTCTGTAAAAGGGAAGAACCAACAGACAAAGCCAGGTTCATATATTCGACACCTGGCAAACCTGCAGAAAGGACTAGAGAAGACAGAGAAGGGAACAGAACATTATGCATGTATTTTTCTACTGCCTCGAAGGTAGTGGAACTGAGGTGGCCGTCAAAAGAAAATTGTTTGAGAGACTCAAACGGAGGTGAAAGGCTGCATTCGGCTGTTTCCCATCAAGCAGCACTTGACACAGGCAACTCCCCAAGTGGATGATCAGAGCCAAGAGCTGGGTTGGTTGGAGGGAAGGGGCAGATCTGTCTGTCAGGGATTGTAATGACCTCATGCATGCCCCAGACCTTCAGAACTTGGGGGAAATGAGGAAGGGGGTGAAGGGAAAGGAATCAGGATCGTATTAGATCTCTAACTCAAGTCCGTAAGTGGATAAGATTAGACTGGGCATTCAGTAACTGAGGATGCCTCAAAATCTGTACAATCTGCCTGAGATGGCATTAAGGGATGAGAAAGGGCATCTGGATGATGGCTCTGGCTGGAAGATAAATGGCTTTCATCTTTTTATTTCATCAAGTTTTGACTGTTCAATACTCCCAGGACTCTGGAGCAAGAGTTCTAAAGTGTTCTTATCAATTTTCCCAGGACATCTCTGGCCATAATGTAAAAGGAAAAGAGGTTGAGTAAAGCAATTTAGGAAAGTGCCAGAGGTTTGGAATAGTAGTACCTCAGGAGGGAAAAAGAAAAGGGAAGCAATAAACATAGTACAAGGTGCTCTGATGGAAGAGGGAACAAGGAAATTTTAATAACTGCAATCATCATAGTTATCAAGACCAATCTCTATCAAGGGAGTAGAGGAGTACCTTTTAAGTACACATGCAGTTCTGGGCCATGGTTCCTGGGCTGGAGAGCAAAGGAAGAAGGTCCAAGAGGGGTGGGATAGAAGGAAAGACTGGAGAAGAAGCAGCTCTTTGAGGTTGGTGTGTTAGTTGCAAAGGAAGGTTATTTCAGATTAAATTTGTTGATGGCACTGACTTGGAAGATGTAAAATGAGCTGAAAAATATTGTATTTTAAAAAGTGAAGAGCATGTGTCTTGAGAACTGGGTAGGGGTAGAGAAAGGGATTTGGCCTCCCCAAATTGTCTCAGCTCCTAGGAGGAACCCCTAAATCCTTGCCATTTTTTCCCATGATAGAAATGCCCCAGTGCATACCTGATAATTTGTGCTAATGTGAGTAGGGAGGTGGGCCTGACCCCTGGGGAGGAGTAGAGTTCAACCCCATGGACACCGATTCATTCAGTCATGCCTACCTAATGAAATCCACTGAAACTCTGGACACTGGAGCTCAGGTGAGCTTCCCTGATGGGTAATAGTGGTAGAAGCAGAAGGATGACACATCATGACCCTCTCGGTATCTCCCAGACCTCATACTGTGTGTCTCTTCTTATTTATATCTTTTTTTAATTACTTATATCTTTATTTATTATTATATATTTATAATAAAACTATAATCTCAAATATAGAGCCTTTCTAACTCCCATGAGCAGCTCCAGCAAATTATCCAATATTGAGGAATGCGATAGGAACTCCCAAATTTGTAGCCAATTGGTCAGAAGTGTGGATGGCCTGGGAACCCCCAAATCTGCGGCTGGTGTCTGAGGTGAGGGCAGTCTCATGAGTACTGGGTACATACTCTGTGAAGTCTGGACTAAGTCAGGGCAGTTAGCGTCAAAATTTCCTTGCAGTTAGTATCCAAAGTTACTGCAGTAGGAATTTCACCTAGACATTAATGGAGTAGATTAGAAGACCTAGGAAAATTTCAAACTCCTTAATAAATAGAGGCAAATGGACTGAAGGGTATTTGGTGGCAAGGACAAGGATGACCTGAATGGGTCCTCTGGAAGAAGGGGTACTTGCACAGAAGATGAATGGAAGGGATAAGAAGCATGGAAGAATCCTAGACATTGAAAGGGGACACCAGGAAGACACCACTGTTCCTACCAGAACATGGGTATAGGGTATGTAGAAAAATGGCTAGCCTTATCTCAAAAGGACCACAGAGGGAAACGGTGCCCTCAAGTTTGATCCAGGTTTCCACTAAAGCAAGCAGCTGAAGCATTCATGGAGCGGGATAAGACAGAGGAAGACTGGTTTGTAATACACGGTGGAAAGTTTTGAAAGGGTATGGGATGAATAGCGTGGAGGAGATCTGGAGAAGTATGGAAATAAAGGAACCAAAGAGGATGGAAGAGCAGAGGAAACTGCCTTTTGAGAAACCCCCCCAAGATTAAAGGGCTGAAAGTCTCACCTATTACTGAGAGTCAGTGATCTGCACCCCAGAAATGTGGGGGCTGTGATCAACCATTGGGAATTATAAAGTGAGAGCCCTGTTGTCGGTCTTGGAGTGGGGAGGGGAGCCCTCAGTTCACTCAAAATTTGCTTGGTAGAGATGGTCTCAGTGGATGGTGTCATAAGTTTATTTCTCAGTCTCATAGCTCCTCCCTTTCAGTGCTTCTCATCCCTGCAACCCAGGCTGAGGGACATGGCACTGCAGAGCGTTTACCAGTTGAAGCGTGATGATTAGTCTTAGGAGGGCACCTTCTGTAGGACATGACTGGCAGAGTTCAAGCTTACATATGGAAGGAAAATGATAATAACCACAACTCTTCTGCAATTTTATCACAGGGATAGAGATACAACCACCTCAAATACAGCATACGAATCTAAAACCCTTCATGTGTTTATTTCCTATCACAATCTGCCTTTCAAATGGCTAAATGTAACAGTGCCTGGGTATAAATAGCACAATGACAGCCACCACTTACAGAGTCTTTCTACAAGTGTAACTTTTTTTACTGCACTTTGCTGTGTTGGGCTTTTTACAATTGAAAGCTCGTGGCAGTCCTGTGTTGCACAAGGCTATTGGTGCCATTTTTCCAACAGCATGTGTTCACTTCATGTCTCTGTGCCACAATTTAACTAAGGTATGTACATTGTGGCTTTCTTAGACAAAATGCCATTGCACACTTAATGGAATATAATGAAAACGTAACTTTCATATGCACTGGAACCCAGAAAATTCATGTGACGCACTTTATTGCACTATTTGCTTTATTGTGGTAGTCTGAAATCAAACCTCTCTGTGAGGTATACCTGTGTTGCATTTCAGAACTCACTGTTGAGATATCATCTCGACTAACAGCACAGTAACCCCTTAGGAGGGAGGGCTGAGTCTCCGCATTTTACAGGTAAGAAAATGCTCTTCTATTGTCCAAAGTCATAGAGCCGACTAACGCCTCCTATCTCGAAACTCTATTACTTCTCTGTTATTTTTTTCTATATATTTCTCAAAGGCAGTGCCAATGAAACTCTGCCAACTGTAATTTGAAATAAGATGGAAAAAGTCTTTCCCATTTGAAATATAGTCAAAGCCCTTGAATGGGTTACGAAAGATATTAGTCCTAGGTGGGGAGATGAAATTTTCCACCCGTGCAATCAAGCTCACTGTATTGAGTGCATCTTACCTTTCTAGCCTTTGCTCCTAGTGTGGGTGCAGAATTATGCTTTTTGAGAACAGTAAGTTGGCCCTTCCACCTCCCACAAGAACTCTTCCATATTCACTGGGAGAAGTGATAACATTTTCTGCAGGTCATGGCCAACCATGACTTTCCTAACCATTACTGGTTGTAAGGGCCATGGTTTCTTTCAAGCCAAACAATACAGCTACAGGACCTACTTAGGGAAGATTTCATTTAAAAGAGAAACAAAGGCATTCAGATAGTATTCCTGCAAGAAACTCATTTCTAGAATATCCAAGATTGCGTTTATCCTTCAGTGGTTTATGTGGCATGGGAAATCATTAAGGCACAGTAAATGTTTCAAGGAAACATTCTTTGCATTCTTCCAAGCATTCTGTCACGCTGGCTCAACTGCCATAGTTGGCATCTGCTTTCAGGACCGATGTTTTCATAAAGCACCTTTGCCCCTCCTCAGTCCTTTTGTTTCCTGGGATTCTGCCCTAATTCACAAACTATATAATTATTTACAGCATTGCACCAGCCTGGTAAGTTCATTGAATGTCTGTCTCTCACTCCTCTGGTCTTAAACATGGTAGACCCCCAGCTACTGTTCTTGAGTGAAAGAATGAGCCAAATCAGAGGCACGTAGCGAATAGGCAGCTGTGGCAATGCGCCTTGTTGTGAGATTATCTACCTCTCCTCTTGCTTTTATTATGAGTAATGTGATGCTGGGGGCTCACTGTTACATTGCCGATTCATATTAAATACTAATGAATGATGCATAATGAACAAATGGACATTTATGCTGATAAAAGAGAGACTTTCTGGCCTTCTAATTCAGCCGTGGGGGGCATGTGGGAGGTCCTGGGTGGCCTGGCTAGGGTTGCAGAAGGTCCACGTTCTGGACCCTGATTCTCTCAGCACCCTCGTTCTACTCAGTGAAGAAAATAGCCTGGGTTTAGCCAGCTGTTAGTAAGTGTCCTATCTCCAACTTTCAGCCATCACTCTTCATTTAAAAGAATGCATTCATCATCCAGTAAATGTCTGTACCATACCCAGCCTTCACCAGCCACATTGTGCTAATCTAGCAATTAGAGTAGGTTTTAACTTCCTTAGGCCCTGGCTTTTTCAGACAAAAAAAGAGATCATTAAACTAAATCCTAGTGGTCCATGTGGCTCTCAATTAAAATAATCCTTATAAAATGTAAGTCTTTCCCCCAATACTCATGAGTAACTCTGTTTTTGTTTTTAAAAAAAAAAACCTTTTTTCCTTCTTCCAATAGTTTCTTTTTTTTTAAGTTATTTATTTATTTATTTATTTCATTCCCCTTCCCCCTGTCCACCCACCCACCCCCGTTGTCTGTTCTCTGTGTCTATTTGCTGAGTCTTCTTCTTTGTCCACTTCTGTTGTGTCAGCAGCATGGGAATCTGTGTTTCTTTTTGTTGCGTCATCTTGTTGTGTCAACTCTCCATGTGTGTGGCGCCATTCCTGGGCAGGCTGCACTTTCTTTCGCGCTGGGCGGCTCTCCTTACGGGGCACACTCCTTGCTCTTTGGGCTCCCCTACATGGGGGACATCCCTGCATGGCACAGCACTCCTTGTACACATCAGTACTGTGCATGGGCCAGCTCCACACGGGTCAAGGAGGCCTGGGGTTTGAACCGTGGACCTCCCATGTGGTAGACGGACATCCTAACAATTGGACCAAGTTCACCTCCCCTGAGTAACTCTGTTTTAAGGTCCAGCATAAGGGAGAAAGGCAAATTTGTGCTTTGGGCATTTTGTCAAAATGCCCAAAGTAGATCTCCCTTCAGCTGAGTCCCTGGGGATGGTCACACATGAGTCACGGGTGATGTGACACTTCCCTCCAGACCGTAGCAGCAGGTCAGCATTCTCCTGGCTCAACACGGCCAGAAGAACATTGGAGAACATTTTCTCACCTCTTGAACTAGTTCTCTTTCAACTACAAAAATGGGAAGTGAACTAGCACATCTAGTAGGGATGTTTTGCTTGTGTTTTCGGGAATGATACCAAGGTGGCTCCTGGAGGTGAAGGAATCTCTGAAGCAACCTTAGTTTCTGGAACTGGAACTAGGATTCATTGCTGTCAGGTCCATCTTCCCCCCTCTCCCCTCCCTTCTGTTCTACCTCCTGCTGCCCCCTTATTCTTTCTCCATCTCTCTTCTCTGCTTTTCTCTACCTGGCCTTATTCCATAAGAAAAACTCTTTCCAAGTGGTGGGCAGGAGGGCTGCTAGCAACCCCAGCATGATATTATCACCATCTAATCTTTTTCTAATATCAATATCCAAATATTTATGTACCAAATATTTACTGAAAGCATAATTGTGCTCTATTCTGGGTGTTTGGGCTATGTCAATAAAATAAAAAACAAGGCCAAAAATAAACTGAAAGAAAACTCAGTTCATGGAATGAAAGAAGACTGGCCCTTCTTGGGTCCTGTACCCAGCCAATAGACTGATCCCTTGCTGAGAATGCTAGAATTAACCAGGCCTCAGTCTTATGCCCATTCCCAGAAGGGAGTTACTAAGATTGGCAGCCCTACCAAGCCCATGGAGTGGGGGACAGGCTATTCTCAAGAGGGAATTTAAAAACTAGAGTATGTCTGGAATACAGCCTTACTCCCATAACCCTTCTCTACTCTTTGAACACTATGCCACCAGGCTGAACCATCCCTTCCTTGAGGAGATACACCCTCACATTCACTAAATAATTTGGCCCCTGCCCTGTTTTTCATGCCCTCCATCTCCTCTGCCATGAGAAACTTACAAAATTTAGCAGCTACATGTGACCCATGAAACAATTGTTTTCACAGATTCTAGACCTCTTCCCATCCCAGTTAAATTTAAGCCCAGCCAACAATATAATCTCATCACTAGTCTTTGTCATAAATCAGGATTTCCCTACTTCACAAATAGATATGGAAACCCCTTTCTCTGGCTCTAAGCTCCCATAATCTGCATCTCTCATTCCCATTACCCTCACTCATGAAATTCATCAAAACTCTTGTCCTGGGACCCTAATCTCAACAATCTTCCTGACATCATGTTTCAAACCTTCCCAGACTAAATCCCAGGGCTCACTGCTATTCTTCCGAGTAGTGAAGCCCTCAGCTTTGTAGAGGAGAACCCTGAGAAATCAGACCTCTCAATGCCTCCACGGCATGGCTGGCCATCCACCTGGTGCCCTGGGCCCTGGATGTCTCTGCTGCCCAAAGTTTCCTCACCTGGGCACCACAGAGAGATTGTGAGGCCTTCCCACCTCTTTTCTTGTAGCCTGCTGTCCTTTTTTGTTTCTGCCATCCCATTTATTTCAGCCTTAGTTCTTTCTCCTTTCTTCTCTCACCTTCCTTTCAGAGCCTGAGTCCCTAAATGATTTTTTTCTAATATCATCACCATCTTCCTTACTCTGTGCTTTAGAAGCTCTGTTCTGGGCCAGTCCTGTAGTCCTAATGCCCCTGTAGTCCTGATGTCCCTATGCCACACAAAGAGACTTGATGTGACATGCCCTAAAGACTTGTCCTCTGCTTGGTGACCTTGATAAAAAGGTAATATAGCAATCATTTTTATACTCTAAATTCCTGGCATAGTGTCTGGCACAAATAGGCACTCTCAAAATAAATTGCTGAATTGAAGGAAGTTGAATTTCACTGGGTTGGATCCAATTAAACTACACTATATAATGTATAACCTGTTTTAGTTTGCTAAAGGTTGCCAATGCAAAATACCAGAAATGGGTTGACTTTCACAATAGGCACTCATTAGGGTAGAAGCTTACAGTTCCAAGACTGTGAAAATGTCCAAGTCAAGTCATCATCAAGAGATGCTGACTCACCAAAGCTCAGCAACTGGTGATTCTAGACTCCTGCCACGAGGCAAGGCAAATGGTGGCCAGCCTCTGCTTCTCTAGCTCACCTCCTGGGGCTTGTCCTGGGTAATTGGGCATAGGGCCCGTCTGTCCCCTGGCCTTATCCCTTCAGCTTCAGGTGCCTCTGCTGATTCCAGGCTCCAGCCTCTCTTGTAGCCTCTCAGGGTTCCTCTGTCTTTCCGTGGCTGAGGAGACCCTGGAGTCCTTCGCACATGGCAGCGTAGAGGGACAGCTCCACTTCTCTGTTTCTCCCACTTGTTCAGGACTCCAGCAAGAGGGCTGAGACCCACTCTGGGTCATGCCTGGCTGCAGCGCTCCAGTCAAAGGTCCCCAAGTGAATCCTATCCAATCAAAGGCTCCCACACCCACAAGAATGGATTAACTCCAACAACAGGATCTTTCCTAGAATTCACAAAAAGCTTTAAACTGTCACAGTGCCAGAGCTGGAATGCTGGAAGTTCCCTATCACAGACACAGGTAAATGGAAAATGAAGAACTCACCTGGGTACAGCCTCTGACAACACCACAGAGAGAAAATGCTGCCTGACACCGCAGTGGGCACTCACCTAAATGACCTGTATTTGACAAAGTCTGACAGCCTTAGAATCAGAGTCATTTAAAAGAATTCAGAAACGGCTAAGATTGGTTCTGGGTGAATCTACCTTTAGGAACCATATGATCTGAGAGAGGAGAGAGTTGACAATGTTTGTAATTGGCAAAAAGTGAAATACAGTAATAAGGAAAGAAAATAATTTTTCAGCAGTTTACATGTACACACTGAAAATGATTCCCAAACATTTGTTCAAAAATGGGGTGGAGAACAAAGCTAGCTAAGAAAGCAGTCTCAACTCATAAGCTTGAATCATTTTAATTTAGTCCATCATACTCTTTCACCCCACGTGCCATTACTCACTACCCGCTGCCCTTTACCTAAATATTAATATATTTTAATTGTTATTTAATTCTTAAGATGCCTGAAACGCAGAGACTTCCCCCAAATATACACTAGATTTAATCAAAGATGCTCTCATTACAAACCTACCACCTACAAAGAGCAGAACAAGAACTGGGGTGATGCAAAATTAACCGGACATGGTCCCTGCTCTTCAGGTCTTCCAGTTCACTGTGCAGAGTGGTGCACGCATAAGGATGAGGGATCACTTGTGGTGGAATCTGAGGACTCTTAGAGACAGGCCCTCATTTGCCTATCTCAGCCCCAAAAGACTTTTGAGATTCAGTTGGGGGTGGGGCTTTTTATTTTCCAGCAATCTTCCCTCTGCAAAATGTCAATGACCCCAGAGAGACAGGAAGAAACTCCCTATCTGAGAGGAAACGATAGTTTGCAGCACATGAACCATAAATGAAGTGTGCCTGAGAGATGGTCAAGAAAAGTGCTTGGTATGAGGTGTCTCCTTGGAAGGCTGGAGTGGACCATGGCATGGGGAGAGTTAGGCAGGATGCTCAGACAGCCCACAGGGGCGGCAGCAAGGCGCAGAGCAGCAGCGCCAAGGAGAATCACAGCTCTGCTAAGGGCCACTCTTACCACGTCATCTGAAAAGTATGTTGGCTCTGAAAGGAACTATAGGGACCATCTTGTTTTACAAAGCAGAGAAGTGACTTGCTTAAGAGGACACAAGAACCTGATAGCAAAAGTATGATGGAAATCCTGGTCTTGCGATTCCAAGGCAATGCACGGTCTACAAAGGCAAGCAAAAAACTGCTTAGACACAACTCTGTTCTGCTTTATAGGTCCACTTCACACAAAAATCTCTTGGGCAATACCTGTTTTGGTCCCTTCTGAAGGAGCCTAAAAGTTGGAAACACATGTGGAATCACCCGAGTGTATTGGCAAAATTTGTTGGGGGAAATAACTATTAAAAGCACACATATGGTTCTGTGTTGATGAAGAGAAACGGTTAAATGAGGATGAGCATAAAGCAGTATCTTAAGTGAGGTCAGTAAAATTAGTATCAGAACCATGAGAGAAGTTTATCAATTGAGGGAGAAAATAATACTATCTAGCTAACAATTATGAAAATGTTAGAAACCACTAAATCTGTAGACTCGCTCTTTCAATGTATGGATTGGGCTGTCAGCTACATCAAATCCTTTGTGGAATTAGAATGTCTGCTGCAAGCTTGGTGTCTTCTTTTGTCCCTCTATATCAGGGTTTCCTAACCTTTTTTGTTCAATGAACTCCTTTGCCAGTCAGGTGAAAACCACAGTCCCCTTACTAAGTCCACACGATACTGTGTATTATTTAATAAATATATCACACCTGTATGAACATGTCCTCACAAGAATAATGTTGTTTTGCATTTCAATTCAAGCTCACAGACCCCTTGTTAAGAACCCCTGCTCTATATCAAGAAGCACATCCCAAACACCCACTTAGGTTTCCATGGTGCACAGTGAAAACAATTCCATGTGCCCAGATGATCAAAAGCCCAATAATTCATTAAATTTACACTTACTTATTTTCTTGTTGGTTTTCTAATAAGCTTCAAGCATATATCCATGCAAGAAAATAGTGAAAACTGAGGGTCAGGAAAAGTTCCGTAAGATGTCCAGATAAAGGGATATAATAGATGACAGAAACAAAGCCCAATGAGGCCAAGGCAGTTGATAAAGGGAAGCCAACAAATTGGTTTTGAGGCTCCTTGTATCCAAGGCAAAAAATATTAGCTCTCAGAATGAACCAGGTGCTCTATATAAATTCTTTCAATGACTCTAAGAGATAAGCACTACCATCTCTTTTATTTTAGATGAGGAAACTGAGGTTCAAAGACTTAAGTTTTTTGGCCAAACTCAAAATCCTAATGTGTGCTAAAAGCTGAGGTTCCAGACTAGGTCAGCCTAACTTCAAAGCCCATGCTCACACCATACAAAGTAAGGAGCAGAGATGCTCCTGATTCTGTTATGTCACACTTCCCTCATTGCAGTGTCCAAAGTATCCTTGCTCTCCTTTCCTCAGTGAATGGCAGACTCAGACAATCATTCTATTTTCCTATAGAATCTGGTCACTGTCCACAGCTCTGCCATGATCCAACATGTTGTCCCAGCACAGGTCCCGAGGAAGGTGCCTTAGTTCATGACATCTGCTATCACAAATACTACACATGTTGCATTAAACAATTGGGATTTATTGGCTCATGCTTTTGAGGCTAGAAGAACTCCAAGATGCACATATCCACAAGGCTTGTTTTCCCCTCCAAAATTGTAGCAATCTGGTGCTGGCTGCCAGCAATCCTTGAATTCCTTGGATTCTCACCAATAGTGTTGTCCTCTCCTTTCTTTTCCAAGGCCCTGCTGACCCCCTGCTCCTCCCTGGGGCTTTCTCCACATAAGGCCTCCAGTCACCCAGATGAAGGTCCACCCTGGTTCAGTTGGCCATGCCTTAAGCAAAAGTAGCATCTTCAAGAGGTCCCATTACAGTGTGATCACACACTCAGGGACAGGTTAAAATTAAAATGTGTAAATTGGGAGCACATACCTCAGTCTACCTCAGATTCCTTAATGTAGACAAGGAAAAGTGAGTGAGTACCGGCTTTGGGATCCTAGCTTCATTCTTTGAGCAAGACATTGAACTTCCATGGGTTCCATTTCCCTCATCCAGAAAGCAGAGCTGACACCATAAACTGTTGCTTAGAAAAGACATGACTACTCCTTTCTGGAGTATACTTTCTCTTCCTTGTTCTTATTTTGCCTTGATGTATTACCAGCAAAGGCAACATGCTTTAATTACTTACTCTTGCTCTGTGACAGCTCAGCAGAAGCAGGCAAAGTCCTCAGTGAGACAATGCCTTCTCGCGAAAGTTTCACTTCCCATGAAAGCCTGATTTCAGAGGAAAACCATGTGCCAGTTCCTCACAAGACACAGGTATGGGCACAACCCTTCAAGAAATACCTGAGAGGGAACGCGCTTACCTGCCTGGCACTTCTGATCAAGCTCCCTCGCTTTTGAAGTGGAACCAAAAAGAACTGAAGCTGCTTTCATTTCCGTACAGGACTGTGACTTTGAGAACATGATTGTATCTCATGAGTCTAAAGCGATAAAAAGGAAGCCCCTCAAACACGGGCGCAGTGCCCTCTGTGAGGAGCGCCCACACCCTGTGGTTGTCGGGCTTGGCTTCAGCACGTGGCCCAGAACCTTCCCACCAGCCTCTGCTCTGTGTCTAGCAGCCACGATGGAGACAGCAGCCACCCCTGTCACTCACCAACCCCAGGCACAGTGACCTTAGCTCTGGCCCAAAGAAAGCACATCAGAAATGATTTTGTCTCAGTATTTGGTTGTTTTCCATTTGCATCACATTAGTTACATATCAGTCTCCAACTGCAGTCTCCTTGACTGCAAAAATCCTGCTATGGCAAGAAGTCCCAGGTGGGAAACAAGGCAGCACAAGCCTTCTCTCTGCCCTCATTAGTCAGCTTAGTTATAAAGGAGGGCAGAGAGGCCTTTGCCCCCCAATTCTAATCTGCCCCACCACCATCTCTGCCCCCACCACCACCATTCCCCTTCTACCATCTCCAATCATTCAATGCAATATTTGCTTTCTAAGGCATTGGTTTGGCAAACCTCATTTTTTCTTAATATTTTTAAGTGTATAGTAGTGTTGGAATATCCTTTCTTGCTGGTGAATTTGATTATTTTATATGTCTCATTCTATTTTAACTTCAAGGTCTATGCCAGCTCTTATGCATCTATGTTGCTGTGAATCTTAGTTTCAAGAGATATTTTAAAAAGAAAACCATAAAGGTAAGGAAGGAAAAGGAGAAGCAGATATAGAGTAGCAGAGGAAGGGATTTACTGTTGAAGACTTTAAATATTCTTCTTCTTAGAGTTCTATGATTCACAGTTTCACTTTCATGTGGTAAAGGCTTTGAGAAATCATACGCTAAAGAAATCTGTTGAACTCATACATACCTGAATATATTTCACCAGGATAGGCATTTTTGTTTGCATAACACTTATAATAGAGAAGAAAACACTGACCAATTAAAACCAAGAGATCTCTTGCCCTCATGGGTAATAGGTCTTTGCCTCCCCTCATATATGGGAGTACACCTTCAGAACTTTGCAGGACCAGGACTAAAATTAAAATACTGAAAAGAACAAAACTTCTTCCAGGTGCTTGTAACTGTCTGTGGGCACAAAAGAGGTTCTTAATTGTGTCCAATTCTTCTGTAAAAGAAGACCTAGGACACAGCCAGGGATTGAACACATATAAAAGGTTATCTCTCGAGTGAATGTTGTGGTTAGGAAATGGTATAATGGTTCAACTTAAAATGTGATTATTCAGCTATCCTTGGGAGTGTGTGTGTGTGTGTGTGTGTGTGTGTGTATGTTTGATTCAACAGTTATCCATCACCCATCCAATGACTTAGAAGACTGGGTATATATATCTGCCCCTCATAATGTCATGAGACTTCATAAACGCCCAGTCTTGGAGTGCAAACACCCACTTGGAGTATTACTTTCAACCATGGGTTGGCAAACTTTATCTGTAATGAGCCAAATAATTGGCAATTTAGGCTTTGTAGGCCATATAAAGTTCCTGTCACAACTGCTCTGATATTGTAGCACTTACAAATGCAGTACATAAATGCAGTACATAAATGAATGAGCAAGACTGTGCTCCAATAAAACTTTGTTTACAAAAACAAGTGGTAGGCCAGACTTCTCCTGCTGGCCATAGTTTGCTGACCTCTGCTGTAGTCCAATAGAAGTATCTGCAATAATGGAAATATTTTATATCTGTGTTGTCCAAATCCAGTAGCCACTAGTCAAGTGTGGTGATTGATCAACTGATAAACTGAACTTTTATTAATTTAAATTTTTTGGACAGTGCAATTCTAGCTGAATATATTGGTACAGATACCATATGGCATTGCTGTGTCCTTCAAATGGCCTGGAGGTGACAGGATTCCATCCTTAGGTTTGAATAGCCCTAACAATTAAACCATAGGGTAATCCCCCAAAATTAAACCATATGTTTCTCTAAACAAGGGACAAGGATATTCAAAATGGGGTTTTAAAGAAGGAAGTGGTCTCTAGAAGGAACAAGGACCTAAGAATAGAGGAGCATTGATTGAAATTAAAATGTGCCCATGAAGATAACCCTTTAAGAGTTGAACTTTTGTTGTTTTATTTTTTGGTCATAGAGGATAGTCATCAGAGAAATCAGTTTAAATGATTTTCTTCTTTCATGGTATAATTCCTGTTAGTCAGCCCTACCTCTCCAGTAAATGAATATGCCCATCATATCAAACTTTCTTATGAAGAATAAAGGGAATGAGGGTAAAAGGAAGCATTGTCCACCACAGGTTTACTTTTGCCTTCTGATGGTCAAGTGAAGAGAAGCAGTTTCCTCTTGAGGGAAGACCATATCCTAGGGGCTCTGACCACTGAGCAAGTACCAAGTGAGCTATGGCCCAGGTGGGGATGAAAGCAAGTGGGGAGATCACAGAAAATAGGAGCCGTGGCTGGAGGATCAATGAGGAGGTGGTACAGAACCTACTGTCAAAGGAGACTTGCACTATGGAGGCCAATGTTTGATTAATGGCACACGGAATTGGTGTTCCGTGGAAAGTGTTTTGGCCAACACCACAAATTTACATCTTAGGTGTTTAAAATTTGCACCGGGCGGGGGTGGGGTTCCAGAGGACAAAAATCTTTTTCTACTACTTGGAAACTCAGGATGACAAAATAGGTCTACAAAAGGCCACCCAATTTCCTTTTCCCTCCTCTCTCTCATTTTTCCTTCCAGAGGGCAAAGAGAGGGAGTGATTAGTTCATTTCTCCAATTATAAAACCAGTGGAATTTTCAGCATAAGGAAATTACTCACATTTCCATTATAAACCTGGGACTACTCACTCCATCGGCCTTGACACACGGTACTGGCTTGATGCATCTTCTCTAAAGCCTCTCTCTCTCTCAGCCACAAAAATATTCTGAGATCCACTCAACACCAAACACCAGTTGTGATCTCAGTCCTGATTTATCATATTCATATTCAATGAATGTTACACACTTTAGAACAACCTTCTTTTCCCTTCCTACTCTTTCCTGGACCTCTTGCCATGGATCTCACATTTTGAATCTGACTTCCAGAAAGGAAGACATATCACATCCACTCCTGTGTGAGCCTTCCATTAAAAAAGAAAAGACTTCATTCAACAAGTAGAAAACGGTTCCCCGTGAGCTGCCGTCATAGGCAGCCCCTCATCGACAGATTCAGACGATGTCCCTAAAACAAACAGTGGTGGTAGGGAGCCCATGTTCAGATTAAGACTGAAAACTCTAGCCCAGCCTGAGAGTGGAACATTCCAGTTGGCTGGAATAGAGTCTGTTATTGCATTCACAGTGCTTTATCTTCTCAGATGTTTTCTATAGATTACATTCTAATAGGAAATGTTCACATCAAACTAAGTTTGAACGGTTCATTAATTTATGCAAAAGCACCTACTGAATTCCTGTTGGTGTTAGACTCTGGGATTCAGCAAAGAATAAGACACGAACCCTATCCTCAGGGAGTGTATAGTCAAATAATAACAGTGTGGATCCAGGGCACAGTGCAGTGAGCAAAGGGAAAACTTGGTTATAGTCCAGCTGTAATGAATCATTGAGTAAAGAATACAGAAACCAAACATTAAAATAAAAAGTCATCATTATAATTAATTACAAATTAGTTCCTTTAGAGACATATTTACTACTTTTTAGTTAAAGCCCCTAGGTTCAACATGGAAGCTGACTTTGATGAGAAAGCAATCTTGAGTTGGACTCTGTGGCCTTGTAACTAAGTTTTTACCCCAATAAAAACCCTTTATAAAAGCCAACAGATTTCTGGTACTTTGCATCAGCGTCCCTTTGGCAGTCTAATATACCATACTGAGGGGACATTTTAGAAAATAGAGTCCAGACTCTTCAAATATGTCAAAGATATTTTTAAAAAAACACACACACAAAGGCTGAGGCTCTCTTCCACATTGCAAGAGTCTAAAGAGACATGGAACTGAATGCAATGAGTGGACTAGATCCTGGACTAGAAATTAAATTGCTACAAAAGGTGTTTTGAAACAACTGAGAAACTGGAATGTAGACTGTAATTTTTATAATAATATTGTGTCAATGTTAAATTTCCTGAATTTCACAAAGTTACTGTTATTATGTTAGAGAATATCCTTGTTCTTAGGAAATACACATCGAGGTATTAAAGGGTAAAAAATATGACAGATACATCTTACATTTAAATGGTTTTGAAAAAAAACTGATAGAGCAATTGATAGGTCAATAGAGAAATATGCTAGATAGATAGGTGATACAGATGATATTTGATAGAAAATGATAGATGATATATAATATAGCAAAATAGTAGCAATGATGGGTTTGTGTAACATGTATGCAGGATTCTTTAATCTGCTCTTATAACTTGTCTGTAAGTGAAATTACTTCAAAATTAAAAGGGAAAAAAAGTGACAGATTATATGTCAGAATCATAGAATTGGTTCTTACAAAATTCATTATGTTCTTTCCTTCCTGAGCCTCAGTGTTTTCAGAAGCATAATGGGAAAATAACAATACACTGTCCTGGGCTGTATGTAAGCACTAAATAAAACGTGAAAACAACAATTACAGCAATTCACACATAGTAATGGAATTCGATGAAAGCAAGTGGACTCTAAAATTTTGAGTAATTATCTCCAAAAGATGGGTAAAAGAAAATTGGTGGTGTACATGCTGCTCCACCTTTGTTACTAAGAAAGGGTATTATATATTCAGACCACGCTAACCAAAATGAGTTATGTGTCTATTTAGTTAAGATGTTTCCTTTGTTCAGTTTTATTCTATATACCAGTGTGGTTTTGTGCATAATGCTGACTTAAAAATATTCAGCTTGCAAGCAGCCTCTAAATTAAAATAATAGTAATAAAAAAAAACAGGTACAGTGTGCTGGTTTTGACACTTATTAATACCTGAAATAAAGCAGCAGCAGCCTCAACACCAGTGTCCTCTCTAGAAATAAGGATCAATGTCTGGATACTATTTCCCACCTGAAAAGTTTTGGAAAATTAAATAGGAAACGACGTATTTTTCCAGTGTGAAAGAGATACAGTTCAACTATTATTAGCATTAACGTGAGGCAAGATCCTGTGCCTGCCATTGGAGAATAACTATCATTTAGGTGAGCACCTAATATATGAAAGATACTTGGCGCACCTACCCTGCAAGTTACATGTGTGGCAGTATGAAATTCTTCTTTGAATCCCAAAAAAGGAAAGATGATGTTTTTGAAGTAATCCATTCCTGAGGGCGTGAGACCCTGTTAATGGGACTATGTCAGTGAGGCCTGACTCAGGTTGCGTCTCCACCCTCTTGCTGGGTCTGATATAACAGAGATACAGAGAGAGATACATGGATAAAATAAGCCACCAGATTGCATTTCATCCTGCAGTGTAAGAGATCATCCTGCCGATGAGCAGAGGAGAGAAGCCCTAGAGAGGCTAGAAGAGCTGAGGCCCAGGGAAAGATGAGCCAGATGCCTGAGAGCCTGCAGTTGAACTTGGGAAGAAAGCGGAGCAGCCAAGACTGAGAGAGGGGGCCCGGAAAGAGACAAGCCCTGCGCCTGGTTGCCCACAGCTGAGCTCCAGGAGGCGGTAGATTCTGCAAGGGAACGCAGGGGCCTCGGGAGAGACTGTCAGCCATCTTGCTTCACCCTTTGGCAGTTAACTTTGGTGAGAAAGCATCTCTGCTGATGCCTTGATTGGGACATTTCACAGCCTCAGAACTTTGAATTCCCTGTTATAAAAGCCATCCCATTTCTGGTACTTTGCATCAGCAGCTCTCTGGCAAAGTAAAAAAAAAAAAACATGTTATTATTCTTATTATCTAGGTGAAGAAAGTAAGTTCAAAGAGTTACATATTTGGTCAGATCACACTGTTCACTTGAATGGTAGCTTGCTTTTGCTGACCTTGAGATGAGGTTGTCTAAAATCCACGTGTGGCGTCTTGTACCTGGTGAACACCTGCTGCCTCTTCTCCTCCCACGCTACCCTTTGCTCCTCCCGCCACACTTGATCATGGCTGTTTCTGCCCACTCTACAGGGCAGAGCTGAGGAAGAACAATCTTTTCCAGGTAACTAATTTGCCTCCAGCTTTGTCCCCAGGTTTCCCCGGAGGTGATGACCCAAGATACTTAGGAGTCCCAGCTTGGCCACCACACATGTTACTTATTTCCTTTTGGCTTTGTTTGCCTCCAAACAGTGAGGAATTCAGTCATGCAGACAGTTAAGTCACCAGCTTAGAGTTGCTGAAGGTGGACTTTAGGGATGACATTGCACCAAGGCCCCACCCAGCTCCTGGTTTTAAGAGATCCTCTGCGAGCTGAGAAGGCAAAAGAGGATGGTTCTGGACCTCATGATCATGGGACAAACTAGAATTCTAGAGCCGGGCTGTGAGCCACTGAAGACTTCCCTAATAATCTGTGGGTCAGCATTTCTCAAGATTATAATGCTCTCAGCAGTGGAAGAAAGAGGCTTGATGGGGAAAACTGATGGAAAATGGGAGATGATCCCATTGGGAAAAGCTTGGACTATATTTCCTCTTCCTTTCTTTTGGGGAGGAATTTTAATCCATTTCTACAGCTGCAAAAAGTTCAGAAGAGGGGAAATGAATGGGTGGAACTGGGTATATTTGGGGTGGTGAGATTCTCCTATATGTGATGGACACATGACATTATGCACTTGCCAAGGCCTATGGAACTATACAGTGCAAAGTGTAAACCATAATGTAAACTGTAGACCTTGGTTAGTAGCAATGCTTCGGTATTTTTATCAGCTGTTATAAATGTACAACATAAATCTAAGACGTCAATAATAAGGGAAAGAATGTGTGTGGGTGCGGGGGGGTGAGGGGAGTTATATGGGCATTCCCTATACTTGCACTATATGTTTTCTGTAAATATAAATCTAAAACTTCTCTAAAAATAATTTTTTAAAAAAATCCTGGTCATCCATCCAGCATGACTTACTGCCAAAATATAAAATTCAGGAAGTTAAATAACATCACTGATAAACTTCTGTCTTCTTGGAAGACTCTGTCCACATGTCATTTTGTAGGTTTCCAAGAGCTCATCTAAATATTGTCTTAGTTGTTACTCCCAAAAGGTAAAAATGGTTTCCTTTTATGGCAAACAGGTTAGAAACTCATGCCCAAAGTCACTCAGTTAGCAAGCTTGAAGCCAGGGTTTTGAGTCCATTTCTTTTCTCCACTCTTCCATACTCACTGGTATGGAGTATCCTTGAAATTAGCTTTAACAAAGTCAAGCTCTAATAAGACAATTTGTCCATAAAGTTACTTTCATGTTAACTGAAAAGGCTCCATGGATCATGTTTTATAACCTCATGGAGCAATTGCAGTTCTGCACTCGTGCTCTAGAGTCTGACGCTTCCAAGGGAGGTTAGAAAGCTTCACTGGGCATGCCTTGCTTTACCTCCACTTCATGATGGCCTCGTGAGGAAAACTGGATTATTCCTCTTCTCCTAGCCACTGCATTCCCCTGTGGCATCAAAGATGGGCACAGTGAAGCGATTTATTTCCTTGCTGACAATAATTGCTCTTTTCATAATAAAGTAGCAGCCCGTGACAGGCTAGGAGGGAGGCAGCTACCATTTGCACATTTATCTTGACTAATTAGCCACGAGCAGAGGAAAGCAGCCCCACACAAATGACTGATTTTAATGTGTTTCTCAAAGTTGATTGAACGCAGAAACGCATCTTTGAAATATCCATCTTGTTGTCAAAATGGTAATCATGGCACAAGGCTGCTATATTACACTGTTCCAGAGCCAGGGAGTTATAGAAATGGGAAATAATGTGCTCTACTAATGCTCTCTAAAAAATAAGTAAAACCTGCTTGCACTGCATATAGTCTGTTCTTATAATCTTCTCAAGATAAGTGGAATAAAAATTCCTGAAGCAGGTAGGTGGCCCTGATTCTCGAAAGCAGCTTCCAAATTCCAGATCCAGTAGCAAATTAAACTGACAGCAGCTTCACTGCCAATAACATCACCCCTCCTACCAACTAGAAACACAAGGAGCAAATATTTCCAAGTTTTAGTAAAAAAGGTCTAAAATTCTCCAAAAGGCAGAGAAATGAAGGCTAAATCAACAAGTAATGCCACAGAAGTCAATTAACCATTTATTGGGCAGCAGTTTTTGCTTATCAAGTTGAGGCTTCTTACTTAGGGATTCCCCCTAGCACAGGAAAACTATACCTGCCCTTGTAGGGAAGTTCAGTTTGCGTTAGGCTGCTGATGCAAAGTACCCGAAATGGGTTGACTTTTAAAACAGAAAGTTTACTAGGGGTAAAAGCTTTCAGTTCGGAGGCAGTATAACGTCCAAATCAAAGCCCCATCGGACATGCATTCTTACCAAAGTCAGTTGCTGGTGATCCTGAATTCCCCTGTGATCCTGGCATCCGGCCATGTGGTGAAGATGGCCACCAGTCTCTGCTGAGGTCCCCGCCTTGCCTCCAGAATCTACCTGCTCCCGGACCTCAGCTGTGAGCAACGAGGCACAGGGGTCGTCTCTTTCCAGGCCTCTACCCAGAGTCTCGGCTGCTCCACTTTCTCCCCAAGTTCAGCTCTGAGCCATCAAGCACATGCCTCCTCTCTTTAGCCTTGAGCTGCTCCATGGACCCAGCCTCTTGGGGGGCTTCATGCTTAAGCTTCAGCTCCTGGCGAACCTGGAGTGCTCTCTCATACGGCAGGGTCACAGATGGTGGCCTCCTTTCTCTGCATCTCTCTCTTTCTGTGTCTCCGTTTATATCAGACCCAGCAGGAGGGTAGAGACCAACCTGTGTCACACCTCACTGATGTAGTCTACTCAAGTGGGCTCCACGCCTACAAGAATGGATTAGTTAAAAACATAATTGTTTTCTTTGTGGGATTCATAGAAGAACTTCAAATTGTCACAGTGAGCTAAACGTTTCTGAGGACCTAGCTATGGAGGATATGAAAGAGTAGAGACCAGTGTACATTCCCCTTTATGTATTAAATAGCAAGCCAAGGAGAGATTCACCTTGACCTTTGACTCCTGGCAGATCATCTCTAAGATACCTTCATTTACCTGGGAGCATTGGGACAGAGCAGGCAGCCCAACAGCATGATGTTAGGTGACAGCTTTGAGTCACATATTTTCAGCTTGACCTCATGAAAGCCTGGAGACCAAGGTCAGCCACGTGGGTAGTCAACCAGGTTTGAGCCCCAAGTAATATGAACACCCCAAGGATTCATAGCCCCATCACTGATGATCTTTCTTAGTTGGCAAGTCCATCTGTAATATCACACGTTGTTGCTGGGAAACTTAGTGCTGTCTACAACTCTTCTGGAAAAATACACCTAGAAAGTCTACACATGGACGTTTGCTAGAAAGTCTACACATGGACGTCCAATGCATCTCATCTGGCTGATTTTAATCCTTTATGTAATAAACCATAACCTTGTGTTACAATTTCAGTGAGTTCTGTGAATTACCAAGTGTGAGGACAGACTTGGGGACTGGCCCTAACTTCACACAAGCCATTGGCACAGTGCCTTGCACAGAGCTGCCCAGCATTGTTTGTTGAGCCGATTTGAGTGAGGAGGATCAGCAGACTCGCCCATGGCAACAGAGCAGGAAGAGTGGTTATAATTCTATCAGTGGAGGAATTGTTATCCAAAGAAAGGGGTGCTCTTAATCACTTGCCAAACCCTCCCATTTCATAGTTCCAAGGGAATCCACAAGGTCCAGAAGGGGCCCAGGCTGGAAGGGAGTAGAGACAGAAAACAGTTGTAGGGAGATGACAAAGGAGATAGTCACGTTTTACCAGGAGCTAAGGCAGAAGTAACCCAGAGTTTATTTGGCCCATAACCAAAGGTTAATTCTTATATAAGGTATTCCACAAGAGAAGGTGTGATGCCAGATGTATTAGCCATCCTCCAAGACAGTCCCCAGTGGTCCACTCCACCAGGGAGTCACATTTTTTTAACATTTTTTTGTCTTTATTTTTTTTTTAACGTTACCTTCAAAAAATATGAGGTCCCCATACACTTCCCACCCCCCTGGCCCCACTCCTCCCCCCACAACAACAACCTCCTCCACCATCACGAGACACCCACTGCACTTGGCAAACACATCCCCAAGCACCGCCGCACCTCATGGTCAACGGTATACACCATAGCCCACACTCTCCCACAGTCCACCCAGTGGGCCATGGGAGGACATACACTGTCTGGTAACTGTCCCTGCAGCACCACCCAGGACAACTCCAACCCCCGAAAATGCCCCCACATCACATCTCTTCCTCCCACTCCCTACCCCCAGCAGTCACCATGGCCTCTTTTTCCACACCGATGCCACATTTTCTTCGATTACTAATCACAATAGTTCATGAATAGAATATCAGTAAGTCCACTTGAATCCATACTCTATTCCTCCATCGTGTGGACCATGGAATGTTTGTGTCCACTCCACATCTATATCAAGAGGGGCTTAGATTCCACATGGATGCTGGATGCAATTCTCCTGCTTTCAGTTGTAGGCACTCTTGTCTCCCTGGTGTGGTGGTTGACCTTCTTCACCTCCATGTTAGCTGAATGGGGTAAGTCCAATAAACTAGAGTGTGGGTGTTGCAAGTCTGTTGAGGCTCAGGGCCTGGCTATCACATGGTCAGTCCAGAGATTCAGGTCCCCTGGGTATACACTAAACCCCAGCACCAACTACAGTTCCAGTAAAAGTAACAGGAGAGTCTTGTGGAAAAAGATCACATCAGGTAGTCACATTTTTATGTGGCTCTCTCCAAATATGGCAGAAGGAACTATATCATATATGTTATAAAAGACACTCCAGTTTCCATCTTGGGAACTCTCTTGATTGCTGAAACCTTTTACAGATATCCACAAGGTGAGGAACTGAAGCCTCCTACCAACAGCCATGCACGTGGACTTGAAACTGTATCCTCTAGCCCCATCCCAGCGTTTGCCTGGAAACACCCTGAGCCAGAACCACCCAGCTAGGCCATTCTCAAATTCCTGATCCTCAGAATCTATGCAAGATAAAATATGTGTTATTTTAGGTTAATTTTAGGGGTAATTTATTTCACTACAATAGACAGCCAATACATGTGGCAAAGTAGGAAGCTCTCTGTCAATGAAAGCATCCAATCTAAGTGTGGATGAAAATGAGTCAGAGGTGGTTGGAAGGAGATTCCTGCAATAGGGGTGAATGCTGGAAGGGATGGCTTCCGAGCTGCCTTGCAACACGAATATTCTAGAACCTTCCCACGTTGTGGCCCCTGTCGAGATCTGCCTCATTACTAGACAATTAGAAGAGGTCCCAGTGAGCAAGCTGCATTTTTCAGAAAGAAAAACCCCCACCCAATGTTCTAAAGCCACAGCTCAAAGTCACCCCAAATGTAAATGCCTCCATCAGGGCTCTTTTTCGTTTGTCTAGTAAGAGAGAGTAAGAGTAAGAATGGAAACAGTCTTTCTATACCCTTCCTCCATGCTTCCTCTGGGAACCACTGCTCTGTGATGACACTCAAAACCAGAGTCAGGGTCGGGGGTGGGCTCTGTGCTTATGAAGGGCGTTCACTGCTGTTGGTTGGGCTGAACTCTGGAATGCCCTTTCTGATATCCTTCTTGCTCTTCTAAATGTGTACCCAGAAGCTACTCCGTGATGGCCACAGACAGAATTTAGAACCAGTGGGTTTCTGTGTCTGTTGCAATTATCCAAATGTATGAGAAATACACACTTTACTAAAAGATCAAATTTTGAAATAGATCTTTTTTTTTATTTTTTGGCGTATTCAAAATTCACCCTTAAATAGCTATAAAAGATACAAGTCTTTTCTTTTCCAATGTCCAAGGAGGTGAGAAACTCTTTAATGTCTGGCATGATTAGATAGCTCTGCAGGCTGCCAGAATATCTTGGGAGTGTGTGTTTTACTGCCAGAAGTAAATGACTGTATCAACCAATACGTGAGATTTAATATGCAGAGCTGGAGCTGGCATAAAAAAAAAATGATTCCTCCTATCATTTTGCTATACTCTTCCCATTGATATGGCTTAGAATGTGGAGCTGAAATTAGAGTACAGCATGTGAAACGCTTCCTTATAAAAGCATACAAAATTAACATAAATCTCTGAGAAAATATTGCAGACCCTTGAAAAAGCACAAGACTTAAAATAATATTTAAGTAATATCTTACGATGAAACAAAATAGCTGCTGGTTAAGAAAGATTTACTGGAAAAGAAGTTTATCCTAGTTTGGTTTTCAAACACTGGTTTAGGAGAAGTGGCTGTGGCTCAATTAGCTGGGCTCCCGTCTACCACATGGGAGGCCCTGGGTTCGTGTCCCGGGGCCTCCTTGTGAAGGCAGGCTCGCCCGCGTCCTGCGGAGAACCACCATGCCCGCAGCCACCACGGAGAGCTAACTCAGCAAGATGACACAGCGAAAAAAGGGAGACAAGCAAAAACACAGAAGAGCACACAGCGAATGGACACAGAGAGCAAACAGCATGCAAAAAGCCACAAGCAGGGGGATGAAAAAAAAAAACTGGTTTAGGAGAAGTGGATGGACACCCACCTACTGCAACAGGTTCAGTTCCTTGTGCCTCCTGGGGAAGAAGAGCAAGACAGCAAGCTGATGAAAGGGACTGGTGTGGCAAGCTGATGCAACAAGAGGATGCAACAAAAGGATGCAATGAGATGACACAATGACGAGACACATGGGGAGACAAGGTAAGAGTCCTAATAAGCAGGGAGCAGATGTGGTTCCAGCAGTTGGGTGCCTGCCTACTGCACTAGAGGTGCTGGGTTTGGTTCCTGGTGCCTCCTAAAAAGAAAACAAGCAAGACACAGAGAGCAGACAGCTAGTGCAAGAAACAAGGGGGGGGGGGTGTAGAAATAAATAAAAATAAATCTTTTTAAAAAACTGGATTAGAACTTGGGGAAAGTGGGAAACTTGAATGCCCTCTTGTACTTTCTGGAAACAGAATGTGGAATCCCTCTCCCACATCCCTGACACCTCGTTTTTTATGTACCAGGCATTGTGCTATGTTAAAACATGGAAAGACCATCTACCTTCCAGGAAATCAGTGGCTAAAGAGGGAAATATAGCATTTTACCATAAATTTAATAGGTATAATTGGCTCTTTTAGGCATTGGAATACCCGAGGGACGAAAATATAAACTCTTGTGACCCATGCGATATAAGCTATACAAAGGTAAAGATTATGGAAAAACAAAGCATGGACCTGACTGGACTGAGAGCTGGGGGTAGCCAGGGTCACTCCTTCATTCACCATGCCTTATGAAGTTCTTATATAGATCAAGAGCTCTGCAAAGCACCAGTGATAAAGTGATGGGTAAGGAAGGCCAGGTTTTCCCTCATGGACTTAAAGACTCGAGAGTGACGCTAGGCAATTAAATGAGCAACTAAAGGATTCATCGCAATAAAACTGACAACTGAGAAAGAACAAACTGAGCTGCAAGGCAACAAAGGTGTTTATTTGGGATCTTAGTTGCAATTTGGGGAGCAAGACTCAGGTGACGTCTCAAATTGGGTCCCGTCTTGTCACTTCCAGGCAAGGGTTCTTAAGGAAAAAGAAGATTACATCAGTTGTTTGTGAGTACTGGATTTTCAGGGTGCTCCAAATGTCCTTCAGGTTAGATTACTGATTTCTTTATCTTGTGGTTTGTTTTTGGTGTAGGATGTTTTGAAGAACTTTGCTGCTTAAGGCTTTGCATACTTTAGCAGTTTGATATCTGGCTGATATTTGCATAAGGGTAATCTCCTTAATGGCCTCCCAATTCCATTTTAAATCTCTTAGTCAGAGTAACTTTATTTTGTTTTGTTTCTTCTCACAAGCTTAATTTTCACATAAGAAGTCATGATAATGATGGTTAAATTATATGATAAAATGCCTAGCACAGAGTCGGCTCTCAAAAATGCTCGTTATTTTTAATAAACTAGACATCTTCACTTGTTTGTAGAGATAACCCATAAACAATAGCAAACTGTAATGATTTCAGGCACAAAGAAGGTGAACACAGGAAGTTTTGATGGATCCTATAACCTTGAGTTAAGTGCAAGGTACTTGTTCCTAGTCTCTGTGGACTTCTATTTGCCCAGCCAGATTAATTTTTCTCTCCTAGTTTCTATGTCTATAAGAGCTCATTAAGAGATTTACCTGCTTAGACTAAATGTTTCTTTCCTTAATCCATCTCATTACACTTCCAGCATCCTGGTACTGGCCTAAACATTTGAATTTCATAGCTCCCATTAATGCAAATAGAATCTCATCAAGGTCTAAAGATTCCTAGGAGAGCTGGGATTGAATGTCTTCATTTGAATGCATAAAATCACAGCATCCTCTTGGATATTTCCCTTGTTTACAATATTTCCTTTGGTCAGAGGTGAGATCATCAGTGCTATGCAAAATGACTGAATACATTTCAGATTCATTAAGTATGGGAATGGACCCAGCTCACTTGATTCAACTTCAGACCCATCCAACAAAATGTGTCATGATAAGCTGAGGGAGGCATGGAGTAGCCCCCTGCACAGAAACTTCTGACATTCAAATGTAATTAATACTTAACCCCACCACAATAAAAGAATCAGGAAGAAGAGAAAGACTAAACAAAGGGGGGAATTCCCTATAAAATGTATGGCACAAGGTAATCGCCTCTCTGACTCCATACATAGACAGGAAAAAGACCAGCAACAACCAATGTGGATCTGAATCCTCATCACAGTTTATACCATCTATTTGACCTTGATAGGGCCAGTTAGCAGCTCTTTGTCTTCATTCTCCATCTGTAAAACAAGGATAACAATCTTTACCTCAGAGATAGCAGGGGAGATGAATGAACACAATATTTAGAAAACAGGTAAAGCACAAAAAACAGAAATAACATAGGGATTACGTTTCCATGAGAATCTATGAAGAAAACCATAAAAGTGTAAAATGATTAAAAAAAAAAAAACAAGAAGAAACAGAGAATAAAACAATCATTATTAAGGAAATTGAAGTGGTATTCAGAAATCTACATATGCATGTATAGACCATACAAACACCTACAAGTAATTTCAAAAGACTTTATTCTTTTCTGAAACTATTTCACAGGCTTTTTTAAAAATGGTTTGAAAAGTACCTAGCTCATTATTTGTCTATTATGAGCTTGATACCAGAATTAGAAAAGGATAGTACAAGAGAACGTAATTATAGGTCAATCACACTAGGGACCAATAAGCAAAAACTCTAAATATAAATGTTGTCCTGAATGATATTACAGATACTGACGCAGGACGTCAGATACCCTGCCATAACCCACTGAATGGACTGGGGGAGAGTGTGAACAACAAGGAAAGTTATAATCCATGTGGTGCGGCAGTGCTCCAAAATGTATTCATCAAATGCAATGAATGTGCCACAGTGATGAAAGAGGCTGTTCATGTTGGAGGACTGGGGGGAGTGGGGTATACGGGAATCTCTTATATTTTTTAAGGCAACATTTTGTGTGATCCGTGTATCTTTAAAAAAAAATGACAATGAAGAAATTTGCTAAAAAAAAATGTAAATGCCAAAACATCATTTTCAATAATGTAATAAAAATACCTGATGGCCAAGTGAGTTTTCTCTGAAGAATGAAGATACTGCAACATCAAAAATCAATTTTAATAATATATCATACTTGCAGATTGAAGAAAACCCATTTGATCATTTTAAATGATGGAAAGATGGGAATATTTAATGTTTATTTACAATTAAATAAGGGCACTTAGCAAGATGAAAATAAAAGGAATTTCCTTAACCTGATAAATGGTAGCCAACCTAAATGTAGAACATAACTCATGCTAAAACATCAGCTAGGTACATTCTATTGAGAAATGAAATAAGAAACAATGCAAATTCTCACTTCTGTTCAACATTATACTGGGGATCCTAGCCAATGCAATAAAATTAATGTTCTTTTAAAAAGCAAGAAGATGGGAACGGCTGTGGCTCAGTCAGATGAGCTCCCGTCTTCCATCTGGGAGGCCCTCAGTTCGCACCCAGGGGCCTCCTTGTGAAGGCAGGCTCGCCCGCAGGCTGCAGAGCGCCACCCAGGCCTCAGGCGCTGCAGAGCGCCGCCCCGCCTGCAGACACCTCTACAGAGAGCCACTCAGCAAGGTGATGCAGCAAAAAGAAGGGAGACCAGCCAGAACGCAGAAGAGCCTGAGCCTGCAGCTGAGGGACACGGAGAGCAGACAGCACACAAAAGCCGCAAGGGGGGACAAAAAAAAAACAGAAGACGAGTGAGAACTAGAAAAAAAACAAAATGCTGTGGAAGTAGAAAGATTCATTGATCGCATATTGAAGGCCAGGACTTGAGAAGGAAAAAGATTTCTTATGACCGGCTGGGCTCGGGGACTCCTGTCCAAAACCCAAGCCCTGAATAGCACTTTTGGGTCCCTTTTATAAGAGGATGTAGGAGTGGGGGGTCAAATGGTGTTTTGTGTGAGCATCAGATAAGCTTCAGTTAACACATATGCCCCCCATTCCAGGTAAGCTTGAATTACACATTTAGTCTGCATCCTCCCTGACTATCCAAAGCCTGCAGAGCCTCTGTCACTTACTTGGCTTTGCAGGAGCTAGGCAGACTGGAGGGGGTGGCACGGCTACAAGCGGTGGGGCTGCAGTTCTTACTGTTTGCATCACACGTGGCTTATGCTGGAACCTTAAGCTTTAGCAAGCTTACACACAGCCCCCACACTTAGCCCACGCCATTCCCCCCTTTGATGCCAGCTTGACTTGTCAAGCCTTGGCATCACTGTTGTTGGAGTCATGAGGTGGGTGGCTGTCTGTGTTTTTATTGCATCATTTGTTAAAGCGAGTGCTCTAGCTATTATTAAGGGGAGGAAGCAGGGAAGTATGATGAAAGCGTGGGCGGAGTTTTGGCTGTTCACTATTTTGATTGATCACCCCACCTATCAATTTCCCAGTGAAGGTTCAATGATAAAGTTCTTAGGGAATATCTGGGTTTTTTCTTGCCCCCAGGAGTCTGTTCTGGATGGCAGAATCCTGGGGGTGGGGCTTCCAGCAGCCCTCTTGGGGGTTCCAGATGTCCACGTGGACTCTCTGCCAGGTTCCAGATCCATCTATTAATTCCCTGTTTTATTAGCCTGCTTTATTCTCCCTTCAGAGAGTTAACACCTCTCATCTTAAAGGGGTGCTGAAGGGAGATGATCTTTTTCTTTAGCTACTTCCTGCCGGTTACGGGCCAAGTCCCTACTTGACCAGGTGTAAAAACTGTTATTTTATTTTGACTGGAGGGAGATGGATCTGGCACCCTATGAGAAGTTGGATAAAGTTCTCACATGACCAACAAGATGCTCATTCTGGAAGAAACAAACTCAAAAATTAGAATTTTGAGAATACATGGTTTTTCTAAGAGGACACTGGACCATAGAAGTAGAAAAGTTTAGGTGCTTGCAAAGGTGGCACATTTCTAAAGTTGGTGGGGAACAGTATGTATATATATATTTTTTAAGTTATTTTATGCTGTTGGTTAACCCCAGAGAGAAATTGCAATAGACAACAGGATTAGGCATAAATTGTTATTATCAGTTTTTATGGTACAGAAGAGAAATGAGAGGAAGCATTTCTCTTTTCAGTTAAGCCCAAGGAGATGAAAAGAGCAAGCTTTTTAAAGGGAAGTCCGGTTTGTCTTTTTCTTAGCAATTGGCATTTGGACCAGTATTAAAGGAAACAGTTGATTTTGACATAGACTCTACTTAACTTTGTTTCTTGAAGACATATCCCAGGCTGCTCAAGGACTGGCACCCGAATGTTTCATCAGGTATTTCTGGTGAACTGACACTCTTGGGTAGCTGACTTTATTCAGGATTAGTAAACCAAGCTGCATGTTTGCTTTTTAGCTTTAAAAGCTGTGGGAGTGACTAGAACTACAGAGTAAAGGTTTTATATTTTGGTTTTAATTGAGCGACTCCTGATAAATTTTTTTGACTGTTTTTACCAGGCTTTGTTTTTTTTTTAAACCCGTTTGGCTAAGCTGTTAGGGTATTCCTCTCCAGATGAGTGCCTTGGTGAAGTTTATGAAGTATTTTTACTGCATTGTCCCTGGCAGGTAGACTTGAGCATTTTTAACAAGCCACCTCTCAGTTTCCAGTGTGAACCCCAAGCAAGCTGCCCTGGTTACACTATGGAACTTTAAGTATTAATATAGGTGCTGGAATAAGTTTGATACACCACTATTTGCTCTTCAGGGGTTTTTAGTAATTGAGCTTGGTATTAGTTAACTGACTACCTGTAAGCCACTGGTGGCCCTGGGCTCAAGCACATTTTTTTACCTGGTGTGGGGTGAAGATTGAAAGAGGTTGCCCCAAAGTTAATTTAGTGATTTTTTAATTAAAAACCTGTTGGCTTTACTGCTTTTAGGTAAGGTGGCTATTTTTATCTTATAGATATGCTTATTAACTATTCAAATAATGAAGTTGATCAGGACTTTTAATATGTTCAATGTTCTTCTGCATATGATTTACTAGAAGCATTATCATAGTTATCAGACATATATCTAGAATAGGATATAGGTACAGTACTCAATACTAAAATTAATATATTACTCCATGTATAAGTTTGGGGTTTTTTTGAGCTGCAATTAATAGCTTTAAGCCTCAGGTTTGCAGTACCACACAGGTTATTATTCCATGGGAGCAAGCTATAGTGCCAATTGTGTTTAAGTTCTACTCACAGTATTCTGGTATTCATTGCTCCACTTTGTATGTTCTTCACAGAAGCTGCAGCACCATTGACTCTAGAGAGAAAGTAGGGGGCAGATTTGACCAGCCTGGTGCATAGCGCTCTCTGGTACTATGAAACAGTGCCAGTCTGGAGACAATATTTATTGCACATTTGTCTACACTTAGCCACCGTTGGCTGCTGCAGGAGTTTGAAACTGCAGAGAGTTCTCATTCATTTCAGGAGCACGACCAGAGATGTAGTAGATACTTTTATTGTTTTAGGGATCGGTGACCAAATTAGCCAATGACTCACATGGGGAAGAACCATGCATGTACTGGACACCTGGTTTGAATGCACAAGAGACTTCAACAATGTTCAAGTTTATCTTTTGATTTTTATATTTCTTTTAAACACTTTTAATACAATGTGCCATATATTAAATGAACTTTCAGGACTTTGTTTCTTACTTTTATACTTTTACAATGAAGACATTAATTACACATGTATTTTACTTTAGCAGTGAAGGAAAAAACACCTTTTTATTTTTAAAATGAAAACTGAAAATTCCTAATGGAACCAAGGTAATTTTTACTACCACCACTTGAATATGCACATTGAGATGACTTTCAGACAGGTTTTATTGTTACAAAGTTACTTTTGGATATTAATACTAATTTAGATTTTTAATATACTGGCTTTTTAGAACTAGCCATTTAAATGCTTTAGTTTGAAAGATGTTCTAACAAACTTTTTATACTTAAACACAATTACATAGATTGGTTGATTTACTTTAAATTATAATTGGCAACCGATGGATTTTACTTTATGTGTTTGGGAGAGGTAAGATTTACATTTTTTAACTCAATTTTATTAAACTCAATTTTATTAATAAGCTTTTTATTATTTTAAAGATTTAATACATATAATATTAACTTATTAACCTGGTATCTTGCAAACCAAAGAGTTAACATTCAGGCTAAATACATTGAAACTGTTATTGTTTAAACAAAGAATGTTGTTTTCTTTTACCTTTTTTTCTTTATAGGGGCTTAAAACTTCTTCTCTTTGATAAAACTTTAAAACTGTAAATAATCTTAAAAGCATACTGACTTTTAGCCTTTGGAATATAATATAATTATTTAATTTGCTTTAATTATAAATTAGTAAGGATTTTTTTATAGCTTTCCCAATAGTTTTTATATTGATATTTCTGTATGACTTTTCCATACCACTTGTCTAATTTGAGTTCTAGGAATATTTATCACATATATAACTGCATATTTAATTTTAACCATTTGAGCAAATTGGCAGACATGAACAGTTTGACATGGAAACACAACTTAGTTACTTAAAACTTTTCTTTTTCTTCTTATAAAACAAATTTAACTGTAAAACAACACTTGAAAGATTTTCCTGAAGGCTTTTCTTTGCTGGCTTCTCCAGACTAGGGGTTCATGGTTTCCCCCCTTTATGGCTTTTTTAATTAATGGCTTATAACCAAAATGTTTCTAATGCTATGATATATATATATATATTTTGTTTTAGAACCATAAGCAGAGCGAAGGAGTGAGTCCAGAGTGGCAGTAACCATAAGCAAAAGCACACTCAGTTTATGATTACCATCACAATAATTGAAGTCTAGGGTAGGTGAGGTTGGTTATAAAATAACTATAATTAAAGGTGAATTTAAGTTATAATTACTATTACTATAGTAAGCACTAAATAAATTTGAAGTAGTTATAAACAAAAGTAAATTAGTTTAATATTTCTATTACAGTAGCTGAAATTTAAGCTACATTCTTTCTGCTGTAATAATTTCAGTTATTAACTTATATATATATATATAAAGGCACTTATACAATGATTTCAACTCTTAGTTTCTAGAAAGTTTTACTTAAAATTAATTTGGGTAACTTTATTTATTAATTATGCAATTAAAACAATTTTATTAGTAACAACTTTGTGCAAGTTTTCCACCTTTTCAAGCAATTAAATAAATTTCACTCATGAGTTATGCATTAAATACACTAGCAACACAGTATTGGCATTTAAAGATTCATTTTTAGGTTACTTTTAACCTTTATCCAACTTGTAACCAGTGTACCCCAAATCTGATTTTCTATGCACAAGCATAGAAAATTAAGCTAAATACAGATTTTAAAGCTGAACACAAGGTTATGCACAAATCAAAACAAGAATTTTATATACTTAGCATTTCTGGGAATTCTTTGACCTTAATTGATGGCACATGAGGTTTGGTTTGTTTGTTTGTTTATTTCCTTAAGGAGACACAACATGAGGTTTCTGGGTTTCAGATTTATCTGTCTTTTTTTTTCCTTACTCTGGTTTAACTGGAATTCAGGCTTCTATAGAGAGACAGCTTTCTGATTCCCATTACTCCAGGGAATCATAGAGCTCCTGCCACTGGGCATTCCTGGGGCAATCTTAGACTTGGGAGACAGGCTGACTAGATTTTAACTTGAAGCTGCCAAGCCAAATTGTGCTTTTTCTCCTATTTTTTCAGAATTCTTAGATGTAGTCTCAGTTTTATGACTTTCCTGTCTGTTAGTTTTCCAGTTAAACCAGCTATCAAAAGGCTATTAAATGATCAGAGGTTAATTGCTCTAGCTAACAGGATTTGGGGTTCTGAGAAAATAGCCTTCTTGCTAGACAAAGGCATTTTGATTTTTACAATTTAAAAACATTCCAAAGCATTCTGACACCAACCTGCAAAGAGAAATTCAGTAGCAAGAAGTAGAAAGGTGAAACATGGGTAAAGGTAAATTACGCACGGGTGTCCTGGCCTGTGACCGCCCTGGGAGAGGAACTTCCATGACATCCATTTTGGCTTTTGCCCTCAGCCTTCTTACTTCATTTTCCCAGGTAGCTGAGTGTGGCTAGATAGGAATGCTGCTTATAAAGGTGTGGACCCACTGGGAGGGGTACGTCTTTGGCTTTCACCATTGCCATGCACTCCCCTAGGGGAGAGGGCAGGAGAAGGCAATGGCAGGAGAAGCCCAAGGACAAAGTTTGGCTGCTAAAACGGCTTGAAGAAGCTTTGCAGGGCCCAGTGCTCTCCCAGGGAACCTCTGTCATGGCAAGGCCATGGTTCAAGCACTGCCCTGTGACCCAGCCATCCTGACTGGGGCCAGATTTTACAAGTCTGGGCACATGGCACAGACACAGACATGGAGAATTCCCGAGCCCCGGCAAATGACGAGAGCGGTGCACAAAGGGCAGGAACGGGTTCAGAGGCAGGAGAGCGGAGCACACACATGCTCAGGCTCTGCGGTCTGCTTTATAAACTATTCATTGTTCTACTCCTTTGCTAATGGCAGGAGAAGGGTTCCAGCTTAGCCAAAGTTCATTATTTCACACAATTCAATACCACTATCCAGAGGCATGAAAACACACACTGGCATTGAATAAACCGGCAAACATGAAAGAGCCACGGCACACGGACAGAAATACAAAGCCCATCAATTTCACCCATAATTTCCATTTTTCTGGTCAGGCTGTTTTTAAGCTACAATTATTGCAACCCTAGGGAGGGGTAGCTTCTAACACCAAATGTTTAACAGGACTTTTTGCCCACTTTTGTTGTTTATAAACAAGCTCATTTGCAATCCAGCACCAAAACAAAGATTTATTTCTGGCTAAACCTTTCCACTGTTTAACTTACATTCAGACCAAGCTTTATTACAAAAACCAATCCATTTTTCTGGTAACTAAGATTTTCCAAATCCAGACCAGTTTTTCAGGATGCATTCTAAGTGGAAAGGACTAGGATACTGTTGCCTTATTTTCTATGACAGTGGAAAGAGAGAGAGCAGTCAAAATAAGGGCACAAGTGGCAGCAGGCTGTTTTGTCCTTTTTTAAAATTTTAAACTGAGGTAGCGAACAGAACTTATGCCCATCTCCCACTGTAACCAAACCTTCACTATTTTAATGAAGGCAAAACCAGATGCCAACCCAGTTAGCTAAAACCAAACATCAGGCTTTTTTCCTATCTTTTCAGACCTGGAGAAGATAGCTTTCCCCTGAACTTTTGGAGGTATTAGGGTCTTTTTCGGGGGCTGATCAGGCCCCCTTCTCATGTTAAAGTTAGGTTGTTCTGATACTGTGCCTCCCGGGGGCTCTTACCTCTCTGGCATGCTGAGTTTTTTCATTCCCAGAATTTCCTTTTAGACCTTCCAGTGCATCTGATTTTCCCAAGGAGGACTCTGGCAGAACCCACATCCTCTTTCTGGACTGAAAGGAGTTCAGGGGTGCCCAGACTTGGGGTTCACCTGAACCCTCCTGGCTTCCTCGGAGATGCCTGAAAGGGGCAGTGAAGTGCTGCCATCTCTGGCCTTTGTTGCGATCCCAGACAAGCCCCCAAGAAATGTCGTGGAAGCAGAGAGATTCAGTGATCGCATATTGAAGGCCAGGACTCAGGAATATTTTTTGAGAAGGAAAAAGATTTATTGTGACCACCCAGGCTCAGGGCTTCCTGTCAAAACCCAAGCCCTGAATAGGATTTTCGGTCCCTTTTATAAGAGAATGTAGGAGTGGTGAGTCAAATGGTGCTTTGTTTGAGTATTGGATAAGCTTGAGTTAACACATATGCCCCCCATTCCAGGTAAGTTTGAATTAACACAGTTAGTCTACATCTTCCCTGAATATCCAAAGCCTGTAGAGCCTCTATCACTTACTTGGCTTTCTGGGAACTAGGCAGACTGGAGGGGTTGGCATGGTTACAAAAGGCAGGGCTGCAGTTCTTACTGTTTGCATCACACATGGATTATGCTGGAATCTTAAGTTTTAGCAGGTTTACACACAGAGTCCAGTTTATTCATGAAGAAACACATAGCCCCCACACATAGCCTATATCAGAACCACCTTTACTTATAAACAATAAATCCTTATTTACAATGTGGTATCTCCAAGACAGTCAACGAAATACTACTAAAGCTACTTTAAAAAATAACAAGATAGCTAAAGATAAGGTAAACATACAAAAAATAGTAGTATCCTTGTATATGATGCCAAATATCAAAACATAATAAAATTGTAAAGCACAGTTTCACTTGCAATAGCAACAGGAAACATAAGGCATTTGGATTAAAAAAAAATTTAAGATGTTTCAAATTTTAATGGAAAAAAATATTTATCACTTCTGAATAAAAATTAAATAAGTGTATAATAAATATAATAAATAAATATGTAGGTAACATCTACATAGCTTTACATCTATTGATACAGAAGTAGAATAAACATAGATGCAGATACGGATGCAGACAAAGACTAGAAATAGAGCCACGGGCATAGGTAAGGGTAAGGAAATTGTTCTAGTTTACTTTGCTGCCAAAAGCAGATGCCTTAAAATGTGTTGACTTTAATTTAAATATGGAAATTTATAATCTTAAAAGCTTACAGTTTTGAAGTGGTAAAAATGTCCAAATCTGGGCATCATCAAGATGATCCTTTCTTCCTCAAGATCAGGTGCTGGTGATCCTGGGTTCCTCTGTCACAGGTCGAGGCATATGGCAGCATCTGCTGGTTTCTCCCTTCTCTTCTGGGTTTCATTGCTCCCAGCTTCTTATTTCCATGGCTCTCTCTTTCCCTTCTGAATTTCATTATCTTATAAAAGACTCCAGTAAGAGGATTATGACCCATCCTGAATGAGGTGGGTCACATTTTAACTTGAGATTCTATTCACCCAAAGACCTTACATACAATGGGTTCACACCCACAGGAATGGATTAACTTTAAGAACATACTTTCCTGGGGTACATACAGCTTTAAACCATCACACATATCCTTGGAAAGAACACCAAGACACATGGTCTTTCCATATGCAAACACATTCATCCTATCACAATATCCAGGAAGCCTGAAGTCATTTCAGAAACTGTTTAGGACAAATCTCATCAGATTTTGCAATAGGTGTGATCTGAACTGGGGCACATTTCTCCTCTGCCTGTGGATCTGGGAAACCTGGAGAACAAGTATCTGCTTCCAATATAAAATGGAGGGATTGGCATAGGAAAAATATTCATATTCCCATAGAGAGAAATTGGAAGGAAAAGAGAGGACGCAGGTCCTCAACAATTCCGAAACCATACAGGGCATACTCCATTAGATTTCAAGGTCTGAGAGTCATCAATAAAATGAAGTTCTATCCTCAGGGCTTGATGGAGCAGTGGTCCCACCCTTTCCCATGTGCTTGTGCTGCAGTTCTGCCCTCCCCAAACACTGGTGTGAAGGCTCCAACATCCTAGGACATTGGGGTGATGGTCAGGCTCCTGGCTCAAGTCTTGTCTAACATTGGAATAGCATCCAGCCTCTCCACAATCCCTCAGGCATCTGAGAAACCTAGGGTGATAACACTGTTCCTAAACAACAGAGTGGAAGGCAAGCTCTCTCCAGTCTCCAGGGATGCCCACTCCTTCCACATACAAGAATGGGTCTGCTCTCTTGAGTCCAGACATCACCTTCCATGGTTCTGTCTTTGAAGGTTTCTGCACTTTTTAGTCCAGGCTGGCAGTAGTTCTGTTCCTACAGATCACATGAAAAACTTGTTGGTTTTGCATATAGTACACAGGAGTCCAAACTATCAGTCAGCAGAACTGTCCATGAATCCTTCCTGAATAACTGCACTTCCAGTCCTGACTCGCACTGAAATGACTGACTGGTTCTCTACTCAGTTAAATCCTTACATGGAACACTATTCTCTAGGTACTCATTTTCCAGAAGCTCAGAATTTTCCAAACCATCTATTTCTGGTTTCTTTGTTCCCAAGAGTTCGGCTCTCAGTTTATGCTTTTCCTCTCTTGTTTTCCTATAAGCTTCAAGGAGAAACCAGGACACTTTCCTTATTTAGTTTGGAAATCTCCTCAGCTAAATATTCAAGTTTGTCACTTTCAAATTCTGCCTTCTGTCTGACATCAGAACACAATTTTGCCAAGTTCTTTGCTACTTTAAAACAAGGGTCACCTTTCTTCCAGTTTGCTATGACACATTCATCATTTCTAAGTCCTCGTTAGAAGAATCTTCAGCATCCATATTTCTATCAGCAGTCTCTTCAAAGCAATCCAGGCCTTTTCTATTAAGCACTTCACAATTCTTCCAGAAAATACCCCTTACCCATTTATAAAACCATTCCCAGATTTTGGTATTTGCAATAACAGCACCCCACTTTCCTGGTGCCAGCACCTATTTAAGCCTGGTAGACTGCTGAAATGCAATATAGTATAAATGACATGGCTTTTACAATGGGGATTTATTAGTTTACACTCTCACAGCTCTGAGGCTGTAAAGATGTCCAGTTCAAGTATCATCAGGTGATTCTCTCTCCCTGAAGACTGCCAGTGAGTCAAGACTCCTCTGTCACATGGCAGTGTCTACTGGTCTCTCCCTTCTCTTCTGGGTTTTTTTTTACTTTGAGCTCTGGGTTCCGTGGCTTTCCCTCAGTTTCTGTGGCTTTCTCTCTCCACATTCATTCTGTTCATAAAGGCTCCAGTAAGGATTAAGACCCACCCTGGGCCAGGCCTTAATTGGTAACCTAATCAAAGGCGCTCCTCAACTGAAGTAACCTAATTAAAAGACCCTAGAGATTGCCCAGTGCAGTCACCCCTCGGGCTGAAGTGTGGTTTGCTGGCCTGGTTGGGGAGCAGCTAGGGTGGCTGGTCGGACTCACCGCCACCCCTGAAGGGAGCTCGGCATGGGCGCAGAGTGCCCTCGGGTCTCCCCTTCTCGGCAGCCATGCTTCTGCGGCCGCCCCTCCTCCCAGATAGCGCCACACGATGCCTTCTTTCTCCCTGCGCAGGCGCAGGGCGGAAAATTCCAGTCTGCCCTTTTCCCCTCCCCCGACAGCAGCAACAGCCAGGTGTGGGCGGAAAAATCCAGTCTGCCCTTTTCCCTCCCCCCGACAGCAGCAACAGCCAGGCGTGGGCGGGAAACTCAAGTCTGCCCTCCACCCCAGCAACAGCAGCCACCAATCCCTAAACCCTGCCCCTTCCCCCAGCAACAGCGACAGCCAATCCCTAACCACCACCACTCCCCCGTCCAGTACCGCCCACTGACCTTTCGCTGGCAACCAATCAGAACAGGGCATGGCTTCGACCAATCAGCCTTCCCCAGCCCCTATAAAACTGTTGCCTCTCCCTCAATAAAGTGGACTTGCGTGTTTACCTTGTCTCCGCGGTAGTTCTTCTGCCGTGCGCCCTCCAGTCCTGAGAGCCCCCGACAAGGGCCTGGCCTCCCTTGTCCCCAGTTCATCGCCTGCTTCTCCGGGCGACCCCTTCGTCGCCGGCTTCGCCGGGCGACCCCGTCAGCCGAACCGCGCAACCCCTGTGAGACCGACCCCTCGTCTGCTGCCGGACCGACCCCTCGTCCCAAGTGGGACCGACCCCTCGTCCTAAGCTGGACCGACCCCTCGTCCGCAGCCAGACCCCACCTCTACCGACCGAGCAAGCCGCCGCAGCCCAGTGTTTCTTTCGACAGAGGGACTTTGTCCTGACCCTAGTACAAAGAATCTTGTGCAGCTACACTACAGTCCTTTTGCCAGAGTATATTTTAAGTATTATGTTTACCTGTTGTGGGGCTAAATTTTCAAACCAGAGATAGTTTTTACCTTAGCCATTATCTCTCCATGACCCTGACCCTTTGGTGACTCATGCTACTCAAGGGACACCATCTCCAGCAGAGGAAACAACCTGTCACCTACAAAGACGCTGAGTGAATGAATGAGTGAGAGCGTGAGATAAAGATTGATGAATTCTTTCACCACTTGACAGTGGAAATCAAGAGCCAAAGAACCTACTGCATCACAAATAACTACTGCATCATCATCATACAATCTACACGATGATAACACTTTGCTGTAAACCTCTGTCATTCTATACTGGAGAAAGTACTATTTCATGGACCTGCAAGCTACTATCCCCTTCATTTATCTCTGTCTCCCTGGGTTTACATTCTTTGTCTCCTTTTTGGTTTTTGTTCTTTTTCCTTCCACCTCTCTTTTCCTGATCCCTCCATTTTCTCTTCCTTTCCCTTTTGTCCTCTACTTGCTACCTAAGTTTCTTGGGCAATGATCCTCCTCCCTTTCTCCCTTTTCCTATCTCCTCATTCTTAGTACACTGTCTCCCTCACCCATCCCTCCTAACCTCCTCTGTTTTACATCCTCCCCTGTGCAGCCTGATCATGAAATAATAATGAGAATGACAAATCGAAAATCGTGAAGGTCTCCAAAGCATTCTCAATTCACCCAAGTACACAAATATACTGGCAAGTTTGAAATACTGATGACAAAACCTTTCATGATAAGTTAGATAGAAACCTTTTATTAACCAAACCCAAGGCACAGGCAGGAGCCTGCAAGGTAATCTTTAATTAGAGGAACTTTATCAAACTCCTTTTTCGAGATGACTCATCCTAAATCAGAAGGAATTAAATGAGCAGGGGAGGTAAGGCACAGTCACATATTAACCCTGTTTTGTTTAGTTTCTTTTCCTTCAGAAAGGGGTCAGCCATGCATCTGATAATTTATTGGCACAATGCAACCATCTGGGTGGGCTGCCAGATAAACAAACAAAAAGTCAGGACTCATTTAATGTGATGCAAGCTGTGAATCTGGTGGAAAACGTGAAGTCCTCTGGATACTTTTATGTTGCAACTAGGGACCTGGAGTGTAGTGAGACTTAGATGCCAACCCTAAACAAACATTCACTACTTTAAAATACTGTACTTCTGTACAAACTTTTTGCATCTGCAAGAATTTCTGTCCAGGAAAACAAGCTAACACCTACTGTATTTTGAGACTAGGAAATTAAGGGATGAGTGAGTTTGAAGCTTGATCCTACCCCTGTCAAAGGGGGAGTTAGTAACTTGGACAGCAATATAGGAAGGTAGTTAAGACTGAAGATGATAGAAACAAATACAAGACAGAATTCATTTACAAATCCTTCTTTGGTGTTTACTACCTGCAGAACCGCAGGCTACTTGTTTTGTTTGTCCATTCATTGTTATAGCAAAGATATAACACATTCATATAAAAATATATCAATACTACATATATTATATACAAATATGTATCAAAAACAGACTTCTGCCACTTGTTTGGGTTTTTTTGTTGTTTTTGTTTTTCGTTTAGGAGATACCAGAAATTGAACCCTGGACTTCTACGTGGGAAGCAGGCACTCAACCACTGAGATACATCCCCTCCCCAGTGAGAGTTGGTTTTGTTCATTCATTTGTTTTTAGGAGGTACTAGACATTGAACCCTTGACCTTGTCTATGGGAAGCAGACACTCACTCTCTGGCGCTATATCCACTCCCCATGCCACTTGTTTATGATATACAAAGGTAACATATTTCATTCTTTTGACAGTTTCTTCTAATATTTATATTTTCTGGTGTTGTTACAACCGTGTTTCTTTGTGAAAAAAATTGCTTATGCTATTCCTTGAATTTTCTGTTTTAGATATCATTATTGGCTATTCCTGTGGATATTGCAAATTTAAATCTCTAACATTCTACCCCAGAAACACAAAAGCATTCCTCCCACTAACCCCCCAATTCAGTTATATCAAAAATTATAGTTGGTTCCATATTTGTTTTCTTTTATGAAAATATCTTTATTGTTCACAGCTGAACTGTGTGGTATGAGGTATTAGTCAGCCAAAGGGGAGCTGATGCAAAATAAAAGAAATGTATTGGTTTTTATAAAGGGTATTTATTTGAGGTAGGAGCTTACAGTTCCCAGGCCATAAAGCATAAGTCACTTTCCTCACCAATGTCTATTTTCACATGTTGGAACAAGATGGCTGCCGACGTCTGCAAGGGTTCAGGCTTCCTGGGTCCCTCTCTTCCCAGGGCTTCCTTCTCTCTGGGCTCAGAATTCATCTCTTCCCGGGGCTTGCTTCTCTTTCCTCATAACAGAGCTCCTCTGTGTGTCTACTTCCTGGGGCTCCAGCTCAAGATTCCAGCATCAAAACTCCAACAGCAAAACTCCAGCATCAAAGCTCCAGCATTAAAAAGTTTCCACTCTTTCTCTTGCCATGACTTTTATCGTGAATCTTCACCCACTAAGACACAGGAACTCAACAGCCTATGGGCGTGGCCCAATCAAAACTCTAATTATAATTTAATCATGATCAGGTGCAGACCAGTTTACAAACATAATCCAATATCTATTTTCAGAATTCATAACTACATCAAACTGGTACATATGATTACATCTCTTTTCTGGTACAACTTTGTGTTTTCCTGGAGTCATTGTCCTCTCTCTTTCTCTCTCTCCACCCCTGCCCCCCACCTCCATTCCCCTTTCTCTCTTTCTCTCTCAGTAGAGACAGGGAGATCTCTCAGTGTTCTTTGTATTATCATTAAGGTATACCCCAAATCTCAGAGAAAAGCATAAATCCCATCTCTCTAAGTCCAAATAAATCCCATCTTTTTTATTTCATTTTTTTTCTTTGACACATGCTCTCATGGGCCCTTCATCCTCCTGTTTCACATGCAGGTTCTCACCATCACGTCCAAGAGCCCCTTCTCCTACCCCTGTATAGGATCCCTATTTATTTCCTGGAGCCTGTGCCTTCCTCGTTATGGCTTAAGTCCTTCAGCTCTGGTGGAACACATTCTCCAGATGGTTTTTAAGAAGATGTAAAAGCTAAAATTTTTGAGAGGTGTATGCCTGCATATTTTGCTAATCTACTCCCACACTTAGATGATCATCAGAATGAATATAGATTTCAAATTTGGAGATCATTTTCCCTCAGAATTTTGATGGCAACTTTTGACTATTTCCAGTACATATTTTCATTAGTTTCCGATACCACTGTTTAGGATTCTAGTACCATAGCTACCTAATGTGAGGGTCTGGAAGATTTTACCACCTCCTTGTCGCCAGTGTTCTGAAATTTCACAAAACTGTAAATTGGTACAGATCTATTTTCATCCTGTTTGCAGGGCACTCAAGCTGAGCATTCAGTCTAGATACCTGTGCCTTTCACTATGGGAAATTCATTGACTCATTTCTTAAAAACGGGTTGCCTTCCATTTTCAGAGGTGCTTTTGTTTGCTACTTTTATTATTTGAATCAGACCTCCAGGACTGATGTTCTAATTACTGTTTGTATTTCTTTTGTTCTTTAGTTCTATGTTGACGAACATTGACTCAACTCTGCCTTCCAACTTTTCTATTTAATTTTTCATTGCTGATTATTATTAAGTTCCAAGAGATTTTTTGTTTTCTGAATTTTTAAATAACCTCCTATTGATGTGTCATCAGATGTCCTATTTTCTCTTATCTGACTACATTTTAACTATTTTCAATTTTCCACTCCCTACATGGTTTCTGTTTACTCTAATTTTGTCCCATTGTTTTGTTTTGTTTGCTATTTGTCTTTTAATCTAACTTTCAAGTTAGATCTTTTCTGCAAATATTTAAACATTCTTGGCTGTCAGCACATATTAAAGGATGTACCTAAAAAGCTGACCCAAAGCTTTCTCTGTTTGGATGGGATTTATTACCTGGTGGCATCAACAAAGAAAAATCTGGCTTAACCATTTCAGTGGGTGGTCTCCATATATCAGTATCTGCAGGATTTTCCCATGGGTTGTTCCATTTCTCCAGAGATGAAGTCCCCAATTTTCTGCCAGGGCTGGGGGTGGTAGAAGATCAGGGTCCTTATAAACCTGATTAGATACTAATATTCTTTGTTATCTGAGAACACTTTACCATTTCCTCTAAAGGTTTTCACCTATTATTTCTTGTTTTGTGTAGTACCTCTGCCTTCAGCTGTACCTGGCAAGCTGATTTATCCTTTCCAGAGAGTAAAATTCCAGGTTTCTATTTAGGTTAGGGAGAGGCAGTTGACAGGTTCCTCAAGGTGGAAGAAGGGTTCAAACAACCATCAATCCAGCCCCTACTTTGAGTTCCCACTGTGGAAGTACAAGTTTCCTCTGGCTCCTGAGACTCTGATATTGTACAAATGAATTGGCTTCCACTGAGCTTTCCCAATTGGTGGCTCAGACTCAAATGTCTACAGCCTTCCGAGTTTCTTTTTCTCAGCTATTACAGCTTTAAAAATATTACTGCAGTTGTCTTCTCTCCCATTTTCTTTGACCTTGTGGATCAAATGCTTTTGAATCTGTGGGCAAATGTCTTTTTAAAATATAGCTTTATTATAACTGTAGTGACAGTTCCTGCAAAACCAGCAAACATGTGTGTGCAATGCTCACTTTTCAGGAATCACTACTAGATATATGACCTTAGGCAAGTCAGTTAACCTCTTTGACCCCATTTTCTCATTTTTAATAATATTCAACTTTACAAGATTGCTTTGAGGATAAGGTGGATAATACCTCTAAAGTGCTTGAAGATGAAATAACATACTTTCGGGTACTATGGCACAAGCATGGGTTAAGTCTTCTAACAGGTAATTAAAAGAAGATTGCCCAAAGTTTTTTCCCTTCAAGAATTCAGAGCCCTCTGCTTCTTTGGAAGAAGAGGAAGTTGAGTTTAAATAGAAAAATATCCCAGTTGATATGCATATTATCTGCAACCTACCTAAAGAAAACTATACTATTTAAAATGTGGGTGGGAAATCCTGATGTGTCTAATGATAGAGCATTAGCAAGGGGAAGTTGAGGCAGTTTGAGATAACTTAATGAATCACAAAAAGAGAAAAATTATGTTTGTAAACCATTCCTCTGGGTGTGATACACTTTCAGTTGAGAGGCTTTGATTAGATTACCTGTTAAGATTGCTTTTAGGGCTTTTTTAAGTTGTTCTGGGGATTTTTCCTGATGGATAGTTTATAAGGGCTTTTTGTTGGACTATGTTGGGGAGGTGTGACTCCAGTTCAGTCCCCACCCCTTGCTGGGTCTCCTATAAGCCTACCCTCACAGACAGATAAAGAAGAGAGAGCTCGGTCGTTTTTTGATTCCACCATGTGACAGAAAGGAGAAGGCTCAAACAGCTGAGGACCCCGTGAGAGATGAGCCATTTACCTCAAAACTTAGAGCTGAAATTGGGAAGAGAAGGGAACAGCCAAGACTGTTATAGGAGGCCTGGAAAGATGCAATCCCTATGCAAGGGGAGAGAGGACTACAGGATGACATAAGGATGAAGTCTAAAGAGACTGGGCCCTTGGAACTCAAGAGGAAAGGGCGAGCCAGGAGGGGAAGGCTGGACTTGGGCAGAGATCGGTGGCCATCTTGCTTCAAACGAGGCAGTTGACTTGGATGAGAAAGCACCTTTTATGGTGCCTTGAGGTAGACTTTTCATGGCCTTGTAAGTGCAAGCTTTTACCCCAAATAAATACCCTTTATAAAAGCCAAAACATTTCTGATACTTTGCATTGGCAGCCCTTTGGCAGACTAATATAGAAGTTAAATGGAGTTACATCTGTGGTTACTTGTTTTATGTCATTCCTGATCTCTTTATTGGGCAATTCAAGAGCAGCGTTTTGGTGGAACAAAACCTAGATCTTATCTTGGTTCAACTACTTACTGGCTAATTGGATTTTGTTATGTTACTTACCTATCTGTGACCCTGTTTCAATGTTTGTAAAACAGTGAACACAATAGCTTCTACCTTAAAGAATCTTTGTGAGGGTCACATGAGATAACCTGTAAAGTACTTAAAATTTAGCACACATGGTATCCTCAGTAACAGGTAAGTAGTAGTGTCATTTTATCTTAATGACCAAAAACATATTTTTAGAACCTTGAATAATTTTCACTCAAAACTTAGGTTTTCCAAACTTTTTCTTGTCTAGAAAGTTCACATTGTGTCACACACAGAGGTTTGGGAATCTAACTGTGGTGTTTTAAAGGAAAGGCTTAGTTTTCAGTAGGCAGGAGTTTTGTTTTCACAGCTGCAAAATGTGGTGAGCAACAGTCAAAGGTGGCACTGGAGAAAGGGTGACAGTGGTCAATGCAAATGATCCTATTGCAAATGTAGGGCTGGATGCAATTTCGGCAGAGCTGGTGGGATTTGGGAATTGCTTCTAACTTTTGTTTTTGTTTTTTATCAAAAGAGTAAGTTTAGAAAGTTGGACAAGTAGGTAGGCAGTTGCATGAATAAATGAGATTCCAAAAAGTCCTTGGACTCAAAAATACCGAGAGGTCCATGAGCATAATTGTGAAAAATGAGGCAAAGAGATCTAGGAAGAACAGATGGAAAAGACATCTCACAATGACTCAAAAATTCAGAAAACAACCATTTGCAAAAGTGGTTGTCAGACTCTGCTCCCAGGGGCACTGTGTCGTATGAGCTGGCCAGAGGTATCCTGCCACCAGAACATAACAGTGGCAATCTTTTCATAGAAAGTAATCCCTCTGGTCAGTGAATTTTCCTTAATTGAAGCTTTTCTTTAATTCAAACTTTCTTTGCCTATTCCTGTTTTCTGACTCCAGCCCTCCTGAATATACACAAGCAAGAAACAAGTGAAAATGCCTTGGGCACCTGACCTGGTTGCTAAGCAGCCCTGGCTCAAAAGCCCCTCACTTTCTCCTTCAGCCCTTGGCTAGAATCTTGTCAACTCTACTGTTTACAGGTCTCCTTCACTTTCGTAGTTTCAGGGTGGCAAGTCCAGACCTTACTCAAGGATCACAATGTCCTCATGTTTCAAGCTTGATTATTTTGTTTTAACCTTTTTTGTTTATTTCTTATTATAAAAGTAATTCTTGTCATTGTTGAAAATGTGTAAATTGTAGAGAATCACAAAGAAGAAAATCTTAATTACCAACAGAGATAAGCTCAGTTAATGTTATCTTTCTAGTAATTTTTGTATATATATATATATTTTAACAGCAGCATCATACTGTATGTACTTACTATGTAGAGAATATTTTTCTATTCCTCTACCACATAGTCTCTACTGACTACTGTTTTAGTTTCCTAGGCCATTTAATGAAAATACCATGAAATGGGTCAGGTTGAACAACGGTGATTTATTCGCTCAGTGTTTTGAGTCTGGGTAAATATATCAATCAAGGCATCATCAAGGCAAATGCTTTTGTCCTGAAGAATGGCTGTTGGTGATCCTTGGCACCTCTGTCCTGTGGCCAGGCACATGGCAACATCTGCTGGTTTCTCTCTTCTCTTCTGGGTTTCATTGATGTAGCTTCTTGCTTCCTGTGGCTTTTTCTTCTGAATTTCATTCTCTTATAAAGGACTCTTCTAAGAGGATTAAGTCCCATCGTGGATGAGGTGGGCCACATCTTAACTGAAGAAACATAATCAAAACGTCCTACTTACTTCACACTCACAGAATGGATTAAATTTAAGAACATGTTTTTTGGGGGTACCTACAGTTTCAAAGCACCTTAACTACATATAGAGTCTATCTTTTATGTATGCCAACATTTATTTATTGAATCCCTCCACTTGGGTGCGGCTGGGGTTTGTTTAACCCCGACGCTGACGGGGGGTCTGGAGGGGTCAGGCTAGACCGCAGTGGCGTCTGAGGCTGCGGCAGACAGCCTCAGAGGGGCTCTCAGGTGTGGAGGATGCACGGCAAGGGGAGGAAGAAAGCCGCGGAGACCAGGTCTGTGCGCAAGTCTGGTTTATGGTGGAAGGGATACGGCTTTATAGGATTAGGGACTGCGTGGAGGGATTTGATAGGTGCGGGCGGGTACTGCTTCCTGATAGGTGATTGTAAGCGGTTGCTAGGCAGAGGGCTGGCTGAGAGGTTTGGAATAGGGGAGGGGAAAGGGGGAGTGAGAGCTGGCGGGATGTTGGGCTAGGCGGGAGATAGAAAGGGGGAGGGCAGTGCCGGCCAGCCGCTAGCAGCAAAGGCCTAGTCAGGCGTGGTCACCTTATCTAGGCCCAGTGGGCAGAGGCGGTGTCACCTCTTGCCGCACTGTTTGCTACTGTGGCAAGCCGGGCGCCCTTCCTCCCACATCTCCCCCTTTGTTTTTAAATATGGCGGGGCTCTCAACGCTGGGGGGGGTCAATGGGCTTGGGGTTTTTGGGCCCTTCGTGGCGGGCGTGGCGGCTGTTTGCATCTGCAGGGGTTGGCGGCGCTATCGGCTGATAGCGGGTCTGAGCTCTCGGTGGGGGGGCTTGGAGGGGAATGTGGCAGATGGGGGGCTTTTTGGGCTTCTGTGGCTGACGAGGTTGTCGGCTGCGCTGGCAGGGTCTCGGCTCGGCTGTGTCGGTTGTGGGAAGCCGCTGGTACCGGACCTGCGGGGCTAGACTGGTGACAGAGTTAATCTGGACTTTGACGAGCCGGATAATCCGTTTGATGATCCATGGTCTTAGGGCTAATAGGAGGACAAGGGTGAGGAGCGGGCTTAGAAAGGGGAGAAGGTAAGAAAGGATTCTATTGGGCAGCCCCCAAGAGAAAGACCATCCGGCTTCATGTTCCTGCTTTCTCTTGCGGAGGCTCTCCCTAACTTATGCGAGGTTATCTCGAATGAGGCCAGAGTGGTTAGCATAGAAGAAGCATTCTTCTCCTAACGCTGCACAGAGCCCCCCTCTTTTAGGAGGAGGAGGTCTAGGCCCCTGTGGTTTTGGAGAACGACCTCGGACAGGGAGTTGAGAGATGTTTCAAGGTGGGCCATGGAAGTCTCAAGGCGGGCGATGTCTGCATCGACAGCTTGCCTAAGGGTGGAAAAGGAATTATCTTGGAGGCTGAGAGCTGCAGCTCCAGTGGCTGCGCCGGCAAGACCTAGAAGGGTGGCGGTGAAGACTTTCCATTTCTGCTCGTGCTGCAGGGAGCTGAAGTGCTGCCAGGAGTCAAAGAATTGGTTATCAGTATAAAAGAGAACGCGGGGGGCAATGAGTATGAGCACACAGGTGTCGCCGGTGGAGTTAAGGGTTTGAACATTGAGACATGGAGTGAGGCCGGAGGAAGAGCATAGCCATTTGGTATTATTAGGGGGAATTAGGAACTTGGCGGCTGCACTTGGGAATTCAGTTTGTTTCAGATATTTCATCATTATAAACAATGCTGAAAATATTTCATTGTCTCCTTTAATATAAGCCATGTCTCTTTAGGCTGACCCAACATTTCATATCTGGTATTAAAAAATAGACAATATTCTCTGCTTTGGGAATCAGAGAGTTGTAACTTTAGAAAGATTTTATGAAAAAATTTAAGAAGGTTATTTTTTGAATGGTTAATATTTTAGAGATAGTTGACATTGGGCAAGCTTTATTCATTTACTTGGAAATGTCACTTAAATCCCACCAAATGTCAAGGAATATGAGGAAAATTTCAATGGATTGTCCAATACAGGTGAAATTAGTCACAGCTAACAGATAATTTTTCTTTGCCTCTGCACTGGCTATTACTTTAACTCTCCAGGAAAAGCAAGAGATCAAGAGAAGGTCAACACGGACATAATAATATATGGACAGTTGAGAAGTAAACCCTGAAGGTACTTTATTCTAACCTCCTTCATTATTCAGATGATAAATCTAAGGTTCAAAGAGTAAGTGATGTGCCCAAGGTCAGAGTCAGGGTCACAGAAGAGGCTGGAGCTTCTGATTTCATTCTACTGAGGTAGTTCCCTACACATTTCCTTTTTGAAGATGTCTCACTTTTTCCTAACAGTGTCTTGGACAAAATTTCTCATTCTCTATCTTGTCTTTGTCAAAGCCATGTCCACTGCTGACTTCCCAGAAGAATGCCAAGCAAAGAAAAGTTTGTTAGACTTACTGCAGTGGGGTACACCACCACCTTCACAGAGTCTTAAGATGACTCAGAAGGAGAGAGTCAGGAGAGGATATTTACAGAGCTTGTGCTCTGGCTTAAAATGGTTAAGGTGGATTTTTTTAAAGTGGGAAAGGGATTGGAAATGAGTACGGTTCATGATTTAGGGTTGGTGAACCCAGTGAGGTGGGGGGCTTTTAGCCAGTCTTGATAAGTAAACTATTCCTTGACAAGTGAGCTATTTGCTGAGGTGACCAATCTAGTCCTGAGATAATAACTGTTTGCCCAGATGGGCTAATTATTTTCCTATGCGATTGGGTTTACAGGAATTTCCTAAAGCAAACATTGGTTTGTCTTATAGCCTTATCCTCCCAGAAAAGAATTTCCTGATACAAATAATTAAATCATGTTGTCGCAGATTGTCTTTGTCCTTGGTCCTCAGAGTTAAGCCATGTGAATGTCATTGGCTATAATTTTCGGTCACTTAGGAAAGAGTCTTTAACCACAATCCAGTCTGGTTAGTCAACCACTCATATAAGATGGGGTTATTATTGACTGTGCACTTTGTCACAGACATCAGGGCAACAATCACAGGTGACTGTGTCATAGAGACCTTGGTGAAGTTTTTGCCACCTGCAGCAATTCACATTGAAGCAAATACTTTGCAGAACAGGAAGCCTGGGAAGGCTCCCACTGGGACTAGAGCAGTCCTTCAATAATTACTCATATCTGGAAGGCAAGACTGGACTGTCAGGACCAGGCCATACTTCACCTAACCTCTTTAATCCAGTATCTATTAATTTAATTATCCTTGACTGACTAACCACTAAATGCCAAACACCAAGCATGAATTAAGATGTGTCTCAAAGGATCTGTGATCTGGTGAAGTGGAGATATACATAGCTCCATTTTACAGAGAGAAGTGGTTAGAGAAAGTCTCCCAAAAAAGATGGCATTCAAACTGGATCATAAAGAATGAAGGATTTCACCAAGTGAAGATGGCAGATGAAGGAAGGGACAGTTAACAAAGAGCCTACACAAAGTGATCTTAAAATCTAGGAGTATTCCTAGAGCATTGGAGAGCATAGGATATGCGACAAGGAGATGGAGTGGGAAAGGTAGTTTGGCCATATTTTGGAGGGACTTTTATCTTCAAGCAAATGTGAGGTAGTGAAGATTTTCTAAATCAAAATTTGATATGGGTTTTATTCCAATATTCTTGGTGCTTTGGAGGATTGATTGGAGAAGGGGTCAGAGAAAGCTTCACACATAAGAAAATGGGCTAGAAGGGACCCATAATGGATAAAAGAAGCAAAACAATCACCTCAATCCCCCAGCCTCAGGCTACATTTTACTGGCACCACATGAACAGCAAGTAAAAATAACAGTTTCTGACTCAGAAACAGAGAAAATTTGGCCATTTCTTTAAAATGCCCCTCATCATTTTAAGTGAATAAATCAAGAATCAAAACAAACTCTTTCTTGTGCCTTTGTTTTTATCCCCAGTGAACTGGTGAATTATTCCTTCCATAAAGATTCACTCAGCAAACTCTCATTTATGTCAACTTGACCTTTGGTAAGAATGTTTCAGGTATGGCTTCTCATCCTGGTAACAAACATGATTCCTTTTTATGCAGAGCTCTGCATCATCAACAGTCATTATAAGATTTCAGGGAACGGGTTAGACTCTCCTGAATCCCTAATTGAAGACTGGATCTTCCAATCAGCCGGCTATCTACTCAAGTTTCTGGGAGTAGAGTACAGGTAAAGAAAAATACTGGGACAATTTAAAGAAATTTTGAAGGATTCAAGCACAATTACAGTAGGTTGGCCAGGAGAGTCTGCAGTCCTACCTTGTTGACCTGTATTCTTACCTTTGACTGCTCCCGAATCTGCTGCATGCTCTTCCCATTTTCCATTTTTGAGTGGGCTCTATTAAGCCCATAATGAGATGTTTTAGGTTGAATGTGTCAGATGTTCACAAAGACACATTTGTGGATGTGTCTCTTGAGAAATCTCCCAGAGCAATTGTCCCTAATGATTAGGAATCTGGTCTAATCAACAGTCATAATAGAAATCCACACAGGATGCCCAGATACATCTTCTGAGACGCCCAATGCTAACGCACAGGTACTGTACATCACAAGGCAACAAGGTCCCACCAGTAGATAAGATCACCAGATGATATCTCTGAGAACATACAAATTCCAAGGGGAAGCAAGCCTGAAGTGTAGTCTTAGACATTCCATTTCTCACAATAGTGCCACTGCTGCTACTGAAATATGACTGAGAGTCACAATGTAGGGAGGAGGGCATGGAGAAACCTTATCAACTTTTTAAATTTTTACCTCCTCTAGACTGGCCTTGAGATGTTCCTAACTTCCTCCTATGCTACTTCTGGGCATTATAAGGTCAGTGAATTCTACTTTCCATCTTCAGTAAGTTATCTGAGATCATGCTAAGACAGGTAATTGGTGAGAAGTTCTGGGACTGATATACGACCCTGGAGTCTGGAAGACCTTGCCTTGAATTCTTCCAGAAAGATGAATTAATTTTAACTTCAGCTATTTTAATTATTCTCTCCCCCAGCCTCAGTGTACCTATCTATAAAATAAGACTAATAATATCTGTTATAGAAATCTTATGAAAATTAATTACAGTTAAAAATGAGAAGAAAAAAGGCAATATATTACATGCAAGAAACTAGAAAAATGATACTACATATTGTTTGACTCCATCTGTACAAAATATAAATTCAAATAAAGTAGAAAGGTGGAAACAGAATAGCAGCTATGTATGACAGGGCATAGAGAGATTGTGAGATGATTATCAAGAGGTAGAGCTTTTTGTTTGTCTGGTTTTTGCTTTTTATTATGATTACTATTATTGGAATAATGAAAATGCTCTGCTAATGAGTGAAGTGCTGAATGTACAACTGTGTAAAATTCCATTCATTGTACACTTTGGATGGATTGCAGGCTTTATTAATACATGTCAATAAAACTGATTTTTTTAATGAGAAGAAATATCATTTATTATATCAATTCTGGGCCAGAGACCTTAGATGAATAATCTGGAGAAACCAATTCATAAATAAGGAGAGTTTCTCTTTTATAAAATGAGTTGTTTTTGAAAGTTCTTTATAACTCTAAATCTGGCATTCTTAAAAGCAATTAAATTAGCTTCAGTAAATCTGAAAGGTTTGTTTGCAGGCCACTCTGTGGTTATTGCCTCAACAAGATGACTAATTTTCTCTTTGGCCAAACCTGTGATACAAATGAAAGTCAAATGGACAAACACACTTGACAACAGGGCAGCCACTGCAGCTTCCAAGACGCATTGTGCAATAAATACTCCAAATGCCCGTGAGAGAGTTGCTATCAAATGTCCGTCTGAATACATGAGTTTATGACTCCCACAAGTCAGGAAAAATGGAACTATAAATCAAGGTCCCTGGTGTAAAATTATTGGGATAGCTATCCCCTCAGTACTTGAGGAATGGTCAGCCACTGTGATAATAAATGGGTATGCCTGAAATCCCAAAGTAGGAAGTTTTACCTCCGGGGGAATATATTCAGTTCTGCCTCCTGCCTTTTCAAATAGCATTCTATGGGAAATGTGCAGACCAACTTTTTGAAATTAGGCACTTGATGATGAATTTGAATTGAGACATAGCTATAATGTTTGCATCCATTAGCTTCAATTCATCTTGAGAAATCTGAATTTAGAAACCCAAAGCTGCAGCCTTCTCTGACATACAAATAATTCAGTTTTACCTCTTTTTTTTTAAATTGAAGCTATGGCTGTCTGTGTTTCTGTCTACCACCAAGGATAAAACACAGACCTTCATCCGAAGGTCAATGGCTTTTAATCCCAATATCAGAGAGTGATGTCAGATCATCCAGCAGTGACAATGTCTCCAGTGCTCTAAAGCTCACCGAGCACTTGCGCATCTTATTGTAGGCTGTGGGTGGATTTGTGCCTGCTGCTCTGATGGGTGAACTGAATGCCCAGGAAGTAAAAAGTCCAAGGTAGCTAACTGCAGGAAACAAAAGAATACCCACCTGCAGCAAGAGGAATCCTGCCACGTGAAAGAAGATCTGGTTGAGGCTAAATGTCCAGAAAAGAATAAACGTGACGTGGTGAAGGCGCGCTCGGCAGCTGAGGGTGCACTCAGCAATCACGTTCCACAGATGGGGTGGGCTACGTGTAGGAAACCTTTCCAGAGGTTTGGAGGGGTCTCAGATCTAGGACCTGAAACAGACCTGACGGCAAACCCAAGCTCTCCATAGCACCAAGTCCTGAGAAGCTGGAGAAAACACGTCTCCTGCCTCATTCAACTTTGATTTTCAGTGTGGAAATAGGAAAGAAAATAGCACTGTTCTATCAAGCGTTTGAACAGTGAACTATCCTAGAAACCATTTTTGCAGAGACTATATTAGTGGGCTTAAAAAAATCACCCTCTGCATATGGGAGAAAAGAGCTTTCCTCTGAGGTCAGAAGGGTGTCACACATGTAGATATTTGCCAAGAAAAAAAAAATCAGAATATTTTTTCCTAAGTACTGTAATTCACAAAATTATCTGAAACAGCTGGTCATCTGTTTAGGAGACAATTTCACATCATCCCCTAAAATAAATGCACACCAGGGTAACTGCATTTGCCTATTTGTGACTGTCTTAACTCACAGTTGGAACAAATGATATTAATAATAGATGGTGATCTATAGATGACCTACAGCCTCCCTTTGCCATTTTTGTATATTTCACAGCAGGAAGTTTTGACAAATGTTCAGCTGTAAGACAGCAAAGTCATTTTAGGACTGTCCATATGAGTACATAGCTTCTGCCTCTAACTGTGAGAGAAGACAACTGGCCTTTCTTTACACCAAGGCATAGATGATTTTAAAATTGCAAATCAAGAGGTCTCGTAAGGACTTGCAAAAGAATCCTGGGTCCTTGCAACTTCTGAAGCTCTCAGACATTTCTTCAAACATGGATACAGTAAGGTGCAAGTGAATCTTACACAGTGACTCGTAAGAGATGTTGAAAGTGTTGAACCAAGGAAACCATTGTTCTCTGATCTTCTGCAGCATTTAACTTGGGGACTCTAAGATTATGCCAGGATGAACAACTACTTCATGATCAAAGCTTTGCTCATAACATCAAGAGAAAATGTCAAAAAACACAGTAGAAACTCTTCCCGGCAGCGTGTGCGCATTTAGCCTTCCCTCCACCTGAGGCTGGGGCAGTAGAATTGCAATTGCAAATACTACGCCAGAAAGATGAAAACTGAAAATGCAGAGGTGAAATCTGTGTCACATACGTCCTGGGAGAGGATGCAAGTCAGGGGAGACGTTGGAAAGAGCTGGGAGAAGCTGAGGGATCGGAAACGCAGGGACGTACTGGAGTAAGTACTCAGAGGTGAAAATATTTTCAGTGCAATCACGAGGTGACGATTATGGGTCACCAAAGGCTAGAGAACTGAAACCCAGACCACATACCCGCAGGCCATCTCCCCCCAGCACTCCCCAGCCCTCTCCAGGCCCCAGGCTCATCGCTCTCCGCACGGGCATACCCACTGAAAAGCCATCTCAGTCCTTCTCTAATGTGGGTACCGTCTGAATGGCTCTAGTTGCCATTGTGCATTTGTATTTAGCGCCTTTAAAAAATAAATATATGTATATTAAAAATACTAAATAAATGAAAGGGATGCTCTTGCGTCTGACTTGCTTAGCCAATTCTGACTTAATTAGCTACTGCATGATGTGGTTATTACCCAGCTGCTGTGAGTAGGCTAGCACCTCACTTAGTTGTTGAGAGAATTAAGATCCATTAGCCCTTTAAATCTAAGCTTCAAGAATAATGGAAACAAGCCTATAGGGTTCCCAGAGAATCCGAGCCAGGATGGTCCCAAGGTAGAATTGTCACATTTAACAATGAATGTACAGGTCCAGATTAATTTGAATTTCAGATAATTTTTTTTTATTTTAGTGTAAGCGTGTCCCAAATATCCAGGAAGCTTAGAGACCGTTACAACGACTGCTCACCTGCGTGTTACCTGGCAACGCAGCGCAGCTCTGAGGTGGTTGGTTTGGGACAAAGACGACCGCCCACCCCAAAGGACACCCCCCGCTCTAACTGTGCGGCAGCTCCGCCGTCCACCTGCTCTTCGGCCATGCCAGCGGATCGCAAGTAGGACCAGCTTGAATGGAATCGGCGATCCTCACACATGCGAGAGCCCAAGAGAAACGACATCGGGTTGAACTGTGTTCCCCAACATGCCATGCTCAAGCCGCACGCCCTGCCCTGGAGGTGACCTCACTGGGAAATGAGGACTTGGCCGCTGTTGTTAGGACGAGGACAAGCTGGGTTGGGTTAGGGGGGCTCTCTGTCACCATGACTGGCATCCTTAGAGGGGAGAACTGGACACAGGCTCGGAGGGGAGCCCGCATGGACGGGCAGACAGACCCCAGCCCAATGCCAGCAGCCAGTGAGGAGTCTCCCCCCCAGACTCCAGGGAAAGCCGCCCTGGGACCCCTCGGTTCTGCTCCAGAGCAAGGCAGAACGATGCTTGTGCGCAAAGCCCCCAGTCTGTGAACTGTGTTGGCAGCCCTGAGAACCTGAGGCCAGAGGTGCTCCCTGTCAGGCAGCTAAAGCAGCAGCCCGCTTCAGGGCGGACCCTCCAGTGGGCACCCAGGGACACCCGTGCCCCGAGCTGCCTCCCTGCACCGACGTCGTGTCTGCAGGCACCTGGCAAAATCACCTGCATACTAGTCATCTTTTGATTCCCTTCAGGCCAAGTCCAAGAGCTTCAGTTCTGTTAAAAAAGTAAATAAAGAGAAACTTTGATAGTGAGAGGGAGAGGCTAAGCTAATCGGCCATTCCATTCCAAAAAGCCTCTGGGATACATGCCTGACTCACTGAGAGAAATAGCCACAAATCCTTTATGTCCCACATCATCCTCCTCAAACAATGTGCCTGTTTGCACACACACACACACACACACTCAATTATCTTGGTGGGATCATTACATGGTTAGCATTGGATCCTCAGCTCTTACAAAGAACTATTCTCTTTTTTTACAGTTCAGCCAATATACTGATGATTATGTGGTACACTGGCTTATCTAAAGCCTTAAGGGAAAAGCAAGCCACTCTGAGCTTCAGCTGGGAAAATGGGTTCTTCTGATCATCTCTTACAACTTCTTTTAATAAAACGCAAGAGTCACAACCTCCTTGAGGTCTGTGTCTGCACAAAAACTGCCAGGAAACTTGGAGTTAAGTTTTGACTGCACTCAAGCAGCGCTTTCTCCCGCAGCTGGGGTTTCTGTAGAGACCTCCCAACCAGGCTTCTCCTTCAAATGCAGCTCTTTATCCCCTTTCTTCCCAAGGTAAAGGTTTCTTTATTATATTTTGCCTCAAGTCTTTTGTTCAAATCGGTAAGGTAAAACTACTCATGATTTTGTTTTTAAAGTCAGTTCTCTTTTTCAAATATTCTCTTGAGATGCTAAGAGGGCTTCAAGGAGATACTTAACTAACCAGCAGGTGTAACAGGGGTCTCAGCAGAGAGGCAGCCCCCTTCTTGCACCCACGGACGGCTGGTGGTTCTCCACCCAGCCTGGCAGGGTGGGCCGAGAGTGGGAAATTTCAGAAAGGAGGGCAAACTTTGCAGTTGAAGCACTAAGCTGAGATGTTTTCTTAAGTGGTCGACCTTCGAAGAACCTAGCTAACTAATGATACTTTTCACTAAAAGCCTCTGTGTGCGGGTGCCACCGATTTCCAGCCTCTAATTTAATCCCCTTTGGAGGCCCCGAGGCCCCGTGCTAATGGAGCTGGATGGTGGGGAACATCAATTCCGGTTCCTGGGGTAACACTTTAGCAAGGGCCCCCCCGTGGTCAGAGCCTACATTAAGCACAGGGGAAGAGAAGAGAGCCCGTGTGCTTCTGTGGGCCTCCGGGAGGCGTGCACCTCCAAGCCTCTTGAGCTGACCCCAGAGCTGCCACCCCTGCCGCCACAGACATAGTCCCCATCAGCGGATCCCAGATTCCACCTGAGACCTCAGCTCCAGCCTGCCAGGAGGCATGCATTGCTTTAGAGGTTTTATTTACATTTATTTGTGTGCGTATTTATGTACTTATTTATGCAAATGAACACGCCCCCATTCCTCCTCCCGCTACCTACCCCTGACTCTCAACCTCTAATCTACTTTCTATCCCTGGGAATCTGCTATTCCTGGTCACCTCCTGTAAGTGTTAGCACAGGACATTTGTCTTTATGTATCTTGCTTATTTCACTGAGAATAATGTTTTCAAGGTTCTTCCACGTTGCAACGAATCTCAGAACCTCATTTTTCTTATGGTCGAGTGGACCACGTTTTGTTTATCCATTCATTTGTTGATAGACCCTTGGATTGCTTCCACCTTTGGGCTCTTGTGAATAATGCTGCTATGAGCCTCCGTGCACAGTGTCTGGTTTTCAGTTCCTTTGAGTGGTTTAGAGTTCTAAAGGGTAAAAAAGAAGGGAAAAATGAGAAAAATCCAGAGACCCAGTGGCAGCCATCTTTACATAACTATCCCTGGATTTTAGAAAATTGTTAAGTTACCTTGAATGTAATTATTTCTAACTTTGTGTCTTCTTGAGCAGGAATTTGATTTTCACTTCACCTTTTGGACTTTGAGGGTCTTGTGATATCATTCACCTCCACTGTGGTAGCTCTCAAGGTGTGATGCCCAAAACACAACCTCTTAGAAATGCCCATTATCCACCCCATCCCAGACCTTTGGAATCAAACTCTGGGGGTAGGGCCCAGAAATCTGTTCTTGCTTTTTGTTTTCACTGGGGCAACAGCTATAGCACAAAATTTCCCATTTTTTATGTATACTCTTTAGTGGTATTAATTGCCTTCAGAATGTTTCACTACCATCAGCATCATCCACGACCAAGATGTTTTCATGATCTGTTGAGTACTCAGCAGAGATTCCCAGCCCTGGTAATCTCAAATCCATTTTATGTCTCTATTAGCTAACTTGTTTTAGATACTTTTTGTGGTAGTTTGAGATTACTTTATGAATTCCAAGAAGAGAAATACTGTGTGTGTAATCTGGTCCATTCCTGTGGGTGTAATACCATTTGCCTGCATTAGAATCCACTGAGGGCCCTTTCATTAGATTACTTGGTAAGCTTACTTTAGGGCTTTTGATTGGACTATATCAGTGAGGCATGACTCAGGTTAAGTCTCCATCCTCTGGCTGTGTCTGATATAAACAGGTAGACAGAGACACAGACACACAGTGGAGGAGCAAGCCGGCATATTTGATTCTGCAATGTGATAGAGAGGACTGCAGTGAAGACTCAAAGAGCTGAACTGCCAAGACTGAGAGGAAGTCCAGTAAGACACAAACCCTATGCCAGATTTGCCGACAGCTGCAGAAGTGTGGAGACCTTGGCAAAGATCGGTGGCCATCTTACTCCACCAGCTGGCAGCTGACTTGGGCGAGACAGCATCTCTCAGTGCCTTTTTTTTTTTTAATAATTTTTTAAAATATATTTTTTATTTATTTTTAAGATACATGGATCACACGAAATGTTACGTTAAAATATATAGGAGATTCCCATATGCCCCATTCCCCACACTCCACACTTTTATCCTCATCAACGTCTTTCATTAGTGTCCTACATTCACTGCATTTGATGAGTACATTTTGGAGCACTGCTGCACAGCATGGATTAAAGTTTACATCGTAGTTTACACTCTCCCACTCCATTCAGTGTGTTATGGCAGGATACATAATGTCCTGCATCTGTCCCTGCAGTATCACTCAGGACAACTCCAAGTCCCGAAAATGCCCCCACATCACATGTGTTCTTCCCTCTCCCTGCCCTCAGCAACTACCATGGTCGCTGTCTCCACACCAATGATACAATTTCTTCCATTGCTAGAGTCACAGTAATTCTATTGTAGAATACCAGTAAGTCCACTCTAATCCATATTTTATTCCCCCATCCTGAGGAAGCTGGAGTGGGCTGGGAATGCCCACTCTGCGTCTCAATTGAGAGGGGGCTTTGATCACACATGGCTGATGGAGGGGACTCTCCTGCCGACAGGTGTAGACTCTCTCAGTTCCTTGGTGTGATGGTTGTCCATCCTCACTTCCCTGTCAGCTGACCTGGATAAGTCCAACGAACTGGAGAGTAGGAGCTGCAACTCCACTGAGGCTCAGGGCCCAGCTGGCACATGGACAGCCCAGAGATTCAAGTCTCCTGAGCATACACCAACCCCAGCCACCAACCACAGGTTCAATAAAAGGGACAGAAGAAGCATATATAGAGAAGTCACATCTGAGTCCACCTCCATCACTCTCAAGAGTCTGGTGCCTTGAGTTGGACTTTTGGTGGCCTTGGAACTGTAAGCTTTTACCCCAAATTAATCCTCCTTATAAAAGCCAACCCATTTCTAGTACTTTGCATCAGAACCCCTTTGGCAAACTAAAGCATGTAAGTAAGTGGAATCAGACCGTAGTTGCCCGTTTGTGGCTAATCTCACCTAGTATCATACTTTCAAGGTCTGTCCATGCTGTAACATGGATCGTTACTTCATTCCTTTTTATGGCCAAATAGTCTTCCATCATGTGGATAAACCACATTTTGTTTACCCATTCATCTACTGATGGACACTTGGGTTATTTATACCTTTTTGCAACTGTGAATAATGCCACTAGGATCATTGGTTTCAAGTCCCTGTTTTCAATTCTTTGGGGTACACACCTAAGAGTAAAATTGCTGAGCCACATGATAATTTGAGAAATTGCCAAACTTTTCTCCATTGCCTGTACCATCCTCCTTGTCATTCAGAGAAGTCCCTGTGAGATCCAGCCTTCTGGGGAAATCAGTTCTCACTCCTCCCATTACTACAGAACATTGAACAACAAGACAGAAGCTCTGGTCTTTCAATACCACTTGCCAATCCCAAAAGTTTAACCCTCATTCCTCCTCTAGAATTTCAAATGCCCTGTTCCTCAGAGAGCAATTTGCTGTGGGGGCAGTGTGAGCCTTCACTCAGATGATAGCTCCCTCACAAGTAATGTGGTAACTTAGGGCAAATACTCACCATCTTTGAGAATTCAGCTGTATAACAGTGATGATAGGGATTTCCTCATAGGATCTCCTCATAGGGTGATATAAATACCCATCAAATTAATATATGAAAACCCCACTGTACATAATAGAGGCTTACTAAGGATGATTTCCTTCCTCCTAAAACAACTATCCTTCCCCCACTCTATCTTAATTATAGTATGCATTCTTCAACACCCATTGCAGACGCTAGCACTTTTTTTCCATGAAGCTTCCTTAATCCCGCAAAGAGAAGTGGTCGCTCCCTCTTTTGGGGGAGTTTTTTTAACCTCTTTTAAATCCTGCTTTGTTTTATTGACATGAATGTCATCTTGTACTTCACTACTCAACTCAAGTTGCTTCAGTAACAGGGAGTAAATTTTACTTATCAGTATTACTGCAATGCCTTGCACACAACACATAGGTGATTTGTTGTTGTTGTTTTTTGATGCCCGTGGCTTTGCTAAGTTTGCATCATAATGCAAAGCCCAGGCAATCACCTCACTTCTGATTCGTTCACTTTGCTACTGGTCCATGGTAAAGGAAACAAGGGTTGTTTCATTACAACACCTCACATGTGAATATTTTTCATGGCTTCCTCTAGACTGGGGAATCTTGATTAATGGTCTCAAGGTTTTGATAAGAACCCCACCCTACTGAGTTCAGCATTCAGCAGGTGCTTGATGAAGCACCTTCTCCTACTCCTGATGACAATACATCAAGGAAGACACTGACACTATCAAATAACCTCAAATCCTTCCCAAGAGGAAAATGGAAGGAAAGGGGAATTGTCTTGTTTCTTTGTAAGACATCTATGACTTTGTGTACTATCTTATGGGAAAGATGAGGAGTAAGGAGAGTTGTTTGGCTGCCAACTGGCCAAGAGGACCCCAGAGCTTTCAGCTGAAAGAAGAGATGAGTGAGTAGACTGGAGGTTCCCCATAACTGGCCTCCTAATCCCTAAAGTTCATCAGAGCCATTTGACCCTCAGGAATTGTTCCCTTTCTCTAGAAATAGATGTGCCTTTGACAGAAAGATCCATAGGTACCTAATACACATTGGTAAGCCTCCATGCTCCTGAGCTCCATGAGAAGATAAGGTATTTTTCCCAGTTACTTTTTCTTTATTAAAGGTAAAAAGTGTACTTTTCTAGTTCTGTGAAAAACTCCATCTTCTCAACTTTCAGCAGCTTGTTCTAGGAGTTCCAGGCTACATTTCCCATATGGCCATACCTGTGACCATTTTCTTCCTTGACGCACTGTGTGGATCTCCCCTGGTGCCACCTGCATGTGTGGAGCCTAAAGCTCCCCCACCATCCTGTATATCAGATGTGGGCTTTCCCAGTATAACACCCACCTTCTTCATGGTCAGTTTGTGTTCCAAGGTGGAGGGAGGCAAACCTTCCCCCTACTCACCTCACTTTTTTTTTTTTTAAAGATTTATTTATTTATTTCTCCCCCTCACCCCCCACCCTGGTTGTCTGTTCTCTGTGTCTATTTTGCTGCGTCTTCTTTGTCCACTTCTGTTGTTGTCAGCAGCACGGGAATCTGTGTTTCTTTTGTTGCATCATCTTGTCGTGTTAGCTCTCCGTGTGCGTGGCGCCATTCCTGGGCAGGCTGCACTTTCTTTCGCGCTGGGCGACTTTCCTTATGGGGCGCACTCCTTGCGCGTGGGGCTCCCCTACGCGGGGGACACCCCTGCGTGGCACGGCACTCCTTGTGCGCATCAGCACTGCGCGTGGGCCAGCTCCACATGGGTCAAGGAGGCCCGGGGTTTGAACCGTGGACCTCCCATGTGGTAGACGGACGCCCTAACCACTGGGCTAAGTCCGCTTCCCCTCACCTCACTTCTAATACACATTTTTAATCATTCTCGCCCTCTTCACTGTCCTTAAGGATATCTCAGTAAAACATCTCCTCTGGTTTTTCCTCAATCTTAGTTGATGTTCTTTTGCTAGGTTTGGGCATGTGGATATTGGTTTGGGAATGAGGGACATTCTGTGCCCCAAATCACCCTTCTCATTCTAGCCCACTGACTTTAAACTAAAATGGATTTGTCTCAACTCCATTTACCCTGAGCTCTGTTGGAGAAGGCTCTTTGTCCCTGTTTTTTATGCCATTTGTAGGTCAATCCTCACCTCCTGTCTTTTGGACAAACCTGGGCATTTTTTAATATAAGGTGAAAAAAGTTTAGGCTCAAACTGTAAACTTCTTCTCCTCTAACATTTCTGTTATAATTAATAAACTTTTCTCTATGCTTGTGACAAAGTTACTTTTTGGGGTAAAGGGATACATTTAACAAATTCTAAGGGATAACATAAGTTCTTAAATAATTTTTCCCTTGAGACCTAACATTGACACTCCATGTTCCCTGAAAGGAAAGGCATTCATAAGACACTGAAGTGAACCACAAAGTTTTTACTCCAGAATAAAAAACTGCCCCCAAATTTAACAATATTTTACTTTTTCTTTTCCATTTTTTCTTTTTTTCTATCAGAATGAAAGAAAAAATTCAAACCAGGAATTATAATTCATCTCCCTACTTCTGATCTACCTTTTCATCCACATTCTCAAAAAAGTATCCACCAAGTAAGGCATATAGGCTCTTCCCCATATGAGTAAGATCTTCCTCATCACAATAACTCTCCTTTTCTAGCCTCTTCTCTGGCCCTTCTAGGTCCTTCAGCCCTTGTAATCCAGGTTCCCCCCAGACTATCTATTCCTTATTGCTAGCACCAATAACTTTATGCCTTAGATAATGGTTTTTCCTCCCCAAGTCACTTCTTTTCTCAAGATTCCCCTGTACTCCCACTTAGTCTTTTGGAGTCTACAATATCACATTTTGCATTCTATAGTTACTTATATATGCGTCTTTATTAGTCAGCCAAAGGAGTGCTGATGCAAAATACCAGAAATTGGTTGGTTTTTATAAAGGACATTTATTTGGGGTAGGAACTTACAAATACCAGGCCATAAAGCATAAGTTACTTCCCTCACCAAAGTCTATTTCCACGTATTGGAGCAAGATGGTTGCCAGCATCTGCAAGGGTTCAGGCTTCCTGGGGTCCTCCCTTCCAGGGTCTTGCTTCTATCTGGGTTCAGGTCTCCTCACTTCCCAGGACTCCAGTTTCAGCATCAAACTTCAACATTAAGAACTCTCAACTCTATCCTTTGCCATGTCTTTTATCTGTGAGTCTCCACTCACCAAAGGGTGGGGACTCAATGCCCTACTGGCACAAGATGTTTACATTATTACTTAATCAAGTAAACCTCTGAATCCAATATAATCTAATATGCCCAGAGGAGAAGATCAGTTTACAAACATAATCCAATATTTCTTTTTGGAATTCATCAATAATATCAAACTCTACAGCATCTGTCTCCAGTTGATAGAATCTGAGCTCTTTAAAGAGCTAACTCTCCTTTGCCAGCTGCCTCAGTTTGCCAGAGTTGCTATGACAAATACCACAAAATGGTTTGGCTTCAACAACAAGCATTTATTGTCTCACAGTTTGGGAGGCTAGATGTCCAAAAGCAAGGTGTCACCACAGTTATGCATTCTTTTTTAATTCTGCAGAGTTCTGGTGTTGGCTTGCCACCACCCTTGAGGTCCCTTGTTTACATCGTGACCTCCCTTAATCTCCTCTTTGTGTGTGCTTTTCTGGTTTCCTCTGATGTCCAGCTTCTGGATCCCCTCTGTGGCTTGCTCAAACTGACAGTGTCTGAATTCCTTTTGCTTATAAAGGACACCAGCAATATGGATTAAGACCCATCCTGCTTCAATTGGGCCACACCTTAATGAAAAATGACATCTTCAAAAGGTCCTCTTTACAGCAGGATCATACCCAAAGGAACACGAGTTAAAGTTAAGAGCATGCCTATTGTTGGAGTACATAATTCAATCCTCTGCACTGGCACACAACAACATCAAATTCAATGAGGCATGTCATAAAAATGGATTCAGTTTGGTTGAATGCATTGTTAACACAGTCCTAGGTAAGACTTGTGGCCAAAAGAGTCCCAAATACATTGTTGCCATTGTTGCTATTTAGAATATAAAAGTCATCAGTTTCTAACTAGAATTTTAAAAAGTGTTTCTGGATAAGTCTTAAAATTTGGCAAGCTTGAGATAGGAACACCTAAGTATGTCTTCTTCAGTTTTAAAACAGGAGAGTCTCCTGGCAAACCAAACTGCATGTTGCATACCCTAGAGAAGACCCCACTACCTAGGACAGAGCATGCCAAGGACTTACTACCTGACAAGAGAAGGAGCCCTGGCTGGCTCTCCTAATAGAGTGCCCAGAACAGATACCCTACCATTCTGGGCAGTGGAAGAACCTAAGAGAGTTTGGAAGCTGCCCATAAGAACACTCAGTCCTTTTTGTGTTTGTACCTCCAGTTGGGGATCCCTTAGATCCCTCGGAGCTTATAATATTCTGGATCCCTCCATCTCCATCCTCACCTACGGGCCGAAGTGCCGAGGATAATAAAGGGGTGGAGTGAGGAGGGGCAGAGCCTTCGCTGCAGCTGCCTGCAGCTCTCGTTGCCAGGGTTACCACTAGCCTGTCTCTGTGTTGCCGAGTATTTTGCTCCCAGCTTACAAATCCAATGATTCTCTGAAAACAAGGAAAGGAAGGAATGTTTTTACAAGATTTGTCATGTTCTTGAGAATTCCCACTTAAGAAAACAAATGTCACTGGTTCTCAAATCGAGACTTAGACAGTCTCATTAGGATTCAGAGGAGTCTGGGCATTCCCACAAGACCAACTGGCAGGGAGAAATACAGACAAACAGGCAGACACACACACATGCCTATGTGTGCATATATATGTGTCTGTATATGTGTATAATATGTATATGTGCATGTATCTATACATACACCCAAGGTCATGCACACAGAAACATGCATATTTACATACGTATAAGAGGGTATATATTATATGTTGTGGGTGTATATTAATATAAAGTATAAAGCATGTAGTAAATAGTATATATATATATATATATATATATATATATAAAAACATATGTATTTCCTTAAAAATAATGGAAAGATTAACTTACAGCCTGAAAATCTTCCTGGGAAAGAACAGACTTAATTTAAAAAATGTGGGTAGCAGCTGAGGCTCAAGCAATTGAGCTCCCGTTTACAATATGGAGGATCCGGGTCCAATCCCCGGACCCTCCTGGTAAAAAGAAGAAAAAGGCATTCCAGACTTGAGCGATGTGGAGAGGCGCAGGCCCCCATGCAGCAAAGGGACACCCCAAAGAGAAAATGATGCAACCAGATAGAGAAAAATAATGTGGAGCTCCAGGGGAGAGCTCCAAGTAAATAAATGGTCCTCACAGCTGACAAAATTACATATTCACTTACCCTTTAATCTAGCAATCCTCCTTGCAGGGACTTATCTCAAATATACACAAGCAAAATATGAACTGATATATGAACAAAGCTTGACATTACATCCTTGTGAGAGACACAAAGGTCTGCAGATGTCCCCAGTGTCCTTCAGCAGGGGGTGGTGACTAGCCTTGGGCCAGCTCCACGGAGTACTAGGCAGTCATCGAGAGGAAGAGGGAGATCGCAAGGTGCCCGTGCGGAGTCTCTCCCGTGCATGGTGAGAAGTAAGAGGAGAGTGCAGGAGGATGTGTATGGCATCACCCATACCCATCCTTCCACCTTGGCTGTAAGAAAGATATACCTGTATACATGTACAGGCACATGCATATGTGTGTGCTATACCTTACATATATTTATATTGTATATACGATGTGTTCTTTATTATGCATATTGCTTATTAATATATTATATAATATGTATATGTTATATATACTACATATGCCATGTGTTAATATGTTGCATGCACTATATAGAATATAGAATGTAGAATACGTACTATCTAGTCTATAGATAAACAATGGAAAGACAAATCAAAAACAATAAAATGGAGATCTCATTTACGGGAAGTGGGAGAACAGAAGGGAGAGGACAGATAAGGAAGCCAGATCCTTAAGGCTGCCTGGTCTTAGTTTTGACTTCGGAATCATGCAGATATTTTAAAAAACACAAAACACAAATATTTTTTACAAAAAGCAATTCCTAAAAACGAGAAAAGAAACCAAAACAAGCAGAATCTAACTGTAGTTTAGGCTGTTGGCATAACCACATAGAGAAGAACGATTTCAGGTGAACTGACAACCCATTGTTTTGACTGTGCCGCTTCAGTGGGGTAGAGCCAAAGGATCAGAAGAACTGCTAAAATATCTGCAACTACATCCCAGCTTTTTTGCTAATCGTTGAAGTAGAGTGAGTGTGATGTACCCCCGAAAAAAAAACATATTCCTAATCTAAATCCATCCCTGTGAGTGTGAACCCATTTTAAATAGTACGTTTTGAAGGTCTCACTTTCATTTCTTCAGGGTGTTGGCCACTGACTCAAGGTGGGACTTAGTCCTAGGACTGCAGAAGGCCACAGAGAGAAGGCAGGAGCAGCCGGAAGCCGGAAGAGACAGGAGAAGGCCCCGCCGTGTGCGCCGCCATGGGACAGAAAAGCCAGGAACGCCGAGTGCACAGGCCAACTGGAAGTTACTGATCCCGGTAGGAAACTAGGCTTGTAGCCTTGGAAACCGTGAACCAGTACTTTCCTGTTATTAAGCCAACCCTTACCATTGTTTTGGCAGCAGGAAAACTAAGGCAGTAATAATACTGGCATGTTTATATCTTATACTAATAAATGTATATACATAGGAACATAATGCAAATAAGTAAGTTTAAATTGGAAGTATTAGGAAGAATTCTCAATTTATTTTTCTCCTTCCTTACATTTTCCCGGCTCTGGCTATGGCAAAGTCCTGGAATAACAACCCAGGATTGATGAGCACCCATGATACCTAGAAACCAGATGCCTTGGAGGAATAGGTGGAGCAGGAAATTACAAAGTGAGTTGAGAGATCTAGCTGTACCAGAAAGCTGGGAAGTTATCACTTGCCCCTGGGGTCCTGTGAAAGGGACAAAGCAGTCATCCTGAAGGAGCTCCACCAGCGTGAGCCATCCAAAAGAATAACAGCCACAGGATGTTGAAACACATCCTTTTTATAACAGTAGTAATAATAATGACCTTATTTCTCACCTCAAGATTTCCAAGGCTCCTGTTATTATCAGAAACCTGGAAGTGTTCACGTGTCTACCATAAAGAAGGAAGTCAAGCAGCAATCTTGCCTCTCCTGGATGAACTGTATTTCAAGGTAACCCAATAACTGTGGTGGGAATGTTAGTCTATATAGAATTGTGAATACCAAATGCAGGAGGAAATTTAGAATTTGAAAAATAACCAATTCATAACCCCTAATGGCATAATGATTCTAGGCAACAATCATCTATGGTAGCTAAAACTATTATGTGGAAGGATGATGGGAAAGCCTTAGTTTGGATACACAGTGTATTAATCAGGGATCTCCAGAGAAGCAGAACTGACCAGATATATACATGTAAATATTCTGTAGGGCAGGCTGCAAGTTGGAAACCCCAACGAAGATGAAGTTGAATTACCCAGGGGGAAACTGACTGGCAAATGTAGGGGCAGGAATTCTTCTTAACTTCTCAACTTTTCAACTCTGCTTTAAGATCCCAGGTGCAGGAGGAGACTCCCCTCAATCCTGAGGGCAACCTCCTTCCCTGACTGTGGATGCAATCAGCTAGCCACGGATGCACATCCACCTGCAGCAGCCCCACAGCAACCCCCTGTGGCTTCCCGGTGGCTGTAGTGGCAGTGACCTCCTCACACACATCAGGTACTTGGTTGGCACCTGGAAAGTCAGGTCAGCTTCCTCCTGATGGAAGTTCTACTGAGGAAGGGATGTGTTGGGAGTTGGAGTCAACACAAAGAGAAACACAGCCAGTGAAATTTCTAGAAGCAGGATTTTAGTGCCTATATCCACCAACCCTGCCCTGAAAGGAAAAGTCAGGTGTTTGGGGCTCACCCCATCAGTGATCTCAGCCCCTCAAAATCGAGCCTCTAATAAATCCTCCAGTGTATGAATCCTTCAAAGTGCCTTACTGGAATAAAACACGTGTATGTCCCTTGTTCTTTCCTCTTTCCCTGAAGTGCAGGCTCCCGGTAGCTGATGCCATTCCTAGAGGGGCTGTTTCTGCTCGAATCACAGAAAACTCCAAGTAAAGGAAGACAAAAGGTTGTTAGATTCACCATCAGACCCAGCTCTGCCCTCCCTGCCAATCAGGACAGCCTTTGCAAAGAAAGCTCATCGCATGCACACTCAGAAGTGCCAACCCAGGGCCCCCTACATCAGGGCAAGTTTACGTCGTAAAGCAGGACGGGTTCACACTGCCTGGCTGCATGGACACTGGCTGTGTAGAATGGGACCCAGGTACTCAGGGCCAATGCCCTCGGGGAAATACAGGTGGGAGCCACAGTGAGAAGGCCCCACCACTTAGCTCAGAGCTCCCTCACTCCCAAACCCACTACCCCACCTGCCCACGGAAGCAGGCTTCCTCCCCCGTTTGAGGCGCTCCCCTGGGTTGCTCAAAGCCTCTATTTGTTCTACGGAAGCATCTACCTTATCATTGCCTCCAGGCCTCTGTTCAGATCTGCACTTGCTCCAGAAGTCAAAGACAAACTCTGGAAAAGACTTGAGCACCAAAAAGCCAGACTTAGCTGTCAGGGGGGTGTTCGAAACCCTGGGGTGGATGTGTGACATGGGGTTACAAGTGCCTTAGACCAGGGAGAAGAGGCGAAACTTTAGACTGAGATAAATTTATTTACACGAATGTACTTTCCTGTGAGGCTGGGTTCAAATTCTGAGCTCAAGCAGCTGGAGGTGGGCAGGGTGCTAATTGGTTGCTAGGTTGGTTGACTAAAATTTGCACAGAAGTATGCTGACACTGAATGGAGATGAGATAGCTGCGATTCTTTGCGATAGAAGAAGGAGTAGGAGTCCCAGGGAGATGGCAATGTTGCCGGATTTCCTCTAGGTTCTTGGCTGTTACATAAAAGAATTTAAGAACATGCCAGTTGAATTAGGCCAGCAGTTTATTAAGAAAATGAGAGAGGAGAATAGAAATGGGAGAAAATATCAGATTACTGGTCCCAGGCGTACTTGCTAGTCCAGACAGAAAGAGGAAAAAGGGACAATTTAACCTCTGCACTTGCTTTTATTTTTTTAAGATTTATTTATTTTGTATTTATTTCTCTCCCTTCCCACCTCTCCCCCCCCCCGCCCCCACCCCATTGTCTACTCTCTCTGTCCATTCTCTGTGTGTTCCGCTGTGTCAACTTGGATTCTTTTCAGCGGCACAGGAATCTGTGTCTCTTTTTGTTGTGTCATCCTGTCATGTCAGCTCTCCGTGTGTGCTGCGGCATTCCTGGGAAGGCTGGACTTTCTTTTGTGCTGGGTGGCTCTCCTTACAGGGCGCACTCCTTGCCCATGGGACTCCCCTATGTGGGGGACACCCCTGTGTGGCATGGCGCTCCTTGGGCACATCAGCACTGCGTGTGGGCCAGCTCCACACGAGTCAAGGATGCCCAGGATTTGAACCGTGGACCTCCCATATGGTAGGCAGACGCCCTATCCATTGAGCCAAGTCCACATCCCTACACTTGCTTTTTAAACCATTAATTATTTCTCCCACTTGTTAATGTTCAGGGAAGGGTTCCCAGTTGTTTGCTGTTTTGATTGATTACCCCACCCATCAATGCCCCCAGGGAGGGGGCACCAATGATAAACCCTCTTGAGAATACCCAGGGTTTTTCCTTGATGCTGGACAATCAAGGAAAATTCTCACGGGTTCTTCCAGCAGCTTTTGGCGTGGGGGTGCTCTTTCTCTCAGAGGATTTCCAGGTGGCATTCCATGACCATGTGTCTCATGGCCGTGATTTTCTGCTAGGTCCCAGATTTCCCTTCTCATCCCTAAACTACCTGCTTAAGCAATTTTGGAGTGTTTTGTTTTTGTTTTGTTTTTTTTTATCGTATCTGAACATACTGCATTCAACTGGTAGAAGGAGAAAGAAGCAAGGGAGAAATGTTTGCCCTTCCTGGGAACTGTGGCTCAGAGGTGGCACAGGACATTAATGCTCACAGTCCATTCATTAGAAATAGTCACGTGGCCTTCCTAGCTGAATGGAAAATAGATTTCCTATCTGGCCTGTCCTTCCCAATTAGCACCCTATGCAGTGGAAGGGGAGAAAAGGAGCTGATCAACAGCTGCCCATTTCTGCCTGAGACACCCAGAGCCCTAGGTAGGGAGGCCTGGAAAGCTTGAGGAAGCACATGGAGTCCTCACTGTGAGAATGTACTGATGACCTCCACTTTAGCCTTCTCAGGACTTTACCGAAGTGCCTAAGCTCTGTGAGTCCTGAACTACCCAGGGATAGTCAGCACCTGGCTGTGAACTAATGCTCACCCTGGGGACCCAGCATGGGGCTCCCGTGGACCAGGTAGGAAAGAAATAGATTACATTCTAGGTTTCCATCACAGAGAAGGGAATAATTGCCATTTCTCTCATCACCAGAAAACATGGGTCTCAATATCAGATAGCAAAATATGAGTGGGATTTTGCACCCTCTTGCTAATGTCCCTCATGTCTCAGCAACACTGGGCTCTGTTGCCTTAGAAATCTTGGCACTCAAAGGACAAATGTTTCAACCAGGGTGCAAAAATGATTCCACGGAACTGGAAACTGAGACTGTCACACAACCATTTTAGTAGATTCCTGGTGACACTAGAAAAAAGTCATATAGGAGAGTTTTTATGTCAGTTGGGAGGATTGATCTAGATTATCAAAGGGAAAATGAGAATCTATAAAGTGGAGAGAGGAAATACATCTGGAACTCAGAGAGCATTGGTCTGCTGGCACTGCAGAGGTGAAATGCCCAATGGTCACATGAGAAGAAAACTACAGCATGTCTCTACTGCTATGATCATCAAGGCATCAAACCCCTGAGATAGGAAAGTTTGGGTCACTCAACCATAAAGAACTCCACCCATAAAAATCTCTACTCATAAGGAAACCAACCCATCAAGAACTCCACCCATGAGGAACTCTACCCATAAACTCTAAGGGGAACAGAAATAGGGGATAGGCCGTAAGAGAGGTGATCAAAGCAGCCAAGGCTTTGTTCAGGTCAGAAACAAGGATGCTGTGTCTGCCATATTCTTTCACTAGCTAGGTCATGAATGTTTATATATTGAAATGGATTTCATTTTTCTCCTCCAATTTCCCCATCTTTTACATAAATTATGTTGATACGGTTAGCGTTGCTCCTTAATCAATAGTTACAAAATATCAAAACAGACTCATAATAAAATAAAGAGGACTACCATTACCCAGCATTTCCATGATATCAAATATCTCTCCCCATTATCACTGTTTCCCCTAAACCCTATTTCAAGTCTTCCTTCTTGTCTTTTTTATAACACATTCTTGATTTTATCTTTCAGTATTTATAATCTTCCTCTTGACCTTCTGATTCAAAATTTGTGAAAAACAGTCTGCCCTTGATAATAACGACTCCTAACCTTACATCAGTCCTCTCTAACCTGCGTTTCCTCTAGACCGCTCCCCTGAAACAACGCTGACCGAGGCTTTCCTGGTCTCTAACACGGACAATAGAAACCCTCCTGCATCGCTCCTTGGACGGGGCTTTCCGCCATATTTAACACTGCTGAGTATTCCCTCTATGAACTCCTCAAACTTCATAAGCATCTGTGACCTGTTTTCTTGATAATCTTTGGACTTGGTTAATTTTTTAATTTAGGAAGTATTTACTGGGCCTATGCTATAAGGTGTTTAATGAAAGAATGATACTTGGGGAAATCAGAACTAGCTTTCTGAAGGAGGTGATGTGTAAGCTAATACCTGAAGGAAGAACAAGAATAAATCAGGCAGGAGTAATGTCATCAAAATGGTTACATAAGATATCCCCTGAAAAATCCTCCCCAGAGATTCACTGAAGAAAAAGACAAATCCCACTTGCTCAGAACTCAGGAGGATGGTAGAGATCAGAGAAGGATTTTGCAAACACTAAATCAAAGAAAAAGGAAAATATCAGGTAGGGAACTTCTGTACTAGAGCAACTAGTCCACTCCCTCTTCCTCACTCAGCCCCACGCAGCTTGAGAGTTTCTCAGAAGCAAGCCCTGGGAAAAGAGGAACCCTGAACCCAAAGAGAAGCAAGACCCTGGAAGAAAGGAACCCAGGAAGCCTAAACCCTCGTAGCTGTTGGCAACTATCTTGTTCCAACATATGAAAATAGACTTTGGTTGCAGAAATAACTTATGCTTTATGGCCTGGTATCTGTAAGCTCCTACCCCAAATAAATTCCTTTTATAATGGCCAGCAGATTTCTGGTAGTTTGCATCAGCACCCCTTCGGCTGACTAATATACTACCTAACTCATTCCATGAGACCAACATCACCCTAATACTAAAGTTAGATAAAAATACCACAAGAAAAGAACATTACAGAACAGTTTCTCTAATGAATGTAGATGCAAAAATCCTCAACAAAATAATTGTAAATCAAACCCAACAGCACATTAAAAGAATTACACACCATGGTCAAGTGGTGGTACAACATAGGAAAAATCACATAATATGAGATACCATATTAACAAAAAGAAAAGTTAAAACAATGTAATCATCTCCATTGCTGCAGAAAAGGCATATGACAAAATCTAGCATGCTTTCTTTATAAAAACACTTAGAAAAATAGAAATAGAAGGAAACTTTCTCAACATGATAAAGGCGATATATGAAAAACCCACAGATGGCATCATATTGAACGGTGAAAGATTTAAAACTTTTCCTCTGAGACTTGGAAAAAGACAAGGATGTCCACTGTCAATGATATTATTCAAAATTGTAATGTAAGTGTTGGAGAGGATGTAGAGAAATAGAAACACTCATTCATTGCTGGTGGGAATGTAAAAATGGCACAGCCATTCTGGAAGAGAGTTTGGCAGTTCCTAAGGAAGATAAATATAGAATTACACATGACTGAGCAATCCCACTAATAGGTACAGAACCAGGAGAAATGAAAGCAGGGACTCAAACAGATATTTGCACACCAAAGTTCATAGTGGCTTTGTTCACAATAGTTAAAAGATGAAAGCAATCCAAGTGTCCATCAGGAGAAGAATGGTTAAACAAAATGTGATACACACACACACACACACACACACACACACACACACACGATGGAATTGCATTCAGCTGTAAAAAGGAATGAAGTCCTTATGCATGAGACAACATGGATGAATCTTGAGGCCATTATGCTGTGTGAATAAACCAGATACAAAAGAACAAATATTGTATGAGTGCACTGATATGAACTAACTATAATAAGCAAGGGTATCAGCCTCTTCAACGTCATTTAACCTGGTTTTCCTAGGCTTCTTTGAGCACCAAATCCATTTTTTCACGAACTATCTATTGGCAACCAACAGACCACTAGTTCACAGACCATCAGAAATGCTATTCTGAGATAGAGAAAATCAAAGCATTTTTATCCCTGTTTTACAGATGAGAAAATTAAGGCACAAACAAATCACATGACAAACTTAATATCATCCAACAAAGGTTACTTGGCATTAAGACTTGAATTCAATATTTCTGTTCTGAAATCCTCTTCTTCTTTACTTCAGCATTTTGAGGTCCCACCTTACGTTTGCTAACTTTTCATACATGGGAACTTTGCACAGAAACCCTGACTGCCATGCCAAGCCTGGTTGCCAACCTCTTAAACCTTCCACTCACAAAACGGGAGTCGCTGGATGGCCTCTCAGCCGCCACATGAACAGCAGGTTTAATCTCACTTCATTCTTTCCTAAAATAGGCAGGAGGACTAAGAATTACTCGCCTTGCACTCTTTGGCTCAGCATCGAGTTACTGAGATTGCTGTCACGGCCTGGAACTTGTTTCTCAGTTGTGACAAATAACCTTCTGTCCTATTCCTAAAAACGGCTACCTGCCTCCTTGTACTCAAGTCTCATTAACAGGGTCTCAGTAACGAATTCCCTGTCCAGAACTCCCAAGAACTTCTGGAGAAAGAGTGCCATGTTCTTACAGGAACGCTGACCAGGCAGTCGAGCTGGGACCCCGTCAGCCCATGTAGATAAGGACTTCCATGGGCCAGGGCCAGCCCGTTACGCTCCACCCCTGGCTCTCTTTAGCTGTGCTCTGGCTGTCTGCTGGACCATCACTGGGCCAAGGACTTCAAAGACCAGCAGCGTGCCTCGGTTTTGCTGTGCTGTCCACTGCTACATTCTTCATCTATTATTTTCTCCCTACCCTACTGGACTTTTCCCCACTTCCTTTGGAATACTCCATCTTCCCGTTTCTGGATCCACCTGAAAATCCAAATCCAGTGACAAGTAAGAGATGGCACTGGGATTGCTTAAGACGTTTGAGGGAGAGTCTGTAGATGAAGAAAACTGAGCATTGAGAAGTGAGCTGTGAGCTGCTCAAAGTTCTCAGCTTTTAAAAGTTGGTTAGCAAATCAAGAACCAATGCAGGCAGCAGAGGAGGACACGGTGTGGTAACCAGAGAACCAGGAGTGTGTGCGGTCTGCCAGTCCAGGGAAGAAGATACAAAAATTCTGAGCTGTTGAGGAAGACTGAGTTAATCTTGGGATTTGAGCTCATGGAGTTTTTTGGTGTCCTTGACAATCATAGCATGATGGGGACAAAAGTCCAACTGTAGTGGATTCAAGAGACAGTTATGTGTTTTAAGGGAGTAAAAAGAAAAAAGTAACTGGGAATGACAGAAACTGAAGGGAAGCCAAACTAGAGGAGATTTTGCCACTCATTTGTATGAATTCATGAATGCGTCCTTTGAAAGGGACAAAACTGGTGGTACAATAGAGAGAGGGAGGCTATTAGCAGAATCAAAGGCTCAACTAGGGCGGTGCAGGTGGGGTCCAGTGCTCAGGGAGAGACTGGTTTTGGCGAGGGCAGAGCAAGTTCATTCTGTACCTTTATGGGGCACGGAAGAGGGGTGGAGCTGCCACAGGCAAGGACATTTCAACAGTGTGGAAATGAAGAGGAGTTCTTCCACCTGAAATTATCTATTAGGGGAATAAGAAGGAAGGCATGGGGCGGGGGCGGGGGGCATGCTAGAGAGAGCAGCTGTGATGCAATCTCCAATTGCCCAGGGAAGAGGAGGGGGCTGCCCCGCAGTGCTGGGCCCACTGACCCCTTTGAATGAAATATATCAAAGCATGCCTCTCGCCGTGACCCCCAAGGATTGTATCCCAAAGACATAAATAAAAGGCAACAGCGAAAAACTTTTAAGGCCGAAACATTTGAATCTGAGGAAGTGAATATAAACTCTCTCATGCTACATTTCAGTTATGTGTCAACATAAAAATAAAGTCGAGAGAGAAAACAAGAACAGCAAATATTTGACATATCAAAAGACACCCTATTCCTCTTTTTGACTTAATAGCCACCCATTAATCCTGCACTCCTCTTTCCATTTCAAAGGCTTTGCAATAGAAGACAAAAAGTCAGGCATTCTCTTACATCAAGACTGCAAATATCCAAGATGATTATAGCACGGAGAGAACCAGGCTTTACAAACATTTAAAAATATGCATTTGTACAAAATGAAAGGAAGTCATTTCATTCTTTCCTCGCCTCTCAAGAAACGATGCACTTGGTTAAAAGGGTCATTCAATTACCGAGGAAATAATAACCTCCGGTTTTCAGAATAAATAACATCTTAGTTCGTGTTCCAGTTTGTAATATCAAGATCTCAAACGTGTAGCCCGACTCGCTTCCCAGGAGCTTAAGGCATTTACACATGTTGTCTAATTTATCAGTATAAAAAGGCAGGAGTGGATATTTTAAGGTCTGTTTTGCAGATGGTGAAAGCATAATGCAAAAGGATTGGTATTGTTCAAAGTCATGTAGCTCCTTAATAACACAGTTTCAAGGAGACATAATCATCTGCCATAGTGAGACTTAAAACGAAAAACAGAAACAATATAAAACCATTCTCCAATGGGATATCAATCTTTCACTGCCACTTTAAAATGCATATTTCTATCTTCTACCCAGGGAATTATTTGTAAACATGCATAAACTAATTTTATTTCCCTATCCACAATCGTAGTTCTCATCTGCATCTAAGGATTTCCTTAAAGTGATATTCCAACTCCACAGAGAAACACTGACTGTGGTATGTTTGAAAGAATTAGTTCCTCAATTTAAAGAGCAGTTTTTCTTGTTGACGTCTCACATGGAAGCGAGGAGACGGGCTCCTGGGATGCGCCGGCGTCACCATGGGGCAGAGCGAAGACTCTCGGGCACAGGACACAGCCACGTGCCAAGCTGCCACAGCCAGCTGTGGCCTGAAACAAGCCATTCATTGCTGTGTCTCAGGCTCCTCAGTGTAAAAAGAAGCCTTCAGGTCAGGTGTGCTCAGATCTGCCAAATTTTCAACAGAAACCAGGAAATCAGGGTTCTGTTTTTGTTTCCTAGGCCGATGGAAGCAGGTAACTTTAAATGGGTTGACTTTAACAACGGCAATGTATTAGCTCACGGTTTTGAGGCTGAGAACCTCAAACCTGATCCTTTCTTCCTGAAGACCCGCGGAAGGCAATCCTGGACTCCCCAGCCCTGTGGCAGCATCCGCTGGGCTCTCCCTTCTCTTCTGGATTTCGTTGCTTGCAGCTTCTTGCCTCCGTGGCTTCCTCTGTCTTTCTCTGTATCCAACCCCTTTAAAAAGCATGCCAGGAAGAGGATTAGGACCCACCCTGATTGCCTGGGCCACGCCTTCACCCAAGGAGCCTCGTCAAAGGCCCTGCTAACAATGGGGTCACACCCTCAGGAACGGATGGATTTTAAGAACACAATTTTGCTGAGATACGTCCAGTTTCAAACCACCACCGCGCATTACACGGAATCGCCAAATTTCTCTATGCTGACAGCTCTTTTAATTTTTTCAGTTCACTCTGTGGACCAAACCAAACACGCCTGCAGGCCCCCTGTCATCAGCCCCCAGCTTGTAATGTAATCCAGTCTCCGATCCTTCTCCCGAGTTTTCCCAAGTGACAAAAGTCCTGCTGTCCATCTCAGAAAGGTGAGACTTCTTCTAAAGTAAGAACCACGAGGCCTGCGTCTTCTCCCCTTACCTGTTCACATTGCTTTTAGACTAACTCCCAACTCACACTGGCTTCGATTTTGCTGCTGCTGTGGGTTTCGGTCTAAGAATCACGTGCTGGTGAAGGAGTGCTTGGGTCACTCCCATGGGGTCAGATGGCACGATTCAGAAGATTCAGATTTGGCTCTGGAGCTAGACATTAGCAGAGATGGAAATGGGGGGCCCTGCCCAGTGGCTCTGTCACGGGGGGCAGCCTCTCGACACACTCGTGACCCTGTGGCCTGGATCCCAGCTGGCTGCACGGCTCCCTGGGTTGGCTCTGCCCCTCTGTGTTGGAAGTGAAAGAACCATCCTGGCACAGAAGCCGCCATCCCCCGGACGAATGCGCCGTCACCCTGAGACTTTCATCAGGCTTCATGCACCAGCACCAAGGCAGCCACAGCCCAGGGGTTTCCTGCAAATTCTGGGTCACCTCCATGCTGCACGATGGCAGGGTCAGCTATAGAAATGCAAAAGTGACCCCAGCAGGAGTCCAAAGGGAAATAAATAAATGGCCCCACGCCACCCCAGCACAAGAGCTTTCAGCCCAGTACTGCCAGGCAATGATAGCTGACAGTTGTCCTAGACTCTCGCCTTTTTCAGCTGAGACTCAGAGCAGGCAAACTCTCAGGGTCCGATTCGGCCAGCCTGCCCACTGGGCATGACCCAACTACGTCTGAGGATTCGCCTCTCGCTCCTTCGTTCACACCCCAGGGACACAGCGGAGTCTCCTGGACGTGACATCTGTGCAGTCACGCATGGGACCCTGCCCGATTCAATACTCTGCTCTTACCATCTTGAAATTCTTAACAGCTTCGTCTTTGAACTTGCTTTTCATGAGTGAAGTCTGAGGGGACGGCTCTGCACACGAGCAACTGGGAAGGAAGGGAAAAGCCCCCTGTTTTCATTTTGCACCGTCAAGTAACTGGTCCCGCCTGCGGGAATTGCCTGGTCACTTGAGCCCGCGTCATCGGGAGAAGACTGTCCAGAGGAAGATCTCTCCCTCCAGAAAGTCAAACCATGACCCTTGCGCAGTGCTTGCGGCCGGCTTGATCTGAGGTCATGCCAGTTACAGAGCAGGTCGTGAAGTCTTTCTAAAGGTGGTTTTGAACGCCGTCTCCCTCAGAGTTTTAGTCCACCTACTCTGAGAAGGTCCAGACGAGCCCTCCTGTGACAAGGATACCTTCCACCTCGCCTCCTGCTCACCATCGTAGAGGTTTGCGCCTACGTTTGTTCTGGTCAGTAAATCTGCACCACGAAGAGAAATGGGAGGCAGGACTTGAAGTCGACCCGGCAGGAGGCAGCCTCCTGGTGAGGTGAGACTCTGCAGGCTCCAGATGAAGTTTCCTCCCCTTCTGAGCCCAGGGTCCATGACCTCTGACCCCAGACACCTTTCAAAATTAGAGTCAGTGAGTCTTCCTGGCACGGGAAGCTCCTGGATGCCGGTGCAGTGACAACTTCACGTGGGCAAGGAGGAGAGTTGGGGGTTATTTTTTAGAACCTTAGGGTAATCACATTTAATTTCCTCCCAGTACCTCTGGTGTTCTTTGTGTTCCTAACGGCCTGAATTATTTTTATTTCCTTTGTAACAGCTTTCCTGGGCTGGAGCCTGGGTGACACGGCTCTGGTTATCTTTATTTCACAGTCCATAATTAAATCAGTCTCACCATTGGTAAAAAGACCCATTCGACTATGGGGAAAAAGTTGGGAGAAGAAGAAATAAACAAAAGCAAAAAATAATAATAATAATCCCTGAAGCCACCGCGGTCACTGCAGCTATCGGCATTTAAATTGGAAGTATTTAAGTTACAGTACCGGGACCTAAGAGCCTACTCTATATACAGGTTCAGGCAGTTCAAGTCCCCAAAACTGTACAATTTTTTGTTTTGTGTTATGTGCTCATATACATTTTCTTAAATCAACTGTTGATGGCATTCCAGGCACTGGGCTGGGGATTTTCCATGCAGAAAATCAAGGGTGACCATGAATCTGAATAAACTTAAACTAGCTCCTCTGAGAAGCGAGGGAAAGCTGGGGCAGGAAACTGTTACAACTCTCAAAGCAGAGTAATTATCAGAATGTCCCGATTCTCATGGCTAACTTTCAAGAAGGCTGTGACCCGCTGCTTTCCAGCCATGCAATTGTGGAGAGGTAGGTGCAGCAATTTGATATTGTTGATGACTTCCAAAAAGAAATATTGGATTATGTTTGTAAACTGGTCTTTTCCCCTCGGCAAATGAGATTATATTGGATTACCTAATCAAGTAAACCTCTTGTGCCTGTAGGGTGTAAGGTCTCACAGATAAAAAGCATGACAAAGGACAGAGTTGAGAGTTTTGATGTTGGAGTTTGATGCTGAAGCCTTAAGCTGGAGCCCCAGGAAGTAAGCACACAGAGGAAAGAGAAGCAAGCCCCAAGAAGAGAGGAACCCAGGAAGCCTGAACCCTCCCATCGGCAGCCATCTTGCTCCAACATGTGGAAATAGACTTTGGTGAGGGAGGTAACTTATGCTTTATGGCCTGGTATCTGTAAGCTCCTACCCCAAATAAATACTTTTTATAAAATACAATTTCTGATACTTTGCATCAGCACCCCTTTGGCTGACTAAAACAGCAGGTAACCTCTCGTGCTGTTTGCCATCTGTAAAATGGCACTGACACCTATTGCAGGGGATGCTGTGAGGACTAAATGGAGTAACACATGTAAAGTCCGCAGTCCAGTGCCCCGACCATGGGGGTGAGATAAATGACCACCCCCTTAGCCTCTCCACAGAGCCAGCCTTCCCCCCGCCGCGAGCCAGGCCTCCTGCCTGCATTCTCTGCTTTCCCGTCTCCAGCGTTCTCCACTGCATGAGCCTCCAGAGCCTCCAGCCCAGACACGGACGTGGATGGACTTACCACGGCCACTCTCACCCCTGCCGTGTTACCAGCCCAGCCCGCTGCCTTGCTGGTGCCTGTGAGCATCTCCCACGTGGCTTCTCCATTCCCCAGCAATTCGCAAGCTTCCTTATTCTCTCCCAGCCCAGCTTCCGATTAGCCCATGCCCTGCCCAATGGCCCCTCGCATCCTGAAATCCCAGGTGCGCAGGTGCAGGGCTGCAGGGGAAGAGCTTTCCTCTCCCATGGGCCCTGCCTGGCACAAGGCTGTTCTGGGCAGGTGGGGAAGTCCCTGTGCCTGCCAGTGAGGCACTGGGAAAGATGCAAAGAAGAAAGCCCAAGTCACACCTAACCTCGTTTGACCCAGGAATCGCCCCTTAAGTTTCATTTAAATAGAGCTACTTATAGGAAAAACGTCCAGAGCTACTCCCCCTGATGAAACACTGGTTCTTAACGTCCCCAGACCACATCTCCAGCATCACCTGGAGACTTGTTAGAAATATAAATTCATCAGCCCCCCTTCCAGGCACCTGAATCAGAGCACCTAGGGCTGGGGGACCAGCAATCTTGCTTTAGCAGGTCATCTTGGTGATGCTCAGTGTGAAGACCACTGTGCAAATGTACCTTCTCTGCTCATCTTGGTCAGCGTTCTCTTCTTCTTTCAGGTTTCAGTTCATTATTATGTCTTCATTTGAGCCGTCACTGGAGTTCCCCATTCCTCTAGACACTCAAAGAAAATTAGCCCTCCCCCCTTTCAAGGGCTCCATCCCTTTTTTTCCCAATTTATATCTCTTGGTACAAATTAATTACACCCTACTTCATTCAATTAACCAGTAATTAAGAAAGCCTTCCATGCCCAAGCACCCTACGGATGGGGCATGAAGGACATGGAGCTCCAGAGGGACCTCAGACCTCACATCCATGGAGCTCCTACCAAAATCGGTCACCGTGCTCAGAGCTCTCCATGAGGAAGTTCATGTAATCCTCACCCGTGTCCAACGTGGGAGCAACTCTGGTTATAACCTTGTCATGAAAGAAATACCAGAGGTTCAAGAAGGTCATATAGCTAAGGTCACCCATTGAGAAGTGTGCCTGTGTCTCATATTTTCACCAGGGCAGGGACATTGTCTGACTCTGCCCAGGATGCCCATTGCCTCCAGAGGCCAGCTGTGATCACATATAGTAAATGGGATTTGATTGCACCTCTTTCCACTCCCCCACATTTCATCCCTGGACAGTCCACAAAATTGGTCACCACCTTTAAATAGTCAAGAATAATTCTTGCCAGTCACCGGTCGTTGCATATTACCCAAGCTCCAGGTCTCACATCACCCCAGCTCTGCCTTCAGCCCTAATCGGTTTGGACTCTGCTATGCACTGAATGATGTCCCCCCCATAAGTGTATGTTGAAGTCCTACACTCTAGTACCTGTTAAGGTGACCTTATTTAGAAATCGGGTCTTGACAGATGGAATTGGGCAAGTTAAAATGAGGTCCTACTGGAGTAGAGTGGCTTTTAATCCAATAGGACTGGGTTCGTTTTAAAAAGCAATTTGGACACAGAGCTGGAGGCAGGTACAGGGGACAAGGCCATGGGATGACCGAGGCTGAATGAAATGATTGAAATGCTGCAGACCAGGGAACACTCGAGGTTTCCAGCACTGACAGAAGCCAGGAGGGAGGCATGAAGCAGCTTCCTCCCCGACAGACCTCAGAGAAAGCACGATCCTGCCCGTGCCTTGATTTGAGACTTTCATCCCCTAGAACAGCGAGAAGGTAAGTTACTGTTGCTTGAAGCCACTCACTTTGTGATGCTTTATTATAGCAGCCTGCAGCAGTTTGAGATTATTTATAAGCTCCCAGAAGAGAAAGATTGTTTGTAAACTAATCTATTCTGGGTGTGATACCCTCTGATTCTATTGCGTTCAACTGAGGGGCCCTTGATTAAATCACATGTTATGATAAAGGCTTTGATTTGACCATGTCAGTAAGGCATGACTGCAGTTGAGGCCCAGCCCCCTTGGTGGGCCGATATAAATGGACACTCACTCAAGACCACACACCAGGAAGAGGGGAGAACTTTGCCATGTGGCAGAAAGGAGAAGGCTCAAACAGCAAGGCCCTGGGAGAGATGAGTCGTTCGCCTGATACTCTGCAGCTGATAAAGAAAGCCCGGAAAAACATGAGCCCTAGGCCGAGAGAGGGAGCCCTGAGACACAAGCCCTATGCCAGCCCACAGCTGAGATCAGGAAGAAGCCTGGCCATGGGGCTGCAAGAGGAAGAGGAAGCCCAGGAAGGAGGACCAGGTGGAGATTGGCCGCCATCTTGCTTCAACATGTGGCAGCTGGCTTTGGTGAAGAAGCAGCCTTGAGCGGGACTCTTTAGGGCTTCTACCCTAAATAAAGCCAGCAGATTTCTGGCACTTTGCATCAGCACCCCTTTGGCTGACTATGAAACTAAGACAGCCTCCTTGTTCTCTCTCCACCTTGGTTGTTTCCATTACACAAACTGTGCCCATGCTGGTGTGCACGCCCACACACACACATTTTCTCAGATGCCCTCACATTCTACCCCTTACAGGAAGTGCCTCTTCTAAGCTCCTACCTCGCTTACTTCCGAGCATCACTCACTTGGCTCTAAGCTCACCCCTTCCTTCTAATGTGCCATCACTCCTTCAGGTCTGTAGCTTATCTCTCTAACAAAAGCCGTTGAACTTCTAAAAGCAGGTCCCTTGGCTGTATTCCCTTTTGCTCCCTGCTTCCTCACTAAGCTCAGGCGTGGGAATCCATATGCCATCATCAATTTGGTAAGGCATCACTTTTTAGGATCCCACCATGCAACACCGCTGAGCAAGAGCTCTGCACACGTCATTCATTCATTAGATAATCATCAACTGCTTTCTGTATTACAGGCATGGTATCATCCAGTTCAGACTTCCTTCTATGCACTCTCTCCTGTTTAGACATGGTGATGGGGATTAGTCAATCAGACAAAATTGATTTCATTTATTTGTACTCTAAAATCTTCCTGAATCAGCTCTTTAATCAACTACTGCCAGGAGTGGGGAGGATGTGAGAATATTTGAGAAAGGACAAAATCAATGTGGGATTCAATGAGTTGGAGCTAACATTTCAAATAATCATACAAAATCCACACATGTGCCTGGAGGTTAGCATTCAAGTGGGAATGACCCAAATTCACATGTCTTCAGTTAATGTCCATTTCTTCATCCTTCTGCATAGTATTTTTTCTTTTTTCCTTTTGTATGTCTTGCGATGAACTTACAAAACCTTTCTGAATTTACTAAACAAGTGCTTTCCTCCCATAATTGCATGCTAATCATTTGGGGATGAGTTAGGACCTTGCCATCCACATTTACGGGCGTCTCTTCTGTGGTCCTGTTCCCATGTTCTGGGCTCAATGTCCTCGCCTGCTCTTTTCTGCATCTATCTCGATGCTGTCCTGTCCCGTCCCCCGGGCCCCCATTCTTGTTTTTAAGTCATTCTCCAGGATGGAAAAGAACAAAGAGGCAAGAGGCAGGCTGCCTGGGCCTGAAACAAGGCCCACAGCCTAAGAGCTGGTGGGTTTGGGACAGTTTGCCTCCTCTCAGTGCCCGTTTCCTCATCTCTCAAACAAGCGAACAGGAGTCCCCACTCTCCCGGGGTCTGCAGATTCTGTGTGTTGCTGTGTGTAAGTTCCATCATTATCATTAGGACTTCCTATGACAGGAGTACATTCTGGAAATGTGTCCACCTGGGGGGTGGGGTGCCTGCCACACCTGGGGAGTGGGGTGTCCCGCCACACCTGGGGAGTGGGGTGCCTGCCACACCTGGGGAGTGGGGTGCCTGCCACACCTGGGGAGTGGGGTGTCCCGCCACACCTGGGGAGTGGGGTGTCCCGTCACACCTGGGGAGTGGGGTGCCTGCCACACCTGGGGAGTGGGTGCCCGCCACACCTGGGGAGTGGGGTGCCGCCACACCTGGAGAGTGGGGTGCCCGCCACACCTGGGGAGTGGGGTGCCCGCCACACCTGGGGAGTGGGGTGCCCCGCCACACCTTGGGAGTGGTGGGGTGTCCCGCCACACCTGGGGAGTGGGGTGCCCACCACACCTGGGGAGTGGGGTGCCCCGCCACACCTGGGGAGTGGGGTGCCTGCCACACCAGTTCCTGGCCGCAAGGTCCCACGTGGGCTGCCCTCATCCGCACACTTTGACTCCTGGGTCTCTCTTTGCTCGATGGAAAAGGCCGTTTGTCTCCCTTGCTTTAAGGCAAGAAGTGGCTTCTCCCAGTCAAAGGGGACGCTGTCCCCACCACACTGAATGCCTACACTGCCTGTTCCTTTCTCTCTGTTCAAACACCTTCCTCACCAGAGCAACACAAGGAAGGGCTCACACCTCCCCGAGAGCTGCCACTTCGCTCTGTGCCCGGGAGCAGAACGCTGCAAAGCCTTCGGGCCTTTCAAACCCCTTCATGTCCACCGAGAATGGATTCTGCCCCCTCGTTTTTTATTTACTTTTACGTTTATATTTACAGCCCCCACCTTAGTTCAGAAAGGATTTAACACAGCTTACAATGGTTTCTTTGATAAACAAGACAAAATAGGTTAAAGTTCGGGGTAAAAATAAGAATGAAGGAAGTAAGTTAGAGGAATGAAGCAAGGATTTAGTTTAGTGTTCAGCTGTATATTATGGCCGTGGGTGGACCGCAAATATTTTATTTTCATCTTCTAGCAGTCAGTGTGAGGAGGGAAATAATCAGTTATAAGGCTCCCAGACTCTGGAAGATGAAAAATATGACTGATGCTGACACCTACAGTGGGGAGAATTTCTTCTTTGGGCTGTTGTGAGGGGAAGCTGTGCGAGTGATGGATGCCTCTTGGCCATGGTAGGTGTTCATTACAGGCTTATTGATTTGCAATCTTTCATTTTCTTATCCAAAAAGATTAAAATGAGAATAATAAAGCGAGTGAATTTTCCTTTCTCTGGTCTCTGCATAATTCTCTGTATATTTCTTTTGATGAAATTAAAGGTTTTTCCCTGACAGTATTTTTCAAAATGTACATCCTGAGACACAATTTTTTGAGTTGAGTTTTCTTTTTGCAATTCTATTAATATTGTCCGCTTTCGAAGTTCAGACGACAGATGCATTTCGCTTTTGATTAAAAAGGTGTTAGAAATTATGCTGTAGAAATCATGTGTTTTCTTTTAATACTTGAGGGGGGATTTTTCTAATGCATTATTTCTGTAAAGATTTACTGTTGGAAGAATTTAACGGAACTCAAGTTATAAAATATGTACCATATTTAAATATGGATCTATGCACCTGTTGAGCTGTATCTAAATGAATTCTTTCAGCATGCTGCCATTTCCAAAGCATCAGGGCTGTCCCCTTTCTCATTTCTTTTGGAGTAACTCAGCCCAATTATTGCAAAACCCATGCATAGTCAACGCCTAGGGATACAGCCATGCACACACCTGGAACGAGATGCTGTTGCTCACTGAAAACAGTGAATAAATAATTTAAGGAATTCAGAATTTAAGAATTATTAGTAGGTATCATTTGGTATCACTTTCTCTATTTCTCACTGTATAAATCCACGTCACTTTTTTTAGCCTCCAGAGTTAAGTAGGTTCTGCATAATGTCACTAAAAGAAGAAGCTTGAAAAATAGGGTAGTGAAAAGCACATCAATTCCCAACCTGTTTACCCACTATAAAAAAAAAAAAAAAGTACCAATCTTATTTAAAATGCTGCGCAGTTATTGGCCTTTATGGGAAGACCCAGAGATCCCAGAAGGCGCTGCCAGCCCTCTAGGCAGAAGTGACAACAGAGCTTCTTTCAATCAGACTTCCAATCCTTGTGGTTTAGGAGAAGATATATTTTTTGTTAACTGAACGATTAAGTGTTGCAGCTGAAGCACTTTTTGAAAACATAATCATGGCAGTTTTAGTTTTGAGGGGGCATGCCTTCCAGGATTTCTGTGGTCCAGCAGTGACACCCAGTGGCCAGAAAGCACTTGGGTGCAAAAGAAATGGGCTCTTCACCCTGCAGCAGTGAAGGAAGCTGGATGAAAGGGAGGCTTTAGGGCTCAGGTGGCGGGACCGACTTCATGGAAGGGAAGAATAAATGCAGGCTGGACGGCAGTGTGGGGGCAGGAGGATGCTGTGGCCTGGTGGCACGTTAGGGTGATCCAGGAAACTAAAGGATTCTGGTTAGTCAGGGTTCTGTAGGGAAACAGAACTGTCAGGAGATACCTTTAAAGGTTTTGAGCTTTTATAGAATTGTCTCACGTGACCGTGGGGAGGCGTGAGTCCAAATTCCACAGGGCAGGCTACAAGCCAGGGGCTCCAGTGAAGGTCCTCGAAGAATTCCCCAGGAGAAGCTGGCTGGCTGAAGTACAGACCAAACTTCTCTCTTCCAACCGCTGAAATCATCACTCACCTTTCAAGGTCATCAACTAATTAGATGAGACATCTCATTGTTTAAGGCTATCTCCTTGGTTGCTTGTAGATGTAATCAACTTACTGGCGATTAAAGTCCATGAATTGTCCTCACCATAACAATCAAGACAGAGCTTCTTTTTTTTTTTTTAATTTTTTTATCACCCCCCCGCCCCCCCCCAGCCCCCCGTTGTCTGCTCTCTGTGTCTAGTCGCTGTGTGTTCTTCTGTGATAACTTCTATCCTTATCAGCGGCACCAGGAATCTGGTTCTTTTTGTTGCATCATCTCGTTGTGTCAGTTCGCCGTATGTGCGGCGCCATTCTTGGGCAGGCTGCACTTTCTCTTGCACTGGGTGGCTCTCCTTATGGGGCATGCTCCTTGTGTGTGGGGCTCCCCTACGCGGGGGACACCCCTATGTGGCGCGGCACTACTTGCGCACATCAGCACTGCGCATGGCCAGCTCCACACGGGTCAAGCAGGCCCAGGGTTTGAACCTTGGACCTCCCATGTGGAAGGCAGATACCCTATCCATTGGGCCAAGTCTGCTTCCCTAGAGCTTCTTGATCACATCGCTGGGCACTGATCCCTGGCCAAGCTGACACAGGAGCCCTCCCATCACATGGTCTTCCTGATACAACTGGTTAATTAGTAAGAGAGGCCAGGTGCCATGCTGATGGCAAGGCCTTTCCCAGTGCCAGCTACGTCCAGTGGGATCTGGGGTGTGTGGTCAACAGAAAGTGATGAATGCAACTGGAGGGTTGGTCTAACACCCCAGACTGTTAAAGCTGGGCCAGATCCTCAAGCATCACCAAGGAGCTCTTTCAGATAAGGCAGGGGGAGATTATATGACATGCACACAATTTCAGCCAGTGACTTTGAATTTTGGACAGAATTGCCGTTGTCTGCCTCCTAGGCCAGCATTCTTCTCCATGACATCAGAACATTGTGATCAATTTTGTGGGAATATAACGAAATATATGGGAAAAAGTAAGGATGTGCTTCCAATCACTATACAATTGTAAACTAATATGAAAATATGTGAAATTGAGAATTCATGCACTTAGTTCTGTTAAATATAAACAAGTTGGAGATAAAATCAAGTGCCAAAAATGATTTGTTCCTGTACTAAAATGACATGGCAGTGGAGACTGTGGGTACATATTAAAAACTAGAGGGGTTCTGGAAATGCTCAATGCCATTCCCGTGTTTGATGATGAGTTCCTCTTTCTAAAGGAAGACCAGAGGGCTGACTCAAGGCCAGGAGCTCAGAGCTACTTTTCCAGGAGCAGGACATATGTGACCACCACCCTCCCTCTAACTCTCAAAAGACATTTTCTTCCTACAGTCAGTAAAAGACAAGGCATCTCAATGCAAAGACTTAGATAACGTGGGTGTGAATGTGCGTTCTATCACCTATTTATTGGGCTTTTTGTTGTTGTTGTTGTTGTTTTGGTACCAGGGGCCAGGGACTGAACCCAGGACCTCGTATGTGGGAAGCCAGCCCTCAACCACTGAGCCACGTTGGCTTTCCTAACTTAGTTTTATCATTTGTTTTGCTCGTAGTTTGTGATTTTTCTTTTGTTTTTAAGGAAGCACCAGGAACTGAACCTGGGCCCTCCCATGTGGGAAGTGGGTGATCAACTGTTTGAGCCACATCTGCTCCCTATTAAATGGGTTTTAGTCAACTTCCTTACACAGTCTGAATCCCAGTTTCCAAATACATTTCAAAACAATATTATTTACCTCTTAAAGTTATGGCTAATTAATAATATAAGCAAATTTAAAGTGCCCAGCACTTAAAGCAGGATCATTTATTTTTTTCTCATCTTTTATTGTGAAAATTTTCTTTTTTTTTTCATCTTTTTTTTTTAATTATTTATTTATTTTTAAAAATTACATTAAAAAAATATGAGGTCCCATTCAACCCCACCGCCCCCAGCCCCCACTCCCCCCACAGCAACACTCTCTCCCATCATCGTGACACATCCATTGCACCCGGTAAGCACATCTCTGAGCATCACTGCACCCCATAGTCAATGGTCCACATCATAGCCCACACTCTCCCACGTTCCATCCAGTCGGCCCTGGGGGGACCCACAATGTCCCGCAATTGTCCATGAAGCACCACCCAGGACAGCTCCACGTCCCGAAAACGCCTCCACATCTCATCTCCTCCTCTCACTCCCCAAACCCAGCAGCCACCATGGCCACCCTTCCCACACCCACTCCACACCTTCTCTGTGGACATTGGACTGATTGTGTCCATTGCACATCTATGTCAAGTGGGGGCCTAGATTCCACATGGATACTAGATGCACTCCTCCTGCCTCCAGTTGCAGACACTCCAGGCTCCATGGTGTGGTGGTTGACCTTCTTCAACTCGATGTTAGCTGAGTGGGGTAAGTCCAATAAATCAAAGTGTAGGAGCCAAAGTCTGTTGAGGCTCTGGGCCTGGATGTCATATTATCAGTCCAGAGATTCAAATCCCCTAAATATATCTAAAATCCCAGCACCAACTACAATTCCAATAAAGTAGCATGCAAGTCTTGTGAAAAGCGATCCCCTCTGAGTCCAATTCCACCACGCAGAAACACCAGCTCCAAAGAAGGGCCATCTGCCATGGCAGTGAACCCCATCTGCCACAACCATAGAACCCGTGGGTCTCTTTATTCCTCAAAAGAACCAATACCTGGGGTTGTATCTACTTTATCTGTCTCTTAGACTCTGCTCAGTTGTGCATAAGGGGATTCCTTCTGACAACCTCCAGACTCTTTTTTAGAGACTCATAGCCTTATATTCTCATTTCTCCTTTCCATTTCCCCCTTACATTAGGTCAAACAGCATTTTGAAGTCATGTTATTATATGTAGACAGGGATATTCTGCTGATCTGTATCGAACCTTTAATTCAAGGCCATCTTCTAGTTGCATCTTCAGCTGGTATGTGGTAGTGATCCCTCGGTGCCAGGGAGGCTCATCCCCGGGTGCCATGTCCCATGCTGGGGGGAATGCACTGCATCTACATGCTGAGTTTGGCTGTGAGAGTGGCCACATTTGAGTAACATGAAGGCTGTCAGGAGGAAACTCCCAGGCACAGTGCTACTCTAGGCCCTATTCTCATTGCAGGTGCACAGGCTCAAAAGCACAGCCATTAGCACCAGGAGCCCACTGCTGGGCCCTCCTTCCTTCCCGGTTCTCGCCGTTGCACCTGGGGGACTGCCACTGCTCCCCCAGGGTCCACGACAGTGACCCCCCGGCCAGGGGCCCAGTATCCCCCCAGCTGTTGTTTCTAACTGTCTCCACCATGAGTATATCTAGACATTACTATATACCCTGGGCATATGCCCTGTATAACTCCCTGTCAACCATATATATCCCATCAACAACATCCCACATCAGCATCCCTCCGCTGCCACTGCTGAACCACTCTGCGATCCAAAACTTCCTGCAAAGTGAATCCCAACATAATGTCAGCTTCACAAGAGTCTTAGATCACCGAAACCCATATATACAATATACAGTACTTCCCCAGATTCACCATAAAACCTTTTCCCTTCCACAGCGACAATCCTTTAACTTGTTCATATCGTATTTCCTGAAACTGATGTACAGATTCCGAGACAATAGCTTTCAAACAAGATGACATCCGTGCCCACTATGTGGTCCATACTTTAGGCTGTACAGTCCTCCAAATTTTTTAGCTATCCTATGTTCTGCCTTATGGTCCACATTATTAGTCTGTCGTCCCCTATATGTTCTTGGTGTAATATCACATGTTCCATATTCATCTTCGTGTACTCTCACAAAACTCCTCCCCTGCCCCCATATTTACCTTGGTTCCATCCATTCCACATCCATTTTCCCCTCCCCTTGGGGCGCACAACGCCAGCCAATCTCCATTTCCCGAGAAGCCATGTCCAGAGATACTTGCAGCAGTATTCAGGGCCCGACTTTCTCAATTGCCCTAATGCCCTGGGAGCCATCCTTTCTCACGAGAGATACAGTTCTTTCCACTTGACGGCACCAGTCCTCCCCAGGATGTGGGTCCACCCCAACTCCCACTTCTTGGGTCTCTTCCCAATGGTACAACCCACCTTGGCAAAATGAGCCTTCAGCTATTCGCCCAGAGTCCATCCCGCATCAGACCATACCCCCTGAGCATCCTAAACAGGTAACCCTCCTACTTATACTTTGATACAATTTTCTCAACATTTTGTTCTCAACGAACACCTGACACTCTCCCATGTTCGTATGTTTCCCCTCCCTCCCCCCAATTTTTGGACAATATTACCCCTCTGCCCATCCCCAGCCCCCCTCAAACCCACAAAGCCCCACCCGAAGGCAACCCCCTGCCCCCATTTTGTCCCTTCTTTGTGCTCATACTTACCGCCAGCTCATCACAGATTCCACCCCTGCAGATGTTAACTCACATCCTTCCTCCACCCCCCGATTTCCTGTAAGCCTCTTTTCCGGACTCTAGCTCTCTGAGGCAGTTTGCTTATTTCATATCATTGAGGTCATGTACTATTTGTCCTTCAATGCCTGGGTTGCTTCACTCAACATAAGATTCTCAAGGTTCATCCATGTTATCACGTGTGATTGTAGTGTATTTGTTCTAACAGCTGAGTAGTATTCCATTGTGTGTATATACCACATTTTATTGATCCACTCGTCTGTTGATGGACATCTGGATTGATTCCAACTTTTGGCGATAGTAAACAATGCTGCTATGAACATTGGTGTACATATATCGGTTTGTGTCCTTGTTTTCAGTTCTGATGGGTATATACCCAGCAGTGGTATTGCTGGGTCATATGGCAAATCTATGGTTAGTTTTTTGAGAAACCGCCAAACTGTCCTCCAGAATGGTTGGATCCTTCTGCATTCCCACCAGCAGTGGATGAGTGTTCCCCTTTCTTCACATCCTCTCCAGCATTTGTATTCTTCTGTTTTTTTCATAGCTGCCAATCTTATGAGAGTAAGATGGTATCTCATGGTAGTTTCGATTTGCATTTCCCTGATAGCTAGAGATTTGGAGCATTTTTTCATGTGCTTTTTACCCATTTGTATTTCTTCTTTGGAGAAGTGTCTGTTTAAATCTTTTCCCCATTTTTTAAATGTGTTGTTTATCTTTTTGTTTTCAAGATTTATGAGTTCTTTATATATGCAAGTTATAAGTCTCTTATCAGATATATGGTTGCCAAATATTTTCTCCCATTGTGTGGGTTCCCTTTTTACTTTCTTGACAAACTCCTTTGAGGTGCAGAAGGCTTTAATTTTGAGGAAGTCCCATTTATCTATTTGTTTTTTTTGCTGCTCGTGCTTTTGGTGTGATATTCATGAAGCCATTTCCTATTACAAGGTCCTGTAGATGTTTCCCTACACTGCTTTCCAAGATCTTTATGGTCTTGGCTCTTATATTTAGGTCTTTGATCTATCTTGAGTTGATCTTTGTATATGTTGTGAGATGGTAATCCTCTTTCATTCTTCTACATATAGCTATCCAGTTCTCCAGGCACCATTTGTTGAATAGCCATTCTCTCCCAGTTGAGAGGGTTTGGTGGCTTTATCGAATATTATATGGCTATATACATGAGGTTCTATATCTGAATTTTCAATTCGATTCCATTGGTCTGTGTGTCTCTCCTTATGCCAATACCATGCTGTTTTCACTACTGTAGCTTTGTAGTATGTTTTGAAGTCAGGAAGTGCGGTCACCCCTCGGGCTGAAGTGTGGTTTGCTGGCCTGGCAGGGGAGCGGCCGCGGTAGGCCTAATTCCGCTGCCCCCATAATAGGGTGGTTGGTTGGGCTCACCGCCACCCCTGAAGGAAGCTCGGCATGGGCGCAGAGTGCCCTCGGGTCTCCCCTTCTCGGCAGCCATGCTTCCGCGGCCGCCCCTCCTCCCAGATGGCGCCACCCGATGCCTTGTGGGGCGGCACCCTTCTTCTTCCTTCTCCCTGCGCAGGCGCAGGGCAGAAAATTCCAGTCTGCCCTTTTCCCCTCCCCTGACAGCAGCAACAGCCAGGAGTGGGCGGAGAAATCCAGCCCGCCCTTTTCCCCTCCCCCGACAGCAGCAACAGCCAGGTGTGGGCGGAAAAATCCAGCCCACCCTTTTCCCTTCCCCCGACAGCAGCAACAGCCAGGCGTGGGCGGGAAACTCAAGTCTGCCCTCCACCCCAGCAACAGCAGCCACCAATCCCTAAACCCTGCCCCTTCCCCCAGCAACAGTGACAGCCAATCCCTAACCACCACCCCTCCCCCATCCAGTACCACCCACTGACCTTTCGCTGGCAACCAATCAGAACAGGGCGTGGCTTCGACCAATCAGCCTTCCCCAGCCCCTATAAAACTGTTGCCTCTCCCTCAGTAAAGTGGACTTGCGTGTTTACCTTGTCTCCGCGGTAGTTCTTCTGCCGTGCGCCCTCCAGTCCTGAGAGCCCCCGACAAGGGCCTGGCCTCCCTTGTCCCCAGTTCGTCGCCTGCTTCTCCGGGCGACCCCTTCGTCGCCGGCTTCTCCGGGCGACCCCTTCGTCGCCGGCTTCACCAGGCGACCCCGTCAGCCGAACCGCGCAACCCCTGTGAGACCGATCCCTCGTCTGCTGCCGGACCGACCCCTTGTCCCAAGTGGGACCGACCCCTTGTCCCAAGCGGGACCGACCCCTCGTCCAGAGCTGGACCGACCCCTCGTCCGCAGCCAGACCCCACCTCTACCGACCGAGCAAGCCGCCGCAAGGAAGTGTGATCCTCCTATTTCGTTTTTCTTTTTCAATATGTCTTTGGCTATTCGGGGCCTCTTTCCTTTCCAAATAAATTTCATAGTTAGTTTTTCTAGTTCCTTAAAGAAGGCTGTGTTGATTTATATTGGGATTGCATTGAATGTGTAGATCAGTTTTGGTAGGATAGACATCTTAATAATATTCAGTCTTCTTATCCATGAACAAGGAATATTCTTCCATTTATTTAGGTCTTCTTTGATTTCCTTGAACAGTCTTGTATAGTTCTCGGTGTATAAGTTTTTTACCTCTTTAGTTAAATTTATTCCTAAGTATTTGATTTTTTTATTTACTATTGTGAATGGTATTTGTTTCTTGATTTCCTCCTGATCTTGCTCATTATTGGTGTACAGAAATGCTACTGATTTTTGAGCATTGATCTTATAACCTGCGACTTTGCTGAACTCATTTATGAGTTCTAGAAGCTTTGTTGTAGATCTCTCAGGGGTTTCTATGTATAGGACCATGTCATCTGCAAATAATGAAATTTTGACTTCTTCCCTTCCAATTTGAATGCCTTTTATATCTGGTTCTTGCCTCAGTGCTCGTGCAAGTACTTCCAAGACAATGTTAAATAGGAGCGGAGACAATGGGCATCCTTGTCTTGTTCCTGAGTTTACAGGAAAGGATTTCAGGATTTCGCCATTGTAAATAATGTTGGCTGTAGGGTTTTCATATATACTCTTTATCATGTTCAAAAAGTTTCCTTGTATTCCGATCTTTTGGAGTGTTTTTATCAAGAAGGGGTGCTGTATTTTGTCAAATGCCTTTTCTGCATCTATAGATATAATCATGTGATTTTTTTCCTTCAATCTGTTTATATGGTGTATCACATTAATTGATTTTCTTATGTTGAACCATCCTTGCATACCTGGAATAAATCCCACTTGGTCGTGGTGTATAATTCGTTTAATGTGTTGTTCAATATGATTAGCAAGTATTTTGTTAAGTAGTTTTGCATCTAGGTTCATTAGAGAAATTGGTCTGTAATTTTCCTTTCTTGTGGTGTCTTTGTTTGGCTTTGGTACTAGGATAATGTTGGCCTCATAGAAGGAGTTCGGCAATGTTCCTTCTGTTTCGATTTTTTGGAATAGTTTCAACAGGATTGGTGTTAGTTCTTTCCGGAAAGTTTTGTAGAATTCACCTGTGAAGCTGTCTGGCCCTGGGCTCTTCTTAGTTGGGAGATTTTTAATGACTGATTCTATCTCTTTGCTTGTGATTGGTTTGTTAAGACCCTCAATTTCTTCTTTCATCAATATGGGCTGCTTATGTGTTTCTAGGAATTTGTCCATTTCCTCTAAATTGTCATTTTTGTTGGAATATAGTTTTTCAAAGTATACTCTTATGATAGCCTTTATTTCTGTGGGGTCAGTGGTGATATCACCTTTCTTATTTCTTATTTTGTGTATTTGCATCTTTTCTCTTTTTTTCTTTGTTAGTCTCGCTAAAGGTTTGTCAATTTTGTTGATCTTCTCATAAAACCAGCTCTTGTTCTTGTTTATTTTTTCAAGTGCTTTCTTATTTTCTATTTCATTTAGTTCTGCTCTTATCTTTGTTATTTCCTTCCTTCTTCTTCCTGTTGGGTTACTTTGTTGTTCTTTTTCTAATTCCATCAAAAGTGCAGTTAGTTCTTCAATTTTTGCTCTTTCTTCTTTTCTGATATGTGAATTTATGGCTATAAATTTCCCTCTCAGTACTGCTTTTGCTGCATCCCATAAATTTTGGTATGTTGTGTTATCATTATCATTTGATTCAAGGTAGTCATTGATTTCTTTTGAGATTTCCTCTTTGACCCACTGTTTTTCTAAGATTGTGCTGTTTAATTTCCAAATTGTGGTGTGAAGTCTGGGCCTCCGTCCCTTGCAAATTTCCAGCTTCACTCCACTGTGATCAGAGATATTGTTTTGTATAATTTTGATCTTTCTGAATTCATTAAGCCTTTCTTTGTGGCCTAGCATATGGTCTATCTTGGAGAATGTTCCATGTGCACTTGAGAAAAATGTATATCCTGCTGTGTTTGGGTGTAATGATTTATATATGTCTATTAAATCCAGCTCTTCTAATATACTGTTCAAATGTTTTGTTTCTTTAGTGATTCTCTTTTGAGATGTTCTGTCCAGAGTTGATAGTGGTGTATTAAAATCCCCCACTATAATTGTAGATGCATCTATTTTTTCACTTAGTTTTTCCAGCGTTTGTCTCACGTATTTAGAGGCACCCTTGTTAGGAGCATAAATGTTTATGATCGTTCGATCTTCTTGACAGATTGTCCCTTTCACTAAAATGTAGTATCCTTCTTTGTCTCTCACAATTGTTTCGCACTTAAAGTCTATTTTGTCTGATATTAATATAGCTACTCCTGCCTTTTTTTTATTGTTGTTTGCTTGTATGATTGTTTTCCAGCCATTCACTTTCAACCTCCATGAGTCTCTGGGTCTAAGATGTGTCTCTTGTAGACAGCATATAGATGGGTCAAATTTCATTATCCAGTGTCCCAGTCTGAATCTTTTGATAGGTGAGTTTAATCCATTGACATTCAGTGTTATTACGTTCAGAGAATTATTTGTGGTAGCCATATTTTGGTTGGATTTGTGTTTGTTATATTTTGTTTGTAATATTTTATTTTCCCCTTCTATTTTTGTCTTTTTTGTTGCTCTTACACTCTCCTCCATCTCTGACTGTCCTGTTTTTTCCTTTCTTCCTGCAGAACTCCCTTAAGAATTTCTTGAAGGGGAGGTTTCTTGTTGATATGCTCTTTCAGTTTCTGTTTATCTGTGAATATTTTGAACTCTCCATCATTTTTGAATGCTAGTTTAGCTGGATAGAGTATTCTTGGCTGGAAATTTTTTTCCTTTAGTACCTTGACTATATCATACCACTGCCTTCTTGCCTCCATCATTTCAGATGAGAAATCAGCACTTAATCTTATGGAGCTTCCCTTGTATGTGATGGTTTTCTTTTCTCTTGCTGCTTTTAGAATTTTCTCTTTGTCTTGAGCATTGGATAATTTGACGAGTATATGTCTTGGGGTGGGCTTGTTAGGGTTTATGACCAGTGGAGTGCGCTGTGCTTCTTGGATATGTACATCTGTCTCTTTCAGTAGATTTGGGAAGTTTTCAGTCATTATTTCCTACAACACTCCTTCTGACCCCTTTCCCTTCTCTTCTCCTTCTGGAATGCCTATAATATGTATGTTTGAGTGTTTTGCATTATCATTCAGGTCCCTAAGTCCTATCTGGATTTTTTCTTCCTTTTTATTGACCACTTCTACTATCTGTTTGATTTCCAATGTACTGTCTTCCACATCACTAATTCTCTGCTCTGCCTCTTCTAGTCTGCTGATATTTGCTGCAAGTGTATTTTTGATTTCTTGAATTGTGGTGTTCATTTCCATCATATCTGTTATTTTTTTGCGCATGTCTGCAATTTCCCCTCCAAGTGTTGTCTTCATGTTGTTAACCTCTTTCATTACTTCATCAAATTTGTCGGTGATAAGTGTTCTGAGATCTTTCATTGCTTGTGCGAAGATCTGCTCCCCTTCCTGATTTTTAGTTTGTTGATTGGATTCAGCCATGTTTTCCTGATTACTGGTTTGGTTTGTAGATTTTCGTTGCTGTCTTGTCATCATTTTTTCTTGACGGGTTTAATCAGTTCCTTAACTTCTTTGTCTAGTCTTGGAGATTAATTAGCTGTTGTTTTTGCGTAAGTGTTATATCTTCTCTTTGTCCCTTTGTTCTTCTTATTCCAATTTCTTATTGCTGGTTAAGTTCACTTTAAAGGAAAGTATTAGTGCTGGGGAAAGGCAATTGTGTAAGGAAGGAAAAAGTGTAAAGTAGTATTGGTGATATATGTTAACAAAGCAACAATATGAGTTCTGGGAAGATGGAGGTTAGATCGTGTAAATTGTGTAGAGTTATAGTAGTAGGAAAGTACCTATAATGAGGTAGACGACTGAATATGGGAGGAATATGGTACGTACTAAGAAGCTATTGTTTTCATAAGAGAGGGAAAGAGAAAAGAGAGGTAATAGTTTCAAGGGCGGATACCAGATGGAAAACTAAACAAAGGTATTAGAAATTAAGAGTTAGACACTTTGTGGGTCAAAGAAAGGGAGGTGGAATATAGGAGAGATAGCAGATGGTGGAGGATATCAAGTTGTAGGGGAAAGGGGATAGTGTAGATAGCCTAAATCTATTCACAGAGAAATGAGGCAGTGGAGGATGAGGAAACCCAGCAAATGTGAGGTGTTTCCTGCAGGACCTATTGTATTGTTAAGATAAAATAGAATAAGAAGAAGATCAGGGGCAAGAAAGAGAGGATTAAAAAAAAAAGAGAGAGACTTTGGGGATATGCTGGGAGAAAAGACTAGGGGATAATGAAAATCAGAACATTAAAAAACTAGAATAAAAAATAGAAATAGAATAAAAATAAAAACAAAACAAAATAAAACAAAGAAGAAAAAATGCAAACGTTAGGGCTAGGGCATTCAAGGGCCTCAGATGAACCTCAGGGCATGGTGGATTCAGGGATGGACAGTCTGAGGTATTGAGGCCTCAAGAGGTGTGAGTCTCTGGCATGTGGGCCGCCAGAGTCCAGGGAACTCAGACCTGGCAACCTCGAGTCCAGTTAACAGGAAGCCTGGGAGCACCACAGTGCATCACTGTCTTCAAGGATCCCCGCAGCTGGGTGCCAGCCCTATGGGTGAGGTCTCATCCACAAGCTCTATCCTGTGTTCTGTGTTCTACAATTCACTTACTTACTAGGGTCTATTGTGTGGATATACCACCAATTGACTTCAGGAACCCTCCCACCCTGTGGTCCCCAGGAACGTCCACCCGGGGGCTCCTCTAGGCTGCAGCCAATTTAATGACTCATATCAATATCCAGGTCCGGGGGAGGGGTTCCAGCCAGAAACGCTAATAACAGAGTCCAAACCCGAAATTCCCACGCTTCACAAAATATTCCCCTAATCAGCTTCCAAACGTCTGCCACCCCGCGAGACCCTGGTAGCATCTATTTGTTGCTATCCCTTTGAGACTGCTGTAGGTCAGCAGCCGGGCTTGGGGGGGAGGGGCATGGCTCTAGGCGGAAACGCTATTGTTTGTGTCCGCAATCAAAAATTGCCCCCACTTATTGCATCCAGCATCCAGGTGGAATCTGACCCTCCTCTTGACATAGAGGTGCAATGGACACAACCAATCCAATGTCCACATAGAAGAGGTGGCATTGGATTGGGAAAAGTGGACATAATGGACAAAGGGTATGGGGAAAGGCAGGAAGAGATGAGAGGTGGAGGCGTCTTCGGGACATGGAGCTGCCCTGGATGGTGCTTCAGAGGTAATCACCGGACATTGTAAATCCTCACAGGGCCCACTTGATGGAATAGAGGAGAGTATGGGCCATGATGTGAACCAATGTATATGAGGTGCAGAGGTGCCCAAAGATGTACTTACCAAATCCAATGGATGTGTCATGATGATGGGAACGAGTGTTGTTGGGGGGGGGAGAGGGGGGGTGGGGGGGTGGGGTTGAATGGGACCTCACATATATATTTTTAATGTAATATTATTACAAAGTCAATAAAAAATTAAAAAATTAAAAAAAAAAAAAATTGCCCCCACTTTGCCCTAAAATCCCTGTCTGTCTGCCCAAATGGGTCTGCAAGCACCTCCCTTCCCACCAACCCCCAATAGGCCGCCCAGGGCCCACGAACTCCCCAGTACTGCAGAGCCTCCAAAAAAAAAAAACAAAGAACAGAAACCCGGCCGCCGCTGCTTGGCACTCGGCCCGGCTCCCCCGGCCGCCGCCGCTCGGCGCTCGGCCCGGCTCCCCTTGCCGCCGCCGCTCGGCTCAGCTCCCCTCACCGCTGCAGTGCTAGATGCCTCGGCTCCACCTACCCAAGGAGGGAATCCTCCACACGTAGCTGGGATGTCCGTATATATTTCACAGACGGATCCTCTCTGTTACCTTCCCTCCAAATCAATGTCCAGACACCTCCGGACCAGCAAAAATCCTGAAACAGCCCGGTCCCAAAGAGTCTCCAACGCCGCCCAGCCAACTCCCTGCAGGAGCTAGTAACCGGGAAGTTCACTCAGCCGCCATCTTGACACTCGAAAATTTTCAAACATACAGGTGAGTTGAAAGAAATTTAGTGATAGTTCACAGAACCAACATGAATATTTTATAATTAACATTGTATTATACTTGCTTTACCACTTTTCTGTCCATCTTTCTGTTCCTCTACCCATCCATCATTCATATTAATATTTTTGGTACATTTAAAGGTAAGGTACATGGGGAGTGGATGCAGCTCAGTGGTCGAGCACCTGCTTCTCATGTACACGGTCCTGGGTTCAATCCCTGGTACCTCCTTAAAAAAATAAAAATAGAAAGTAAGACACAGGACATCAGTTCCTTTCCTTGCCACCATATTCTTGAGCATGTATTTCATTATTATAACTAGAGCTCAATGTTTGTTTATGGGCCTTTTTCTTTTGAAATAAAGGTCATATACAATTGGATTATGAAATGTATGAATTTTAAGCATGCCATTCCATGAGTTTTGATAAACGCTCATACCTCACCACCCAAACCCTTGCCAAGATACAGAATACGATGTCACCCCAGAAAGCTTCCTCGAGACCTCTCCCCTTAAATCTCCACCCTCCCTCCAACGACAACAGCTGCTCTGATGGTTTTCATCATATATTATTTCTGCATCATCTGCTTTGGAATTGACGATGTCATCACCAATCCATAATTAGTGCTCATGTTTGGGTTATACACAGCTTTGATCAGCACTTTCTATATTCCCACCTAAAACTGATCCAAAGAGACCCAGGACCTGTGCAATGTGATAGGAGACCTTTCCTCAAGTAGATGCCCATAGATTAATCAACAGTTTTATCCCCAAACATGCATTCTCCATTATTGTTTCTTTTTTCCCCTTTATTGGGGAACTTACGAGTTTACAGAAAAATTGTGCATAAAATGCAGCATTCACTATTAATTAAATTCCATAGTTTAGGGTTCACTGTGCAGTGCAGTTCTGTGAATTATTTTTTAATTTTATTGTGTTACCATATATGCAATCTAACAGTTCCCTTTTAATCATATTCAGATACATATTTCAGTGCTATTAATTGTGCTCACAATGTTGTACAACCAGCACTCCCATCCATTACTGAAATATTTCCATCATCCAAATAGGAACCCTGCACATTTTAAGCTTTGGTTCAATACCAACTTAACTTGAACAGCATGTACATACACCTTTCCTATACCCCTCTGTTCCCCACCATTTTTTTGTGCTTGTTACCACTTATACTTTTTTATATTGTATGTCCAAAAACATAGCTTTATCATTACTTTTTATGCATTTGTATTTTAGCACCTGCAGGAAGTAACAAGTGGAGTGACATATTAAACATTATCCTACAATCATACTGGCATTTATAATTTCCCAAATGGTTACATTTACATGGGTCTTTATTTCTTCATGCTGCTTTCAACCACTGTCCAGTGTCCTCTCCTTTCAGTTTTAAGCTCTCCCGTTAGCATTGCTTGTAGGGCAGGCATAGTGGTGATGCACTCCCTCAGCTTTTGTCTTAATCTCACCCCCATTTCTTAAAGAAAGTCTCATTGGATATAAACTTCTTGGCTGGCAGTTGTTTTCTTTTAGTACTTTACATATTTCAATCCACTGCCTTTTTGCCTCCACAGTTTCTGATTTCTGATGAGAAATCGGCTCTCAATCTAATCAGGACTCCCATCTACATAACACGTTGCTTTTCTCTAGCAGCTTTCAGAACTCTTTCCTGTCCTTTGCATTTGATAGCATGATCAATACACGATAGGGTGTGTTTTTCCTCATGCTTATCCTGTTGGTGTCTTCTGAGCTTCTTTGATGTGCATTTTCACATCTTTTGCTAAGTCTGGGCAGTTCTCATCATTTCTTTGACTATTCCTTCAGTTCCTTTCTCTCTTCTCCTTCTGGGACTCCCTTAATGGGTAAATCAGCGTGGTTGGTGGTGTCTCAAGTTACTTTTGCTTTTACTATTACTTCTTTCTTTCTGTTCCTCAGCCTGACTCATTTCAAGTGTCTAGTCTTCACATTCACTGATTCTTTCTTCTGCCAACTACAATCTATTCTCAAAACCCTCTGGGGCATTTTTCATTTCCATTATTGTGGTCTTCAACTCGAGTTCTGTTGGTTCCTCTCTATCTGTACCTATCCCTTCATCTACACTCCTGTATTGTTCATTCATTGTTTTCCTGGTATCCTGTAGTTCTTTCTCTGTATTTTCCTTCATCTCCTTCAACACTTTTAAGAACATTTTTTAAAGGCTTTATTCAGTATGTCCACATTCTCATCTTCTTTGTTGGTGCTTGCTATATTTTTATCCTCTTCTTTTGGACTGCCATGATTTCCTGTTTCTTTGTTTGTCTTGTACTCTAGTGTTGCACACCGTACATTTTAGTATTTTAAAATGTTAACTCTGAGATTTACATGCTGCTGTGTCTCTGCTTTGGTTTTGTAATCAGATAAGACAGAGATTTTCTTATGCTTCGGCCCACCTTTCAGGAAGGCCTGCCCACAGTGAATGCAGTGTGCAGGTTTTCCTCATTGTCTGGCTCTCTTTCTTGTCCTGGGCCTTTGCTTGCTGGTTGTTTTGGAGTCCTCCTGTTTACAGGAGTTTGGTTGTCCCCTGTTTCCTTTCCCAGGTGTTTAAAGCCAGTAGGCCTTTGTCCAGACTGTCTGCCTCTAGAGTTTCTTACACCCTTTCCTTGTCTCAAGCTGCTTTTGTCTGGAGAGCAAATTCTAGAAAGAGGTTCACCTTCGAGAGTACTTTACCCAGTCGGTCTTTCCCAGCCAAGCAGGGCCAGGTACCCAGGAAGGGATGCAGACTGCTCAGTAGCTGCTGGGAGGCAGTTGGCAAGAGCACCAAGAGCTTCTCCTATAGCCCCAAAGCTGAGCTTTCCTGGATGCCCAGACAATGCAGCCCTCCAGCTCACTGGAAAACTGTATCCACTGCTACTTGAAACAATGACTGCAGCCCTTTGTCCAGGGCGGGTTGAGACAATGGCTGTCCTCAGCGCCCTGCCGCAGCAGCCCTCCTTGAACAGTCTTCTGCCTTATCCATCCTATTGTTGGGAAGAGTATCTTTACGTCCCTTTTTGTCACCAGCAAACTAGGCGCAAAGCAGCCTGCCATGGAAGTGGGAGATGGTGTCAGTAGCCACTGCAGGGAGGGGGTGATTTACTGTTCTTTACTCTAGTTCATCAGCCTCTTCCTCCTGCTCTTCCCTGGATGCTGTACACTGTTCATCTGGGCTCCAGAGTTTGAAATAGTTGTTTCAGGCAGTTCTTGCCTGTTTACTTGCTGCTTTGGTAGGATTGCTTCCTGGAGCTCCCTACTCCACCATTTCTAAAAATGAATCGTATCAACGACATGACAAATGCTTATTCCTGTACAACACAAACCCCTCTCAAGATATCTACCATCCCCATCCACCCAGGACTCTTTTTTCTACTTTGACAATGAAAAGCACGATCGCCAGATCTCGGTAGTAACTCATCTTGAGGGCCAGCATTATCTTCAAATACACCCATTTCATCTTATTCACAAAAATGCCAATTTTTACTAGAAACAAAGATGCAAACAATAAAGAATACCTATATTTAGGAATAAAATTTCTAAACAGGCAATAAATTGACTACTGGAGTAATCCAGAAAGGAAACTGACCAATATGTGAGAAATGTGTGGCCAGGCCTCTATCTCTTCTGGTCTCTTGGGTCAGCTTTAGAAGGGGGTATAGAATGTGCTAACTAGAGCTGCACCTTACACAAATCGGAGCACCGATTACAGAATGTTGATCAAAGAATCAGTTCCCAAAATTTGGTGATATTTAATAGGGATAAAAGAAAGGATCTTGATTTAAGCTTAAGAAAAATAACTGTTCAGTATCCAGGTGTGATGGTGGCTTGCAAACCACCTCTCCATCCTGCCTCTCAAAGTCTAATGTGAAAATTCTGGGCAGATTCACATCTGTACTGGAGAGGAAAGAATGGTACAATCCATAAACAAAAATCATTGCAGAGTATTTTAGAACAGTGAGGAGAGAAGTTAAAGGAAGGTCCCAGGAGGCCAACTCACTAATTCTTTTTAATTAAGTTGTTCAGTATCCTAGGAACCAGGAAAAGTCATCAACTGTGTGACTGTAGAGGAAAGAATTGAACAAATCAAAGTTACAGGAAGGAAAAGACTGGCATAGTTTAAAAAGATCTTCCAACTAATCTTTTTCAACAAGGTAATGGCCTTACTCAGCATTGCGATCCCCCATCATTGAGATAGTGAGGGAGAAGGCAAACAGCCAATATGGGAAGATACTACGGAGAAAAACTCATGTGTCAGTGTGATAGTTAAGTCGTTGTGTCAACTTGTTTAGCTTATAGTGTCCAATTGTTGGTCAAACAAGCACTGGCCTGGTTGTTACCGTCAGGCTATGTCTTGCATTTAAATCATCTGTCGACTGATCACATCTATGGCTGATTACATCTTCAGTCAACAGAGAAGATTGCCTCCAGCCATTAAAAGAAGTCATATTCAGTCAGTTGTAGGCCTTCAGGGAGAACTGATTCCAGCAAGCAGAAAGAATTTCCATCTCTGCTTCAGCCAGCACACTTCTCCTGGGCAATTTGTTGAAAACTTCCATATGAGTTACCAGCTTGTAGCCTGCCCTATGGAATTTGGATTTTCCAATCTCTGGTGTCATGTGAGCCAATTCCTATAATAATCTTATATTTCCAGCATTATAAACATATATTTATCCTGTCAGTTCTGTTTTCATCAGGTAAAGTTTAGAACAGGGCGTGCTTCACGAAGAATGGGATTTGTACCACTGAAGGCATGTGCCATGCCCCATGATTTAGGTTTAAGAGATCATTTAGGAGCCACTTGGACATACACTACATAACAATAACACATGAGAGCAAGTTTAATTCGAGAAACCAGTTGGCGGCCTTGTGAAATCTTGTCTCAGAAACCACAGGCTACCACCTATGCCCCAAGTAAGGCCACAAGAAATGGTTTCATAGTTACTACTCAAGGACCATTTCTCACAGTTTAAGCATTCTCCACTCCTCCCACCCCACGAATCCCAGCCATTTCCCTGCCTCACCAAGCCCTGCTGCCTGGCTTCTTCAGAAGGATGCACTTCTACTCTTTCCTCATGGCAGGTTCTCCCTTATGGCAGCTAGCTAAATAAACATATCTTGGACTACAGGCATGACCCAGTTGCTTTTTCTTGGCCAGTTTCAACAGTCCCTTTACTCTGCTTTGTTCTGACCTTTGGATGATGTCAAGAAGAAAGTCTTGCCTCAGTGAGAGTGGTTCCCTCACAACTCTCTAGCACTTCATAATCTCCATTTAACAGAGAGCTGCACCTGCACTTCCAGCTCTTGGATAGCAACCATGTCTGGCTAGAATTCATTGACATGACATGGTTTAAAGCATATATAGGGAAGCAGACATGGCCCAGTGGTTAGGGCATCCGTCTACCACATGGGAGGTCTGCGGTTCAAACCCCAGGCCTCCTTGACCCATGTGGAGCTGGCCCATGTGCAGTGCTGATGCACGCAAGGAGTGCCCTGCCATGCAGGGGTGTCCCCCACATGAGGAAGCCCCACACACAAGGAGCATGCCCCATAGGGAGAGCTGACCAGCGTGAAATAAAGTGCAGCGAAATAAAGTGCAGCCTGCTCAATGGAGAGTTGACACAACAAGATGACGCAACAAAAAGAAATACAGACAGATTCCCGGTGCCACTGATAAGGATGGAAGAGGTCACAGAAGAACACACAGAGAACAGACAACAGGTGAGGGGGGGTGTAAAAAATAAATCTTTTAAATAAATAAATAAATAAATAATAAAATATATATAGATTGTTTATTGTCAAGTGAGGATGGATTTCTGTTGACAGTCATGATGTAAATGTTTTTTACTAAAGAAATCTATTTAAGTAAAAGAAATGCAAATCGATTTAAAGAATATTAAGTAAATATTAGCAGAAATGATAATCAGATCCAACAGAAACATGGATGGAATACAGGAATGATAGAAAGTTGGAGAAATGAATTAAATGAGCTCTTCAGTTTTTGATAATGTATGGTCAATATTTTAAAGAAATACTCAGGGACCATTTGCCCCAGTAGATATTTTCAATTGTTTCATATAGGGATTTTGTGTTTTTGTTTTTGTTTTTGTTTTGTTTTCTTCTTATTTTCTCTACAAACTCAAATATTTACATTTTTATATTTTTCCTACTTATGAAATCTATCGTACATGAAGCAGTACATATTGGAATCATCTTGTCCCAGACCTCCCTTAAAGAGGAAGTCCATTGACATGGAAGTCCATTTTTGTTATCTTATTAATCCAAAGCGATACAATTGAGCCTTAGGTGATACACATCTCAGCACAAGAGTCCTTTTTCACTCACATGGAAAAATATTAATTTGCAGCCAGTGTTAAGGTCACCTTGAATGATTCAATAATGGTGAAATTACTTTGATTCCTTAGGCTGGCAAGAAAGACATATTAAAGAGTCGCCATAATTGAATATATGTCAAATCCTTAAATAATGATTTAAATGAACAGAGAGTAGTAAGGGGCCTATTCGCCTTCATCAAATGCTTTCAGCTGTCAGTTCATTCATAAAGACAAAGAACAAATAGTTTCTAGGGTAGACAAACTAATATATCAGGTTTAGATTTCAGAAATCTTTTAAAATGTGGGGTATTTTTTTTTTCACTTTGACTAAAGTAAAATATTCTGGACAAATACCTGTTTCACTGCAGTTTTAACTGCAGCACATGGCAGTATTCATTACTCTGAAAAGTTGATTGACTGTTCTCTCCTGGGAAGGGGATATGACATGAGTTGAGTTAATGAAACATTCACATGTGTCATCTCATTTAATGTCATCCTCCCAACCCCAGGGGCAGGGAAACAGATACCCCCATTTATTTGAGGTTCAGAAGATTCAGCAACTTAGTCACTCCACTAACCAGTGTCCTTATGACTTCCTAGTGCCTGATGCAGAGCAAGTAGGTGGCATTTGTTCACTGTTTTCTTTTCCCTTCCCTTCACAAGAAGCAAGCCCTGAAGGAAATTGGCTTTTCTAAAATCACATGAATAGTAGAAGTGATGAGACTAGAACCAAGTTCTGCTGACTTCAGATCCTATCTTTATGCTGAATTTTTCCACTAGCTGTTATCCTTGAATATACTTTTCTCCATTTCTTCCTTTTATACCTTATTTCATTGTGCAAAATAGTCTACTACAATCATAAATTGAATCCATGTGTTAGAGTCATTTGTCATAAGTGCCAAATTCACTCCTTTCCCCCTTAAAATCTCTTGATACCTAGAGCTAGTCTCCCTTTTGTTGACTCTTAGAAGTGGTCCCCTTGCAGATCCCAGTCCTCTCCTGTCTGCATTTGAACCTATCTCCTCACCTCTTCCAGAAGCTTGCCCCTCCACTCCGAATATGCACCACCCCATACTCTCTAGTAGTTCTCTGTTCTTCTGCTCATCCTTCTGCCCCAAACTCATTTCTGCCAAGGCACACAGACCCACCAAATTCGATTCCCCTGGTGGTGGCACAGCTAAACTCCATTTTTCACCCTTGCTTCTAGGTAGGGGTCACTGGGCCGTATGCCCAGTTCCCAAGGAGCAGAACCCTGTGCCACTTCAGGACTTGGCCGCTAAGTGTGTGTGTCCTCTCATGCCCACCTCTGTCTCTCCTCGGTTGGCTGGCTGCACACAGCCCAGAGCAGGACTCTGTGACTCTCCTAGAGGGTGGAGCACCAGGGGGCCGGAGACACTGGACGGGAGTTGCTGGTTCCACTCATTAATGGTTCCTGCTCTTTTAAGCCTCTTTGTACCTTCCCTTCCTTTCATCTTCATATTGGCTCATCCCTCTTCCCATACAAACTTAGCAGTATCCTACCAAGAAAACATCTTCTCTGGATCCCTTTTTTCCCTCAAGTTCTGACTCACTTCTCGCAATTGCTACAGTGAAAATTTTGCTTGAAAGCAGCCTCAGCAGTGCTGCTTTTCTCCCATCCACTCCTTAATCTTTTGCCGTCTGGCTTCCATCCAAGCCTTTGACTGAACCCCTATAACGGCTTTTTCAGAGGTCTTCCTTGGAACAAGACCCACAGCAGGACAGCCTTCCAGTCGCTAGATTTCCTTGACTGTCTCTCACACTGGCCAAGGTTGACCAACACTTCTCTGAAACACACTGAGTTTTTAAACTTCACTCGCTCTTGGTCCTCTTCTGCTCTCTGTGATGGCTTCTCTCTGTCTCATTTACTTTTTTCTCCCTCCTCCCCCAGATCAAACTTTGATTTCAGACATGTGTCGGTTTAAGTCCTGGATCCACCAGAATTTATCTGACCTCAACCAAGTTACTTAAATTCTTTGAGCCTCTGTTGCTTCACCTGGAAACTGAGAATGCTTAGGGAATAATTATAAAGGCTTAAATGAGAAGACTAGCAAAATGCTTAGGAGAGAGTGTATTTAAAAGTTAATTGCCTGTCTGTCTCATTTTCCCATCTATTTGGATTCCATCAGAGTGAACACTCAACAAAATACTTGTTGAACTGACAGAAAATCAGCAGTAATGTGCAATAGCCAGCTTCTGGCATGAGCCATTAAGTTAGCTAAGTGGAGAGTATAAAGTATAACTGGAGAATGGAAGTTTCTCACAAGGCTATTTCTTTGCAGATTTCCTACCTTCTGACCCTTTGTGATACACCCACACTCAGGACACTGTGGCAAGCCCATGTGTTGGCTGGCAGGGGATTGCACAAGCATGGGAGTTTAAATAAGTTTGCCCAAATTGTGTGTCGCTCAGATGTGGACAACAGAGGAATAGAAAGAACATATTTCTTCCTGCCTTCACCCAAAACACATACCTTTAGTGAAAACTCTTTTCTTGCATAAAAGATCTAAAGTTATTGTCATGTTAGAATCAGAATTTTTGATTTTTTTCCCTTTGAAACAGTGTTTATATCCTTGTGTTGAAACCACTGAATTGCCTGGTTATTTTGTTCTGGCTGATAGTACATTCTTGGAATTAGGAAGGCATTACAAATTCTTAGAAACCATGACTAGAAGATTGTTTTAGAAAGCCGGTTCTGGAAGGAGAGAGGATTAATTCCAAGACAGAGTTTCTTGTTTATTGAATTTCAAAACATGATTTAAGAGTTCTTTAATACAAGGAAAGATTTGTTAATATCCCAATAAATGTACATCCTCTCCACTGGAATATCTTGTTTTAGAGAATTTGGCAATCTTTGAAACGCTTTATAAGTTTCATTATACAACAGAATAAAGGCACCCTGTAATACTAGAGAAAATAATTTTAGAAGTTTCATTGATATGTAATTCACATACCATAAATATTCTCATTTAAAATGTCCAATCCAATGGTTTTTAGTATGTTCACAGAGTTGCACAAACATCACCCCAAATTATTTTTAGAACATTCGTTTCTTCTCCCCAAAATGAAACCCCATCCCCATTAGCAGTCCCTCAGCACTTGCCTGCACCTCCACCCCAGACCTAGGCAGCCACTAATCTACTTTCTGTTCTGGAAAGTTCCTGCCAATGGAATCATACAATATGTGGTTTTTTGTGGCTTCTTTGATTGAACATAATGTTTCCAATATTCACCCATGTTACATCATATATCAGTGTTTCAGGCTTTTTAATTGCAAAATACTATTTCATTTTCTGAGTATGCTACATTTTATTTATCCATTCAACAGTTGACAGGCATTTGGGTTGCTTCTACCTTTTGCTACTATGAATAACACTGCTATGATCATTCACGTACAGGAGTTTATATGGACATAAGTTTTCATTTCTCTTGAGTTATATACCTAGCAGTGGAATTGCTGGGTCATATGGTAACCACTTTTTTAGGAAGTGTCAAATTGTTTTTCAAAATGGCTAAACTCTTTCAAATTCCCAACAACAACATATAAGAGTGCCAATATCCTCACTTCCTTATTCTCTATAACCTTTGTCATTTTCTGATTTTCTGTCTTTTTTTTTTTCATAATTCTAGCCACCTTAATGGAAGTGAAGTGGCATCACATCATAGTTTTGATTTGCATTTCCCAAAAGACTAATGAATTTGCCTTACTTAGCCAGGGTTGTTATGATAAATACCATAGAACTGATTGGCTTAAGCAGTAGGAATTTATTGTCTCACAATGTTGGAAGACTAGACCCCCAAAATTAAGGTACTGGCAGGAACAGACTCTCTCCAACATCTATAGCATTCTGGTGGTTACTTGTCTAACCCAAGGGCATAAGAGTTACTCTTACGTTTTCTTCCAGGATTTTTAGAGTTTTACCTCTTACATTAGGTCTTCAATCCATTTTGAATTAATTTTTGTAGATGGTATGAGATAGCAGTCCAAATTCATTCTTTTGTGGGTGGTCATCCAGTTTCCCAGGAACATTTGTTGAAAAGACTATTTCCCCTCCATTGAATTGTCTTGGCAATATTGTCAAAAGTCAATTGAGAGGGAGGGCAAAATGGCAGTGGAGTAAAGAACTCCTAGAGTCAGCTCATGCTACAGGGCAGTTAGCAATCAACCAGAACTATCTAAAGCACCTGTTTGGGGACCCTAAGAGACCAGAAGAGCATCCTGCAGCATCCTTGAAAGAATGAAAGGAGGAAACTCCCCATCTGCAGAGAAGATCCATATTAGAACACTCTATGCCCTGGAGGCTGGTGCCCATCCTTCACTGGTGGCACAAGCCACCTCAGGAGATATTCTGTGGCTGGAGTTGGAAGCTCCAGTTCCCAAAAATGGGGGAGGAAGAGACAGTTGGGCACCAATTTCAGCTACTGATGAGTAAATTTGGCAGGCTAAAGCATAATCCTAAGAACAGCAGCTAAGTTTGAACCAGTCCAAGTCAGAAAGAGTCCAATAGCTGCCATTTTAACCCATCCCCCAGCATGAGGGGAAGAGGGGTGAACTGAAAATCACAGTGATGGTAGGGATCAGCTTCTTTCCATCCAAATCAGACTGCAGCCCTAGCCTAGGCCCCAGCCCCATGTCTGGCAGGGAGGACACTGTACCAGCCTCTCTGGGTAAATACAGGTACATTCAGCTGGCACAGACTGAATAATTGGACACTTGGAGTTCCATCCCTATACCCCCAATAAAATAGGAGAGGAGCTGTGTTTCTTCAGCCTCTCTGGGCAACTTCAGGCACTTTCAGCCCACACAAACTGGTTTGATGAGCACCGCAATTCCAACTCCACCCCTCCAGCCCCATAAGATAGGAAGGGGCTGGTGTTTCTTCAGCCTCTCTGGGAAACTGTAGGTGCTTTCAGCCCACACAGACTGGAAACTCAGGCACCTGTAGCTCCATTCCCATTCCCCAATAGGAAAAGAGAGTTGTGTTTCTTCAGCCTCTCTGGGTAACTGCAGGTGATTTCAGCCCACACAGACTGAATAGTCAGACACCTATAGCTCCATCCCAGCCCCCAAGTAAAGTAAGAGAGGATCTGTGTTTCCTCAGTCTTTCTGGGCAACAACAGTCACTTTTGGCCTGCATTGTGAATACCTGTGGATAAACCCCCAACCCCCAATAGGATAGGATGGGGCTCGTGTTTCCTCAGCCTTTCTGGGCAACAGCAGGCACTTTCAGCCTGCACAGACTGCTAGACTTCAGTGGTTGCCTCCCTACCCCCTAAAGGGCAGAAGGGACAGTACTCCCTTGGCCTCTCAGGAAAACTACAGGTGCATTCAGTCAGGATAAATTAGATTGTTGGGTAGTCAAAAGTTCCATCCCAACCTCAAGCAGGGAGGGGTTTGGTGGTGGTATGTCAGACTACCTGGGCAACTACAGTCATTTTGGACCTGCATGGTATAGATTGCTGCCCACAACTGCAGCTCTATCCCCACCCCAGGCAGAGTAAGAAGGGTCATGAAGCTTCATTAGTCTATCCAGGCAAGTACACATGGTCTTGACCTGCATGACTTGAATTATTCCACATGGCTTTGCCTCTATCCCTACCCCTAGCAAAGGATAAAAGTAGAAGAAGCTTCATTGGACCCTGGGGCAACACAGACAGCTTCAGCATCCACAGCACCAACTACATCCTTGGCTCCTACTGCACAACCATCAAGGGAGAAAGGGCAAGAAAGTCTAAACTAAAAAGAGAAACTGCACCCAGAATAAATGCATCTAGCAATCCAGATGCCAAGACACCAACAAAAAATTACAATACACACCAAGAAACAGAAAATATGGCCCAGTTAAAAGAAAAAGACAAGCCTCTAGATGACATAAAGAAGTTGAGACAATGAATCATAGATGTTCAAACAAATCTCCTTAATAAATCCAATGTGATGGCTAAAGAGATTAAGGATATTAAGAAGACATTGGATGAGCACAAAGAAGAATTTGAAAGCATACATTGAAAAATAGCAGATCTTATGTGAATGAAGGCTCAATAAATGAAATTAAAAATACACTGGATTCATATAACAGCAGATTTGAGGAGATAGAAGAAAGGATTGGTGATTTTGAAGGCATGGCCTCTGAAAGCGAGTGAACAAAAGAACAGATAAAAAAAATGGAAAAAATTATGCAGGGTCTCAAGGACTAAAATATAGCAAGAGACATGCAAACATACATGTCATAGGTGTCCCAGAAGGAGAAGAGAAGAGGAAAGGAGCAGAAGGAATATTTGAAGAAATAATTGTAGAAAATATCCCTACCCTATTGAAAGACATAGATATCTGTGTCCAAGAAGCACAACATACTCGCATCCAAATAAATCCAAATAGACCAACTCTGAGGCACATACTAATCAGAATCTCAAATGCCAATGACAAAGAGAATTGAGAGCAGCAAGAGAAAAGCAATGCATAACATATAAGGGATACCACATAAGATTAAGTTATTGCCACCATAGTTTCTCATTAGAAACCATGATGGGAAGAAGGCAGTGGTATGATATATTTAAGACAGTACAAGAGAAGAGCTGCCAACCAAGAATCTTATATTCAGAATGATTGTTAGATATTCACAGATGGGCAGAACTGAGAGAGTCTATAACAAAAAGACTGGCTTTGCAGGAAATACAAAAGGAAGTGCTAGAGCCTGAAAAGAAAAGAGAGGGGAGAGATGCTTGGAAGAGAGCCTTCAAATAAAGATTACATGAGTACATCAGTAAATGTAACTAAAAGTGTCAAAAGAGTGGTGAAAATAAAATAAACCCAAAGTCAAAAATGGGTGAAATAAGAACTGCCTTTACCATAATAACACTGAATGTTAATGGATTAAATTCCCCAATCAAAAGACACAGACTGGCAGAATGGATAAGAAAATAGGAGCCATCTATATATTGTCTACAAGAGACTCACCTTAGACCCAAGGATGTCAATAGATTGAAAGTAAAAGCCTGGGAAAAGGTATTCCATTCATGTAGTAACCAAAAACCAAAGCCAGAGTAGCTATACTTTTATCAGATGAAATAGGCTTTAAAAGTAAAACTGTTATTAGAGATAAGGAAGGCCATTATAAATTAATATATTAATAAAAAGGAAAATTCACCAGGAAGAAATAACAATCATAAATGTATATGCTTAACCAGGATGCTCCAAGAAACATGAGGCAAATATTGGCAAAAGGGGAGAAATAATCTCTCTACAATATTAGTTTGAGACATGAATACACCACTCTCAGCATTAGATAGAATATCTGGGCAGTGGCTCAATAAAGAAATAAAGAGTTTGAATAATATGATAAATGGACTAAACCTAATATACATATGCAGAACATTGTACCACAAAACAGCAGGATATACATTTTTTCAAGTGCTCCTAGATCTTTCTCTAGAATAGACCATATGTTGGGTCACAAAGCAGATCTCAATAAATTCAATAAGATAGAAATTATACAAAACACTTCCCCTAATCATCATGGAATGAAGTTGGAAATCAACAAGAGATAGAAAAAGGGAAAATTCACAAATACATGGAGATTAAACAACACACTCTGAAATAATCAGTGGGTCAAAGATGAAATTTCAAGAGAAATCAATAAATATCTCTAGACAAATGACAAGGAGAACACAAAATATCAGAAACCATGAGATGCAGTGAAGGCAGTGCTGAGAGGGAAATTTACAGTCCTCAATGCTTACATTAAAAATCAATGCCCTAACTACACAACTACACAGCTGGAAGAACTAAAAGAAGAATAGCAAACTAATCCCAAAGCAAATAGAAGGAATGAAATAACAAAGATAAGAGCAGAAATAAATGAAATTGAGGACCAAAACAAAAACAAAAACAACCCACCAACAGAGAGAATTAACAAAACCAAACCAAAACAAGGAGATTAACAAAATTGACAAACCCTTACCTAGACTGATAAAGAAAAAAAGAGAGAAAGTTCAAATAAATAAAATAAAAAATGAAAATGAGGACATTACTACTGACCCCACAGAAATAAAAAGAGACCATAAAAGGGTACTATGAACAACTGTATACCAAAAAAACTAGACAATGTAGGTGAAATGGAAAAATTCCCAGGAATGTATGTACAACATACACTGATGCTAGAAGAAATAGAAGACCTCAACAAACCAATCACAAGAGATTGAAGCAGTCATCAAACAACTCCCCAAAATGAAAAGCCCAGGACAAGATGGTTTCACAGGTGAGTTCTACCAAGCATTCAAAGAAGATCTAATACCAATCTTATTCAAACTCTTCCAAAAAATGAACAATAAGGAACACTACCAAACTCATTCTATGAGGTCAATATCACCCTAATACCAAAGCCAGATGAAGATATTACAAAAAAGTCAATTACAGCCCCATTTCCCTTATGTGCAAAAATCCTCAACACAATACTTGCTGAACTGATACTTAATGTAGAAGTTTTAATTAACTTTACTGTAAAAGTGTGGAAGTGGATGGAGTTGATTACACATTATAGTGCATAGAAGCTGGTTTATAAATGGGAATGTGGATGGAAAAGGTATGTAAGTGTGTAAATGTCAATTAAAAGAAAGCTAGAGAATAATCTAGGGGCTGAATAACATAGTGAACCCAGAGGTGACTGAGAACTGTGGTTGATGGTGTAGATGCAAATGTGTTCCTTCTGTGAGTTTAAGCAGGTGTACATGACTATTGCAGGGTGGTGGGAATGAGGAGAAAGATGGCAAAAATACAATTGGTGTGACCTATGGACTGTGATTAACAGCAATATTGTAATACTCATGCATCAGCCAAAGATGTACTGTGGTAATAACGGGGAAGTATGGTAAAACTATGCCAAATGTATGCTATTGGTTGTAATAGTCTGGTAATATTATCTCATAATTTGTAACAAATGTTCCACCACAGTGTGGTGCATTGGTGAAGGGGTGTTGTATGGGAATTCTATACTTGTGCATGATTGTTTTGTAAGTTCACAACTTCTACAATAGAAGCATGTTTTAAAAAATAAATAATAGGTGGATTGGGAGAAAAATACACCAACTCTAAGATATGGACTATAGTTAATAGTAAGATTTTTACAATATTCTTTCATAATTTGTAACAAATATTTCACAACAATGCAAGGTGTTGGTGATGCATTGATATATTGGATCCCTGCAATATGTTATGAATGTTTGTTTTCTAAGTTCACAATCTTGCTATACACTTATTGTTTATGTAAGTTCATGTATGAATGATATACTTCAATAAAAAAAATTTAAAGTCATTTGAGCATATATAGGTTTATCTGGACTCTCAGTTCTAATCCATTGATCTAAATGTCTATCTTTTTTTTTTAAAGACCAAAAATTTCCAAGATTTAATGATAAACAATATACATAACCAGGAAGATCAAATAACCCTAGTCAGATGAATTCAAAGAGATCCACATATTACAATCAAACTATGAAAAACAAATGCAAGGTGAAAATAAATGTCTATCTTTACATCAATACTACATAGTGCTGTTACTGCAGTTTTGCAGAAGTTTTGAAATTGAGAAGTATGTGTTCTTTAAACATTTTTTTCTCTTCAAGATTATTTTGCTTAATATGGGTCCCTTGAATTTCTATGTGAATTTTTGGATCAGCTTGTCAATTTCTTCAAAGAAATCCCCAGCTGAAATTTTGACAGGGATTTTGATGAACCTGTAGATCAGTTTGAGAAGCATTATCTTAATATTAAGGCTTTCAACTATGGACACAGATTGTCTTTCCATTTATTTTAAATTTTCTTTAGTTACTTTCAACAATGTTTTGTAATTTTCTGTGTACAATATTGAACTCCTTTTGTTAAATTTAAATATAAGTATTTTGTTCTTTTCATGCTACTGTAAATGTAATTGTTTCTTAATTTTATTATCAGATTGTTCATTGCTAGTGTATAGAAATAAAATCGATCTATAGATAGATAGATGATAGGTAGGTAGGTAGATAGATATAGATAGATGATAGACAGATAGATCAATCTATCTTCTATCTCGATACCGGGTTGAACTCATTTATTAGTTTTAATCATTTTTTCAATTGATTCCTTAGGATATCTGTGTACAAGATCATACCATCTACCATTAGAGATAGTTTTACTTCTTCCTTTCCAATCTGAAAGGAATACTTTTTAATTTTCTTGCCTAATTGTCCTGGTTAGAACTTCAGTAAGAGGATGAATAGAAGTGGCACAAGCAGACATACTTATCTTCTTCCTGATCTTAGAGGGGAAACATTCAGTCTTTCACCATGAAGTATGACATTAACAGTAGGTAAAAATAGATGCCCTTTATCACGTAGAGGAAGTTTCCTTCTATTCCTAGTCTGTTGAGTGCTCTTATCGTGAAATGATATTGGATTTTGTCAAATTCTCTTTCTGAATCTACTAAGATCATGTGTTTTTGTGTCCTTTACTATTAATAAGGCATACTACATTGAGTATTTTTCAGATGTTAATCTAGTATTTCAGGGAAAAACAATGCCACTTGGACATGGTATATATTACTAGATTTGGTTTGCTGGCATTTTGTTGAAGATTATCAGATTTTCTATTTTCTCTTGTGTCAGTTTTGGTAATTTGTGTCTTTCTAAGAATTTTTCCATTTTATTTAAGTTATCTAATTTGCCGTTCTAGTGAAAAGAATTTTTAATGATTTTTAAATGAGCAAATATCTATTGCATCTATTATATGCCAGTTGTTTGTGCTAGAAGCTGCAGATACAATACTTTAGAAAATCTGAATACACCTATAACAAGTAAATGGATTGAATTAATAATTTAATTTTTTTTTCACAAAGTAAAGCGCTGGCACAGATGACTTCATTGGTGAATTCTATCAAACATTTAAAGAAGAATCAATACAAGTTCTCCATAAACTCTTCCAAAAATAGAGAAATGAATATTTGCAAAACCTACCTCTTCTTCTCACCCTTTGTTTATCATAATAGATAACTTCAACTCAGTTTCTGGCACCATTCAGCTCTCTAAATCATAAAATCTAACTCTTGCAGGCCTTGAGCGATACAAATGGGTACCCACATACTCTACACCTAAAATAGTAATGCTTAAATTAAGCTAACCAGTTATTAAGTAAAATAGGCTCTATCCTCTTATTTTTATGCATACACCTTCATGATGACATGGAAGCACACAATAAAATTAGGGCTTCTCAGCAGTCTTGGCATCCTACTCTGCGAGAACTTGAGAGGCACAGGAAAAACTGGCCCTTAGCTCCTGTTGCCTTCACTCACTCCACTCCACCTCCCTTCTCTTCCCATTCATGGCTCCATCCCACACTGTGAGGTGTGGACACCACAGCCTGGAGCTCCAAGCCCTGTCCACACCACTCCCTGGACAACCCCGAGGCCCAGAGACATACACACAGGGGGCTCACTGTGTGTAGCAGGAGATGAGGCTGCTACAAGCCTTAGAAGTGGACTCGGGGACATCTGGGAATGGACATACAGGATACTAAGCACCCAGTACGTGGCCCAGGAGTGGGATTTGTGGTTCAAGTGTGCAGAACCCATGGGCTCTTGCAACCTGGTGGTTGCAGCACAAAAGGAAAAGTTCCAGAGCCCTTTGGACTACCGTGACTCAGGAAGGGGCACCTCTTGCCCAGGTTTAAGGGGAATACTGTCCTCAAGTCCTGCTCAACATTTCCTTTTCCTTTCTCACCATCTCTAATGGAAGCCAGGTATATCAGTCAGGGTTCTCTGGGGAAACAGAACTGACAGGAGGTATCTGTAAATATTATGAGAGGTTATAAAATTGTGTCACATGACTATGGCGATGCACAAATCCAAACTCCATAGAGCAGACTGCAAGCCGAGAACACCAATGACGATTTTTCATGAATTCTCCTAGAGAAGCTAGCTGGCTGAAGTAGAGATGGGAATTCTCCCTTCTGACTGCTGAACTCATCACTTCTTTTAAAGTTTTCAACTGATAGGATGAAATGTCTCTCATTGCTTAAGGCAATCTCCTCAGTTGATTGTAGATGTCATCACCCATAGATGCAACCAACTTACTATGATTTAAGTTTATGAAATGTCCTCACAGTAACAATTAGGCCAGCGTTTGCTTGAATAAACAACTGGGCATCATTGCCTGGCCATGTTGACACAGGAGCTTAACCATCACACCAGATTCTATGGATTCTGCCCTTTAAATATTTTTCCTATCTGTCCACTTTTCTTATGCCAATGCTACCAACTTATGTCACCCTAGTCTTCTGCCTTTCCACCTGACTGGCTTCTCACACCCACTCTTGTCCTCCAATCCATATTGTAGCCAGAGTGATCTTTGAATAATGTAAATCTTATGACCTTCATTCCCTTAAATGCTTTCAACAATTTCTCATCGCTAATCAGGCAAGACATTTCTTGCAATAAAATGGGAATTACCCATTAGGCTAAATAATACATATGGTAAAGGTACCATTTAAGGGGTCCTGTAAGCGGCTGGAGCGTGAGGGTATCTGGTGTTTCTGGCTTGATCAGTAAAAACAGAATGTGTTCAGTCAGATATTTCTGGAGACCATGAAGGTTACAGCAAGTCAGAGGGAGAAACAAAGTCAAAGAGGCCAGTCTTGAACTCTGCCAGGGGCTCAGGCTGCTGGGCCAAGGGACTGGGGAGGACCAATGCAACGCCCCACTCTACTCCTCAATGATGCTACATGAGAACGAAAAAATACTGTGCACATGAAGGTGAGAGTAATTTGTGCAGAATGACACATTAACTGTTTCCACCTCAGGAATAGGAGGTCCAGGGGGATTCTGAGAAAAGTCTGAGTTAGGGATGGAAGAAGGGACCACAGAGGAAAAGGTCTGGGCACACTGCTGGCCTTCTTAACCATAGAACCCTGCTAGGTCACAGCCCACCTGAGTAACGAGGAATGCACACCTCCCGTCTGCTCACCTCCTCTACCCATCTGCGCATTTTCCTGTTGACATTGTAAGCTGGCTTGAGTGCCCGGCAATTTTAGCAGCATGCTGCCTTGATGGTGCTGCCTGCTCCTTGCTACTGTTAGAGAGGATCTCGTTTGCTCCCAGGGAGCACAAAGACAGAAGGTCAACAGCTGCCCTGAGCACAAGGTTCACCATGCTACCTCTTCCTGGCACCTTCTCCTGCATCTACCTGCACACTCTCACACCTGCTCTCTGCAACTGCCATGCTCAACTTCTGTGGGCACCGGCCCCCGCACCACATAGGAGGGCCTTGGAAACACAATCTTTATGGGATGGGAAATATTCTTCCTACCCCGTCTTTCTTGGGTGACTCCTATTCAGTATTTGTAGGGTTTCAGCTTCAATAGCACCTCCATATGCAGGCATTCCCTGATGGATAATGCCATCCCCAAATTAACTTCACATTGGTTGAATACCTTATAATATTCACCACATTTGTAAATACTAGTTTGAAGTGTGTTTAAAAAATTCCAATTTAAACCATAATTGACTACAGCTTCTTTTACATTGAGTGTTTACTGCCATAAATTAGAGGAAGGAAATTGATCCTTTTATTAGGGAAAATAAATACATAAATCTTAAAAAAAAATAGAAATTACATACTTTTTTTATAAAAGTGTCTGTGTGTGATGACGTTTATGGAAAAGGAAATTAAAGAATGAGTCCCTCATCAGGTTCAGCCCGTTAAGGGGTGAAACCAGGTGGAGCTGGCAGTGCAGGCAGGGCTGGCTCCCAATTGCCGTACAAATCCAAGGACAAGTATCCGGTGCCACCTCCTCGTAACACTGGTAGAAGATCTGTTGCCCTCTGGCAGAGACCACAGACCCACTGAGCTTGCACAGGAGCGTAGTGTCCCTTCATAGAAGAATGATGCTTCCCTGCCATGAAAGAGAGAGGTGCACCAAAAAGTTTCACATGCTTTCCATTCTAGAACTTTAAACCCTTTAAAAAACCTTAAGCCAAGAAACTTATCACATACTTTGGGGCAAAATTAATCACATAAAAGAGGCATCTTTGGCTTAAATAGAAAGTAGAGGGTTACCACAAAATTCCTATTAAAATTCATGTGAAAGTTAAGTAGTTGATGCCTACCATTATCCTGCAGGGATAGAAAACGACCCCCAAAGAGGTATAATAGGTGAGGAAAAGTATATTCCTAGAAGGAAGGGATCAAAGACAGAAACATGATTTTATTTAATGTTTTCCTTTATAACCCACAATAACACAAAAACAAATTTTTCATTCTTCAATGGCTTACTTATTCATTTCTTTCGTTGCTTGTTCATTATTTTTGAATAGATGATACATGTATATGGCACAAAACTCAGAAGAAGCAGATGAGAATAAGTGAAAAATTAAATGTCTTTCCATCCGTTTCCCCAAATCCAGGGGCCAGGGTCCCCGGCCCACCCAGAGGCCGTCCTGTGCCTGTGCACGAGCGTGACGCCTGAGGCTTTGAGTCTCAGGACATCAGGGTGCAGCTCCACGTGAGAGACTTCCTTCTCCCAGGACACTCCTCGGCATTCCCGGAAGACCTTATTTCCTGGGCACTCCCACTCAGGCCAGAATGATTCCTGGCCTGATTCCTGGTGATTTCAGCATCCACACAGATGATCTTCGGTGCCCTCACCTCTCGATTCCTAGAGCCCCCTCCTCCTGTGGGCTTGGCTTCCACACCACCCCAACCACCACCTCCCAGGTGACACCCTACTTTGTTTTTTCCATGAAGAGTAAGCCCTCTGTTAACTCAGCCGTGTGCATCTGGCCTTTTTTGCTCAAACTCTCCAGGACCCTAGCCAGAACAAGCCCCACCCTGATATCCAGACCACAAACGGATCAATGTGCTTGTTCAGAATCAGAAGGCATGTATGTATGGCGATAATATAAAGTACAGATTTGCTGGGATGTTGGCTTTCTTTCTACACAGAGACCAGAAACCCACCTTAGAAAGAGCAATAAAAGTTTTATTTTTGGCATGTGTGTGTCACGCACACATGGATTACAAGTTTCTTTTGTGCTGAAAGTTCCTGCATAAATACATGAATATGTCTTCGACCTTTACCCAGTGCTCATGCATTTGGATTTTAAGAACCAGAGTTTTTTTTTTCTTAGAAGTACAGTAATTGTTTCAGAAGCAGATGCCCAGGAAAAGGGCAGCTTCCCTGAACTCAAACTGAAGACTTAGCAGCAGCCGCAACAACCGCCAAAACAAACGCACCACAAAAGCAAATAAATGAAAATCCCCACCTCCACCTAATGCCCTGCTCTGTATTTTAGTGTTTACTGCAAACACGGGATGGATGGATTCAAACCCACTTTAACAACATCTGAGCTGCTACAAGGAACCGCACAACGGGCAGTTCCCTCGCATCCTCTCCATTTAGCCCAAACACATCCCCAACTCTCACCCCACCACCCATCCCACCAGTCCACAGACCAAAAGTAATTTTCTCTCTCCTGCTCCTTAAACATCCCAAGTTTCCCAAAATCTTTATTTTTACTATATACCTATATTGCATTGTTCATTTGCATAATTGGCAGGTCAGTTTTCAGCACTCTCCGACCCCTGCAATCAACAGTCACTGTCTTGAGGCGAACACACCATGGCATTCTATTACACCTGAAAATTTGGATATCATTCCTTGAAATCTGGATAGTAATCACAGCCCCATACCTGTGGCTCCATGAACGGTTCCCCACCAATTCCTCTTACCCCTCTCCCACACCTCCACTCTCACTCACTACACACCAGCCCTACTGACCCTTTTCCTGGACCCTAAAAGTGCCATGCTCCTTCCCATCATGCAACCGACATCAGTGCCCGCATGGCACTGCATCCAGCCCTTTTCTTCATTGGTTCTTTCTTATCTCTCCAGTTTTCATTTGGTGAAAACCATACTCTCAGGTGAAAGGCACAAACCCCCAGTTTCGACAGAAGCACGGTAGATAGAGTGATGAACCCAATTTTGACACGTTCTTACTCCTACTTCACGTTCCTGTCAGGGGGTATCCACCATGGAGGATCTCTTGGAGAGGTTATTCTCGTTAAGGTGTGGCCCTGCTGGGTGAGGCTGAGCCTCAATCCAGGTAACTGGAGTCTTTGGTAATGAGGAGAAAGTCAGACAGTAGTTAGAGAAAGCTAAGGGGGGGAGTTGGAAGCGGAAGTCAACAGGGCCAGAAGAGAAAGGGGGGCTACCAACTTGGCTCAAGGCAGGGGTACAAGCCAGTGAAGCCCAAGGAGCGCCAGCAGCCAGAGGTGGGATTTCACAGACTTTAGGGAGAAAGGTCAGCTGGCTGATACCTCAGTTTTTAACTTCTACTAGCATCAAAACTGTGAACCAATGAAAAAATAAACTAGGACAGTCCTTCAAAGCTAAAGGACCTATTTGGATACAGCTGCATGCTAAATGGAAATAGAACAGAAACAGGGAATCGTAGAGGGCAATGGCTGAGAGAAGTCTAATTCAGATCGCCCAGTGCTGCCGACCCTTGAGTGGCAAGAACAAGCCAAATAAGAGAAGAAATTTCATATGCACGAGGGATCCAGTAGGTGGATGTTTAGGGCAAAGTTTCTCTCCCCAAATTAAATAATATTATAATAATTAAAGCCGTCTGACCCATTAAGGCATGCCCTTGAGGGGCTTCTGCAAAGGTGAGCTGCTAAGAGGAGGGAACGCCATACCTGGGGAATGCCCGTTCAGCTTCAGGATTCAGTGGCTCCACAATGGTCATTGTGGGGAAAATTGCAGGCGGAAGTGGGGGCCAGAGAGGGAAAGACAGCTTTTGTTGGCAACTGGAAAACAAGACGTTAAGGAAAGATGGCAGAGAATGGAGAGACTCGGGAGAAATGAAGAGGCAAGGAAAGCGAAAAGGTGAAGTCTTTAAACCACAGCCCCGCCTCTGCAGTTTGGCTGAGGGGGCTAAAAAAAACTTTTGGCCAGATGTTTTGCTGGGCTCAAATGTGAGGATGCGTTGGTGAAGCCATAGATGCATAATTCTGTAATAGAAAAGATGTGGAGAAAACCTTGGTTGCACTTGGGAAATTTTCTCTTATCAATACCGAAGTAAAAGGGTTAATAAAATTACTCAAATATTATCCTGAACAAACATGCATGGGATATTTGTGTTTGCAGAGTCGTGTTAAGACTGAGAAGTTGGGGAAACGGACTTTGGCCCAGTGGTTAGGGCGTCGTCTACCATATGGGAGGTCCGCAGTTCAAACCCCGGGCCTCCTTGACCCGTGTGGAGCTGGCCCATGCGCAGTGCTGATGCACGCAAGGAGTGCCCTGCCACGCAGGGGTGTCCCCCGGGTAGGGGAGCCCCACGCGCAAGGAGTGTGCCGGTAAGGAGAGCCACCCAGTGCAAAAGAAAGTGCAGCCTGCCCAGGAATGGTGCCGCACACACCTCCCGTGCCGCTGAGGACAACAGAAGCGGACAAAGAAACAAGACGCAGCAAATAGACACAGAGAACAGAAAGAGGGGGGAGGAGGGGATTAAATAAATAAATAAATCTTTAAAAAAAAAAAAAGACTGAGAAGTTAAGGCAAACTGTCATATTATTAAGTAGATTTAATGGTATTACTAAAGATTCACTTACAGCCTGATTAAAAATAGATTTAAAGCGGTCCACGGTTTGTTTACGTATTTGCTCGTTTATCTATTGCCTCTCTGTCCATCTACCTATTTATAACTTCGCTTCATGATGCTGGGGAAATACAAAACACTATCAAGTTCAGGGGCCTGCAGTTTACCTGCGCGACCACTAGATGGAAGTGGTGCCCGCAGATTTATGTCCAAGGCTTCTGACAGCAAGCCCAGCCCCGCTGCGGTGCGAGGCGATGCCCTGGGGAGCTGCGCGCACGCCTGTTTCATCTCTCAGGGGAAGGTTCGCGTCTGGTTCTTGCAGAAAAGCTGTGCTGCCCCTTTCCTGCCTCCACCTAATCCAACCACCGGGTCCTGGCACCCCCGATTCCACTCTGCCCTCCTGCACACGCGCACAAAAAGTGCCCCCGAGGCTGGTGTCTTTTCTCCTCTTTGTGGAGGAGGAACCACCAGCAGGAGCCCGCACCTCACGTCTCACGCCCTCGGGTGCCCGCGCCCCTGCAGCCAGACCGGAAAGCCCCCTGGGCACACCCAGGCCTCGCGCCTGCTCCGCGGGGCCGCTCCCCGCTGCAGGCGGCCTCCAGGGGTGGGGCGTGGTTTCCCTGGCCCCTCCAGCCTGCAGCCCCCCAGCGCACCCCCTGACTGCGGCCATTCATCGGGGATCCCGGAGACGGCGCCGTGGCGGAGTCTCTGGAGTGACACTGTGTCCCTGGACTGGTCTCCCCTGCCCCACCCACCTCATCCAGACTGCCCCTGAGAAGGAGTGTATCCAGGTGCAGCTGGCCGCAGGACACAACTAGGTAAAGGGTGGCAATGAGATTTCAGCTCTAACTCCAGCTCTCAGACTCACAAGTACCAACTACGCCGCACCTGTTCCGTCCACGCCGAATGCACCTGGAGGAACACTTCTGGCCGCTGCCTAAAGTGGGGGTGGCCAGACTGGGCCCCAAGCCGGCACCAGAGTTGTTCCCAGAAGCTGGTCCTCTCGCGGCCGGGGCGAGCCCACGCGGCTGCTTCCCACTGGACGCTTTCAGCGGTGACCCCCATCCCAAAAGGAGGCTTCTCCTCAACCCCAAGGGGCCCATGATTGGAAACCAATTTAGTTGCCTCTTGGAAAATGCTACTGTTAAAAAAAAACATGCCGTCAGGGGGCATGGATGTAGCTCAGTGTGTGAGCACCTGCTTCCCCCATACGACGTCCCAGCCTGGATCCCCAGTACCTCCAAAAAGAGAGAGTGACACCCCTCCAGGTGATTTTAGTACAACGTTTTGCCCTCAGTGGCTCCTCTGGGATATTAGCAAATTTTAACTGACCACATTAGTAAACTCACGCCCAGCTCGTAGAGACAGTGAGATATAGTTTGGGAAATGTGGGTGCAAGATTCCAGGAGACAAGTTCCAGACTAGGAAGTACAAAGACAGGGTAATGGGGGGTCTCCCATGAACACCTGGGAGGGTGGAAAGGAAGCTCTGGGGCCTCTGAAGGGAGTTGGGGGCACAGCTGCCCGGCCTTACTGGATGCCTCCAGCAAACTGCAGCCCACGACAGACAAACACCTGCAACGATTGTTTTGTTCCTCTCACTCCCAAATTTATATTCCCAGTGTTTATAAATACAAAAGTAATGTAAGCCCAGCTTGATGGCAATAAAATTGATGTTACATAATGCTTTCTCTTTATTTAATCTAAGCACCTCCCGTGTTTTTATTTGCCTCCAGCACCTGAATTACCCCTGTTCTAATCAGGCAACAGTTGTCATCTTCATGTAGTCTTTTTCCCTTTTTTGTTTGTTGTACTTCTAATGTGGAATACGTTAAACATATACAAATAACAAAATAAATTGAGAAAAGAGTGAAATGTTCTGCTACAGCCCCTAGCAGCCGCTGCGTTCAGCTACAGTGAGCCAGAATGAAGCCAGCCTTTTCCAGGCCCTGGATCTTTCCAGGTAAGACCATGTCTGGAACGCACTTCCCAACCCTGGATGTTGACTGCAGAGCCTTCCAGGAAAGGGCCTTTGCCCAGATAATCTGACTTCCTGCCACAAATGGAAGTTCCAGAAACCAGCCCCCAGCTGGCCTGCCACACACTGACTGCCAGCGTTTGCCCGGAGCAGCCTGTCCAGATGAGCCTTCACTGAGGAGAGAGAGTCCTGTTCCCAGGAGATCGTTTAATTGGCTTCTACTGTGTCAGATCCTGCATGAAGTGGGCATGAGGGTGGTCCCAATGTGACAGCACCTCCACCCCCCTCCCCAGCTGCAGCGGTCTACCTTTACTGCTAAAGCCAGAGCTAAGTCAGACAGCGTAAATCGACTGGTCAGCTGGTGGAAGTGAGGCCTCCAGGGACCTAAAAATTAGTCTCTCTTTCTAAGAAGGTTAGAGATCAAGACAGTTATTAAAGAAAAGAGAAGACTAAATCCAAGAAAGTCCAGAATATTCTAGAGTTTCTACCTGAAATCTGCCAATCTTGCCTTGGAGTAGCCCAGAAATTTCACGTGAACTTTCAAAGACATTGGAGATGACAGGTCGGAACAATGTTCTGGAGATCCTCCAAACTGGTGTTCAACGGGTTGCTAGTGATGGCCAAAGCAAGGCGTGACCAGACCTTGGTCAAGCCAGGCATGCTTCATCATAAGAATTCCTCTGCTCGTGGGGATGGCGCTCCTGGCATCTGGCTAAGATTTTTCCATGCCTTTGCCTAAGACCTTGATCTCCATGCAGGCAGACGGTGCGGTGGCGACAGTGAGTTGGACCTCAGAACCCATCAGCAGCCATCCCCACACCCCAGTACCAAGCCTTTCTGTAGTGAAGAAGCTAGAATGGCACCAGTTGACATCTCCTGGTCTCCATGGCAGCTGATATGTCAGAATGAAAATTAGTTTGCATCAATTGTGACACCCCAATTGAAGCAGAAATTAGGTGAGGTGTCTCCCCACTGCCTCCACCCTGGCCATGTGGCCACAGAGACCATGCTTCCTTTCCATGCCAGCATTCCAGGATCTTGCCAGGAACTTCATGGGTGCTAGGCGGTGGTTGCAGTGGCAAAGGCCAATCTCAGGATTCCCTGGTCAGGCAGAAGTTTTGTGCATTTTGAGAGACAGGCAGGATGGTAAGCTTTCGACTTCAACGTCAGCAGTGGCCTCCTGACTGACCACACTGGAGTTTGTAGCTCTGCAGCAGCCCAGTTCTATAGGACTTCAGGAGCCATCCCTGTGGCCTGGAGCTCCTAGCTCCTCCTATGATTTTGTAAGCACCAATTCACTGCCTTCATTCCTTTTCTTCTTTTAAAAGCTAGACATGCCCAGGGAGGAAACACATCCTTTCACTCAGCAAGAATCCCAGTCTTTGCACAGAGCAAAGGTGAGAGGCTGCACAGGGCAGAAGAGCGTTCTCCATAGGGTTCCCTAGCAGGCACTGGACAATTTAGACCAACAGAGCCAGGTGGGATATACTTGTTTAGAATAAACAGCTCAGAAATGATTACAGGGGGGTTATGGGAAGATGGAGGTGAACTGACAGGCAGAGCTGAGTGCTCTCAAAAAAACAATGGAGAAAACATCAAAAGCTCTCCGAGGGATGTGCTGTGGGAGTCAGCAGACCAGGACAGTGCTACACAACCCCCAGGAGGGCAAGGGACAGAGAGACAAAGAAGCCGAAAGGACAAACATGAGTCATCAAGCCCTGAGGCAGCCAGGAAGGGCTCCCCTCCCCCACCCAAGATATTAACCTGGGGTAAACCCCTGGTCACCCCAGCAGGGTAAAAGGGGAGCAGACATCTTCCTCCCTGTTAGCCGTTTCAAGGAAAAAGGGAGGGAGATTGGAATGCTTTTCTTCAGTGAATTCAGCCTGCAGAGCCCGCTTTGAATCTCCACTCTGGAGATTCAACACAGGAACACAGGAAAGCTGAAACTGAAACACCTCTGTGGAAAGGTGTGCATATGAGTGCCATCTGCTGGCCAGTCTGGAAATTGCATGGTCAAAAACTGCTTACACTCTCCGTGTCCAACCCCTGGAAGAAAATCTGAGCCCAACTTGTAAGCCAGGCATTTGTAAAGACTAGGAATAAGTTGAACCAAATATCAAAGAAGAGCAGGCGGGGGGAGGGAGAAGGACAATAGGCAAGAGAGAGAAATTAGCCATCAGAGTAAATTCATCAACATATTCAAATGCCTAGACAGCAGCAAAAAAATTATGAGGCATACTAAGAAACAAGAAGTGAGAGCCCAGCCAAAAGAACAAACCAAATACCCTGAAGAGATACAGGATTTAAGAAAATTAATCAGTGATAATCATAAAACTCTCCTAAATAACTTCAAAAAAATTAAAGAAAATACAACTAAAGAAATAAAGGGTATTAAAAAGATACTGGGAGAGCATAAAGAACAATTTGAAAGCCTGCAAAGAAAAGTAACAGACCTTATGGGAATGAGATTAAAAATAAATTTTAATATAAGAGAAGATTTGAATTGCCTGAAAACAAAATTAGTGATTTCCAAGACAGAACATCTGAATACTGGAAAAGACAGAAGAACAGAAAGAGAAGAGAATGGAAAAAATGAAACAATCTCAGGGAATTGAACGACAATGCAAAACACACAAACATTCACATTATTGGTGTCCCAGAATGAGAAGAGAATAGAAAAAGGGCAAAAATAGTATTTGAAAAAATAATGACTGAGAACTTCCCAACCCTTATGAAGGACATAAATATCAATATCCAGAAGGACAATGCACCCCAGACAGAATAAATCCAAAAAGATCTACCCCGAGATACCACTATTCAGAATGACAAATATCAGAGATAAAGAGAAGATTCTGAAAGCAACAAGAGAAAAGCAAAGCATCACACACAAGGGAAACTCAATAAGATTAAGTGCTGACATTTTATCAGAAACCATGGGGAAGAGAAGAAAGTGGTATGATGTATTTAAGGCACTGAAAGAGAAAAAACTGCCAGCAAAGAATTCTGTATCCAGCAAAGTTGTCCTTCAAAAATGAGCCTAAGTTCAAGTCTTCACAGACAAACAAAAACTAATGGAATATGTTACCAAAAGATCAGATTTGTAAATTATTCTAAAGGGGGTGCTGCAGCCTGAAAGGAAAAACAGGGGTGAGAAATTTGGAGAAGAGTTACAAAATGAAGATTATTAGGAAGAGTAAACTAAAGGAATTATTATGATTCATTTGAATCTTTTTTTATTATCAGTTAAAGTTTTAGACATGGGGATATTTATTCTGGAGAATCAAAACTGCTTTTTGTAAGATGAGTTGTCAGATGAAGCATATAAATCTAAATGATAGCATTATTGTATAGTACTTGGACATGCTTTGATAAGTTATAGTTTATACTTAAGATTTAAATTCTTAGCAAAATGTTTTTGATGTATAAGCTTAATTTAATCCAAATATGTGGATGAATGCATTTTAAAGACAACTTGAAAAGCAAATTCTTGAATAGCAAATAACTTGTCAGTATTATTAAAATGTGACTCATTGACTTTTGTTTCATGATAAAGGAAATAAGTGATTGCTTTCCCTCCTAGAAATATACTGCTGTTTCTATTCACTCTATTTTCCTTGCTTCTGTGGAGTAAGTTTGTCACAAAGCTTAAATGTTTTTAATATTCATTTTGATTCAAAGTTGTGGTTTTGTTATATGTGGAATCTTTGAAAATTCAGCCAAAATGCTTGCCTATGTGAACATTCTGAAGTTTCTCTTAATTCTGATTTGTGCTTACGTTTTTTACATTAAAGAAGTTATAACAATGGTAGATTTCTCCTTCAGTATTTGCTAGATGTGTGAAATACTGATAAATATCACAACAATGGTTTTATTTTTTAGCATACTACTGTATGTAGGTTAGTCCTTACTGCAAGTGAGTCATTCTTTTAAATGTTCATTTTTTACTGAGTGGATTTTACAGATACATCATAATAAATTGTGTCACTACATTTTTAAAAATAGGGAAGGATAAGGAAGAGGAAGGGGGATACATGGGAATTCCTCATACTTTTGCTGTAACTTTCTGTAATCTAAATCTCTTTAAAAATAAAGTTTATTGTATTAAAAAATGATTACATAAAAAATGTGGGAGGGAACATAAACCCTCTCTAGCTATCAAAAGGTGAATGTAAAATAAAAAGATATTTTAATCTATCAAAGTGAAAACACTTTAAAATAGTAATATTCAACACTGTATGAGGTGTGGGGAAATAGGCATGCTCCATCAGGTAGAATGACGTCAGCTGCATTTACCCTTTCCCAAGCTTTCAAAAAGTGTTTATAAATTGACCTATACTTACATAAGAATGATATTTTAGTTAATTTTCATTTTTATCTTCTCTACTTTTTACTTTGTATTTTTAAGAGTTTATACTATGCCCAAGTAATTACCTTTATTATCAGAAAAAGATGCCCTGTATTTTAAAAGTTTAAACTCTCTATGATATAATTATTTGGTCTGATGATTTCATTTCTGGCAATACTTGCCATGAAAATATTACAGATGGCACAAGAGAGAGGACACACACATGTGGGTTTTATCCAGCTTTCAAATCATAGTGTTTATGTTAAATATTATAAATTTTATATATTACCCTATGCTCTCCATTTGATAAGTAATTACAAGCATAAGTCAAAAAGTTTCTTTTTAAAGACAAAGCAATTGATAGGTTGTGAGATGATGGTAGGTGTCTTTGTTTGCTTGAGCTGCTATCACAAATCCTACACAACAGGTCGACTTTAACAACGGGATTTTATTGGCTTACGTGTTCAGAAGCTACAAGTCCAAAATGAAGGCATCGCGAGGCCACGCGTCGTCCGTCCCCCAGGGCCACGGCCTTCTGGTGCTGGCTGCCCCTCTTGTTCTTTGGGTCCCTTGGCCTTCTCCTCACACGACGGCGCCCCCTCCTTTCTCCTCTGGGCTCTGTTGACCCCAGCCTTTGGCTCCTCCCTGGGGCTTTCTCTTTAGAAGGTCTCCAGTAATTCAGTCAAAACCCAGCCTTAACAACCTCTTCAGGAGGTCCTCTTTCTAGCAGGTTCACACCCCAAGGAATGTGGATTCTGAGCACTTCTAAACCGGGGTGCATGGCTCAGACGAGAGCACGTCTTTTTTAGCTTTTACGCTGTAGTTCAGCACACACTGGTGGAGTACTTGCTGATGTGTAAATATGCCCTAGGCATCGAGGACCCAGCAGACATCTAAACCAAGCCCCTGCCATCAGAGAGCTTGCCTTCTAGGTGGGAGGGAGAGAGCAAATGAGAAAATGCATAAATAGCATGCCGGGTGATGATAAATTCCTGGGAGAAAAATAAAGCAGGGAAAGAGGACTGGGAAGTACAATTTTAAATATGCCCGTAAGAGAGCACTTCTCTAAGGAGAATGGAGGAATGTAGAGAAGTAAACCATGGGAATGTAAAATAGTGAATCATGGGAGAGTTGCAATCAGAAGGAACAGCAAATGTCATTGCCCAAGGTGAGACAATGTGAAGCATTCAAAGAAGAGCAAGAGCCCAGTGGGGCTGGAGTGCCAGTGAGCTGGCAGATCCTGCCCCCAATGGTGAACAAAAACCAAAGAGTGAATGCTGAGGAATTTTGTGAGTTTGAACTTGGTCATGATGGAAGTGTTCACACCATGGAAATTGGCAAAAACTACAAATTAGGGCTTTTTTTCCCCAGGAATAGCATTTGTTAAACATTTACAGCTCACCGGTGGGTGACACGGAGAGTGGTAGTACTAGACTACAGAGAAATAGCTGGAGCCAGTTCCTGTGGGCTTAGAAGACATAGGCAGGATGTTGGCTTTCCAAGAGGCATGTTAGAGGGCTTTGAGGAAAAGCAAGACACTGTCAGAGTTAACCAGGGCTGCTATAACAAATATCACAGACTGGTTGGTTTAAGCAATATGATTTTATTGTCTCATGGTCTTAGAGGTTAGAGGTTCAAAACCGAAGTGTCCGCAGGCACATGGTTTCTCCAGAACCTCTAGTGTTCTGATGGTAGCTTGCGGCCATCCTTAACCCGTAACTCATGACCATCTTGCCCCATTTTCTACTGACTGTTGCAGTTTCCTCTACATGTAAGGACTCCAGTTATCCTGCGCCAAGGTGCACCCTGATTCAGTTTGTCCTCCCCTTAAGTAAGAGCATCTTCAAAGATCCATCTGCAGACAAGTTCACAGGACTCGGGGTGGGACACGAACGTGTCTTTATGGGGGACATGGGTCAGTCTCCAACAGCTGGACTTTTGTTTTAAAAGGATCACGTTGCAGTCATGCTGGTTATGGATTCCAGGTGGATAGAATCTGACAGGGACAGACCAGCAAGGCGACTCTTGCCAAATTCCAAACTTTCAAAATAATCTGACTTCTTCTTACCACATTTATTTGGAAAGTACCATCATCGGGACAGGCAGTAGCATGTGAGAAAACAAGAGAAGTCAAGGGTAACATCACGGTTTGTAGTATCAGCAGCTGGCAAGAGGAGAAGATGGGGAGTACGACTGGAAGGGCAGGCTTGTGGGGTAAATCCAAAGTTTAAGATGCTTCTTGGTGATGCAAGGGGACCTGCAGGGCAGGCATTGGAATAAATGTCCCTGACTTTCCGAAGAGAGGTTCAGACACACTTCGTATTTCTAACACAAGTATGAATTACGTTTATATGCCTAATAAAACAATGAGTTTTATATACAATTTAAATTATTAGCTCAAGTTTCAAGCTCAACCCCCCAAAAATTCATGAATTGCTGTGTGTAAAATGTTTGCAACCATTTTTCACTAGAGGGCAATATAAATTAATTTTCCCTATTTACTAGTCTTTTCAGAGAGAGGGAAAGCAAATCAAATAAAATGATGAATATTAGGCTAGAGGTGCTCTAAACGTGAATAGCTTTTACTATCAGATTCTGCATTTGATCATGTCGGCATTCTCCATTACGATATCATTTAGGCAAAGCCATTCCAAATATGGCGATTTGAAAATGGAAATGTTCAAAATTAGTGGAAAGTTCGTTCTTTCCTTTGAATTTGGTCCACTGTGTACTGACGTATCTGCCTAGATGGAAGGCAAAGCATTCCCTCTGGTTGCTACGGGAGCTCCTTGCTCCTTTCTCCCTGGAGAAATGGCAGGAGCAGGTCGTGCTGACAGCAGCCCGTAACCTCCCCGCAAGGCTACGTTTGCCTTGTCAGATTGCTGCCCAGGACGTGTGTTGCGGATGGCGGGTAACACATTTCCAAAGAGTTATCAGCTCAGAGGCCACGTCGGGGAGATGAGTAACCAGGTGCAAGATGGTAGAAGACAAGGTCAACATGAGTTAGTTGAGAAAGCAACCGGGGAGAGGAGCCACACAAGTTCAGTGTGCTCTGTTACACATTTTATTAAAAAGTGAGATCACGTGGCACGAGCCAGAGGCAATCCCCTGAGAAGAGGGGTCTCCTTCCCTGGCAAGACTGTCCCCCAGCTGCTGGCTGCCTCGCGCTCAGACCCTCTCACGTCTCTTCTGATTCAGGAGCCCCTCTGCTGCCGAGGCCACAGGGCCCATGCCCAGCTTGGCAGGGGAAAGGCCAAGGGCGAATTCGGCAGCCAGCGCCGGTGGCCACCGAGAGCACGCTGCCTTCGTGACCAAGGAGGGCGCTGAGGCCCAGCACGCGCCCTCCCTGCGGTCTCTGGGCTCAGACCTGTGGCCTCTGGGTCCAGACCGACGCCTGTGCTGACACAATGCCATCGTTTATTTTCCCCCTGAAAGGTGCTTAAAAACAAAGGACCCACTGGTAGGATCGAGGTCGTTTTTCTCAAATACTTGAATATTCCCATAAATACAGTAAGACAAAAACAATTTTCATCCATGTGCTTTCTGGTGGAAGAGTCCAAGAGTGAAGCGCTCCCTTCCTCCTCCAGGAGAAACCACGCTGCCTGGTGTGTGCTGAATACCTTTTTCTAGACGTAGGACATTGCACAGAGCTGCAAGGAAGGGAAAGCATTTTGAAAGCAGTGAGGAGGTATGTATGACAGAGGCTAGAAAACAAAAGGGGGAAGCAGGAAAGCACGTGATGGTTCTTCTAGAATTTAAGATTTAACCTGGGCAATAACAAATCAGCCTGATTGTTTGTAAGCCTTCTTTTTCTAACAGCAGCATCTTATGCTTTCAAGTGGATCAGTAACTGGAATTCCAATGCATGAATTCCCGAAGGGGCTGCTGCTTTGACACAGGCGAGGAGGGGTCTGAGACCCCGTGTCCAGGTGTCTAGCCGAGCCCTCTGCTCAAAAGGCACATCTCCATCTTTAGAACTTTTTTTAAATTCTAGCCACAGCAAGGTTAGGTTTTAGATTAAAAAAAAAACAAAACTACTTAATGTCCAATTAATTTTTAATAATTGAGTTTAATCTATCTATATATATATATATGATTTCATAGCTTAAACCATCAGGGCCTGGGAGCAAGTGAGAAAGTGTTTTCCATTCCCATAAGTAAATAGAATCTCAAGGCTTCTATTTCATGGCCGGGGCTCAGTCAACATATTCATAAATTATCACCTGAAAGAAAAACCACACTTCTACTGAGGTGCCTCATTTCTGTTCTCAGTACCAAGCACGAAGGTCATAAAGAGGCAAAAAATCTTCCTTCCTGGTGTCTCACATTCATTCACTTCCCACTGGCATTGGCCTCTTCTATCCTTGGAATCCTCCATCTCTAGTTTCCTTCATGTCTTGCAGATGATCCTGAAACCTGGTCTTTATCCCATCACCCCCCTGCTCAGTCATCTCCTGTGCTTTCCTGCCCTCCCTAGGAAAAGTCCAAGCTCCTTGGCTGTCAGGTCAGGGGCCACCCCTATGCTGGTCCTGTCCAGAGCCTTATTTCTCACTAAGTGCCCGTCCTGTGTAGTTTGCTGGGAGGTCATCTCTGGGAACAGAGATCCTCAGGCTGAGCTGAAAAGACTGACCTCTCTCAGGGATGGGGAGGTAACATGGATCTCTAATTCATTATCTAGGGGCCAATCTCACGGATGGGAAGAGAACACACAGGACAAAATCCAAGGGTGAGACTAGGAAGAGATGAGGGAAGAGAGGCAGAGCCCAGGAGAGTCAGAGCAGGGGGCAGCGACAGGGCTGAGGAGGACGCAGTGGGGCAAGTGGTTTAGGGCTGAGCCTTGACTGTACAGGAGGCAGCCGCTGTGGGAGAGAGGCAGGTCCAGAAGGAACCACGGTCCACTTTAATTAAATTCACAAAAGCCCAATGTAGATAACCAGAATATGCTCATAATAAATTACAATAAATATTAGTTATTAAGGAAATGAAATTAAAACTACAATGAGATTCCTCTAAAACCACATAAGAATGGCTGAATTTTAAAAGTCTAACAATACCAAGTATTGGTGAGAGTGTGCATGAATTGACTCTCTCATACTCTGCCAGTAGAAATGGAAATTGCTATTTCCACTTTGGAATACCATCAGTAGCTTCTGGAACTAAACATATGCCTGCTCTGTGACCCAACAACTGTATTCCTAGAAATATTCCTAAGAGAAATGAGTGCTCATGTCAACTAAACACATGTACTAGGATGGGCCCAGCGGCTTTGTTCATAATATCCAAAAATTAGAGGAAAAAAACAAATGTGAATCATAGACTAGATAAATAAATTGTACTCTAGCCATATAATAAACTATCACAAAGAAATCAGAAGAACAAATAGCAACTACGTGAACCACATGGATGAATCTCCCAGCCAAAAGAAGTCAGAGACAAAAGATTACGTATGTTTCTTCCAGTTTAGGGAAAGGATACAAAGGATTCTTCAAGCGTACTGAAAATATTCTATATTATGCAGTCTGACCAATATTGTGGTAATGCAGATGGATATGTTTATAAAATTTCATAAAGCCACATAGTTAAGAAATTTGCACTTGAAATATATATGCCATACAATGAAAAGACAAAATAAAAAAACTAAAAGAATTTATTTAGATGTCATTAGAAGTTTATAGAGTAAAACAAAGATTTTATTAGACGAGTGAGAATAACAGGACCCCAAAGACTGGACTGAGAAAACTTCTGGCTCCATATCAAGTCCATCTCAGGCAGCAGCTAATTCCAGTCTAGCCCAGTGTTCCCAGTGCTTAGAAGAATATTTGGAATATATCAGGCCCCCAACAAATATGGTGGTAATTAATAAACAGAATTAGTTAACCTAAGGTGATATAAAGCAATAGCTCAAAACAATAGAACTTTGAGTTGAAGACAATGGTTTAAACCAATAGTAGACACAACAGCAAAATAGTGCTTTTGTTAACCTTCTCTCCCTTCCCCATCTCTCTTTACATATATTTTTCCTCTTTTTTAATGAATATATCCTTTATGGTGGTCTTGAGGCTCATATTTGTTATTCAAATACAATTTGTTCTAATTTTTATAAATCTGATAAGGGAAACCTTGTAAACGAAGATTTAATGCAATTAGAAAATCCTGGAGTTTTGCCAAAAATTGATGATACCAAAATGAACAATGGTAAACTGAAATTACTGCATGGATAAAGGTTTTCTTTGTTCAATTTTTCCAACTTATCGAAACCTGCCTAGCATGTTAAGTATGAAAACGCAGATAGCAAAGTCTCCCAATTGCTAGTTTTGGTCTGTGATGGAAGACAGTTATTTAACACAACGGTGAAGTAAAATCAAATGTAAGTTTTCCCATATGCTGCTCCTTGAAGAAACATCTCACACACATCACCCACTAGGCTCTGAAACAGCGCTTAGTGAACTGGACTGAGTCTGTGTCCAAAAGCCACATCTAAGTTTGGTTTTCTTTACTTGCCTTTCTAGCTTTTCAAGCTCCAGTGTCCAGTTTATAAAAACCTAGCAGACCTCAGGTGGCTACAGTCCACTTGGGAGTATCAGAGACACCCCCTTGACAGCAGAGAAGCAGGCTTAGCAAAGAGGGAACTCACTGGATTCTCATGAAAAGAAATGTGACACCTCCTGGGCAATGGCTGCCTGAAGTGGGTTCAAGGTGGGCTCGGAGTCCACATCCAGGATCAGCAGGAAAGCCCTGCATGGATCAGTGCAGACCGCATCAGGAGTGGGAGAAGCAAGCAGATGGAGAGCGCCCCCTACGGACTCCCTGGAGCAGTGCAAAGAGGCAGGATGGTTCTGATAAAGGGAAAGAACCTTGAGTGTGAAGGAGAATGCCACTTGTGTGTGACTTCAAGGGTCTTTTATGAATATGTTTTTAATATCCTCAGAAGAAACTTTTTTATTGTAGTAACATACATACAACTCAAAATTCCCCATTTTAATCACTTTGGAGTGTATATTTCAGTGGTATTGATGGCATTTACAGTATTGTGCTACCATCACCAATATCCATTACCTCAATTTTTATCATCGTAAACAGTAGCATCCCCTTCCTCTCTCTCCCTAGCCCCTGGCAACCTGTAATACTTGCTGTCTCATGAATTTGCATATTCTAGATATTTCATCTAAGTGAGATCCCACAACACCTGTCCTTTTGAGTCGGGCTTATTTCCCTGGTTCATTCACGTCACCACATCTATCAGAACTTCACTCCTTGCTAGCACTGAATAGTACTCCATTGTGAGAATATAACACATTTGGTTTATCCATTCATCTGGTGATGGACACTTGGGTTGCTTCCACCTTTTGGCTTTCTGAATAATACTGCAATGAACATTGGTGTACAAATATCTGTTCAAGTCTCTGCTTTCAGTTTTTTTGGGTATATACCAAGAAGCTGGATTGCCAGATCATGCAATAATTCTCTGGGCAAATTTCTGAGGAACCATGTCAAGATTCTCTTGCCATTGAAGAGCCATCTCAGCTCAGGGTCTTATCATCAGCCTTTAAATAGAGGTGTATGTATGTGTGAGCCCAACACTGATTGGTTTTAGGAAAATTGATTCACATTAACAAAATTCACAAGAGGCAGATGTAGAAACCAGATATCAGCTTCTGAAATCATGATGAGCTGTATTGTTCTCAAGAAGAGGTATCTTTACTCCTTGTTGGAGAGTCTCCATGGAAAACAAATCATTGCCCAGAGGCAGGGCACTAGTTGTGCACATCTGAAGGCAAAGGCCATTGGGGTGAGATGGCCTGAGGCCGCCATGTCCCATCTAGTTCCTGAGCCGGCTGGTCAGGACATAGTGGAAGAATGACAAAATCTGAACCTGTGGAATTCCTTCGTCTATTCTCCAGGAAGTGCATGGTGCTTCCATGAACACTTTCTTCACAGATGCTAATTCCACCCAGATATCTTTCACATTCGGACCATTCCAGAGTCTGTCAAAAATCGACACATGCTATTTTTTCAGATTATTTCAACAGACTCTTATTCTTATCCACTATGTGCTGATTTTACTTGCTCAATTGTCAGGGTGTAAATTGCAAGTTCTCAGAAGTTCCTTTCTGTAGCTGCCCCTATCTACTACTTACAAGTGACCTTGGGTAAGTAATGTTACTTTTTTTACCTAAAATATGGAATTTATAAAATATTAGTATGTGGGTGAGATTTAGACAAGAGACCTTCTGGAGGTTGCTACCAACCTGAGGTTGATGATTTCAGGGATCAGTGAGCCTCAGACTGGAGTCCTCTTACATAGATTTGCAGGCACCACTGACGTTGTGACTGATCCTCTTCTTTAGAACAATCTTCATGGATTTTCTGCACCAATTTTCTTTAGCAGTCAGTTGTATTGTTTGGCCCACGCAGAAATGCACTTCTCTTTATAACAATTGCTCTTTAGATCAGTTTAACTATTTGTATTTCACAATATACCACTGCCTCACAACAATTATCTAAAGTATTCATTATTATTATTTCCATTTCCAACATTATTATTTCTTTTAAAAAAAAGAGAGAGACTGATAAGTTTTAAGTGATGCCCTAGTTTCTATCACAGTTTATTTCCGGCTGTATTTCAAACCACACGAATTTTAACTTCAAATCCAAGGTTTTTGCCACTAAAAAAGGTACCCAACTTTTGGTTCTATCTGCATTTTCCCAATTTACAGGCAATTTCAGACAATAGGTTCATGCAAGAATCTGCTTTACATCAGCGTCCCCAATAAGTTCAGCAAGAAAGATTTAAGCATGAAAACATGTAAAACAAAGATGAGTAAATGGTCCTTACACGTCAAGCAGAAATGGGCTGCTCTACCCCAGACAAAGCCACTGGTAGAACCAGGACTTATTGCACAGGTCCCTGGGTTTCTGATGTTTCCAGAAGGGAAAGGATGCCAAGACCAACTTGACACCGGAGATCCCATACGTTCTTCCTCGTGGGCTGAAACTCAATCGCTGCTTTAAGACACAAACCCCGAGGATCCTTTGCCTTATTTGGAAGGTGCCATCACAGCTCAGACTGAAACTTGAGTAGGTCTGCTCCTGGACAGCTTGTATTGCGTATCATGGAAGCATCAGATCCAGAGAAAGACACTTGGCATCTTACGTGCTGATTATTTCGTGAGGCTGCACTTGTGAATCTCTGACTTGGAGACTAGCAGACTAATGGATTTTCAAAGAACACACTTATGATAATAAGAAACAGGAAACACAAGGTTTTGCCCAGCAGATACGCTGAGTAACGAAGCCTGGTGGTGAACACCTTTCTTGTATTTCCCTTAACATCTATATAAGCCAAATAGCTCATTAATAACTACTACCAATTAGATCCTATGTTTTAACCTTCTCCAGTTCCCTTTCATTGAAAAGAAGATAAAGAGATAATTTATAGTATGTGCCCATCTAAAATAAAAACTGAATTAAGAGATTCATAATGCAGCAAATCCTCATAGATATATAGATGATTACCAGAAACTATATTTCCTTAACACCTTACATTTGGAAAGAACATGCAAACAATATCTCATTAGTAATAAGCATAGCATATGATTATCTTATTGCATAATGGAAAGTAATTGCCCCAAATGAGATGGGAGAATCCTGTAGCCAACAGGTGAGGAATGAAGAAAGCTGTGGAAAGGAGGTGGAGCTCCATAACTGTGACTACAGTTTTTGTTGTTGTTTTTTTTTTTGGTCTTTTCTCATTTTGCTTTCAAAGTAAAATGATCTGCCCACATTCTCAATCATTACAATCCCAGAACTATATTTCATTCACATGGTAAGGTAAGTCACGTAAAGGCATATAAAGAAAACATATTCTAAGCACATTTTTCTTATAATCTTCTTATAATCTTATTTTTCAAATTATTCAGTCTTTGCTAAAGTTTGTCTCAGATACATTTACCATAAAAAAAGAATATTTTATATTTACTATTTCTGATTCCTTCATCTATAAACATAATCATCAACATGAACAATTCATGTAATCCTTAAAGGGAAAAGACCAGCATTTTCTTTGTCCCCACTTTACAGGTGGGAACAGCGCAGCTCATTTGAGTGCCTTGCTGGGCTGGAAAGCCAGTGGGAGCCTTTTTAGCCTCCATATGCATACCCGCATAGCCCTGGAAGCTATACCCAACTCTTTTTTTTTTTTACAGTTTTCTTTTTAAAGGAACTTTAAATTACATACATGTTACATCGAAAATATAGGAGATTCCCATATACTCCATCCCCTCCCACTCGCACATTTTCCCCCATTAACATCTTTCAGTAGAGAGGTGCATTTGTTACAAGTGATGAATACATATTGAAGCATTGCTACTCACCATGGTCTATAGTTCACATTATGGTTTACACTTTGCGCCACACAATTTCATAGGTTTTGACAAAATGTGTAATGGCAGGTATCCATCATTGTAATATCAAGCAAAACCATTCTAATGTCCCAATAATGCCCCGTGTTATCCCTATTCTTTCCTCTCTCTCCCCTCAGAACCTCTAGTGACCACTGCCTTAATATCAATGTTACAAGTTCTTCCACTGCTAGAATAATAATAAGTCTACTTTGGTTGATAGTTGCATTCCCCCCTTATTTTTGTTCCTTCTCCAGTGTTGAGGACTTTGGGATGGTGATGCCCACTCTACTTCTGATTTGAGAGGGAGCTTAGATCCCATGGGGCAGAGGGATGGAACTGTCTTGTGTGCAGGCAAAGATACTCTCTGCTTCTTGGGTTGGGTGTTGTACATTCTCATCCTTTTGTTAGTTGTCCTGGTTGAGACTGATGAACTGGAGAGTAGGTGTTGGCTGCAACTCTGCTGAGATTCAGGGTTCACCTGGCATAAGAACAACTGGAAGATTTAAGTCTCTGGGGCACATGTTTAATGGGTATAGTGCTAATTATAGGCTCAAGTAAACGGGAAAGAAGAACCATGTGGACGAAAATTATAAAAAGAGTCTAACTCTGACAACACTGGTGGAGATGGGTTATCATCTATTCCAAGGTAAGGCCCACTGACAGGATGCCAGTTTCCTGGGGTTGTCCGCCCTGCCTATTGTGTCTATTTGAGGCACTGTTTACTGTCGCTGTCAATGAGAGTCTCCTGAGATGTGCACAAGAATAAGCACTGGAATAACCTCTGGAGAAGTTTGAAATTAATTATGAATTCCAAAGGAAGAAGGATTATATTTGTAAACTGATCTGTTCCCTTGGGTGTGAGCCCCTTTGATCATATTAGATTCAGCTGAGATGACTTTGATTAAATTATGTTAAGATTAAGGCTTTGATTGATTAGACCATGCCAGTAGGGTGTACCCCAGGTTAAGTCCCCACTCCCTTAGTGGGCTGATATAAATGGGCACTCACTCCAGAAGACACAGAGAAAGGACAAGGGGAGGACTTTGATCCTGTGGCCCCAGGAAGAGAGACAAACGCTATGCCAGCCTGTAGCAGAGAGAGAGAGGCTGAATGTTCACAGGGGTCAGCAACCATTTGCTTCAACACCTGGCTACTGACTTTGGTGAGAAACCAACCTGGAGTTGGATTCTGTAGGGCCTTCTAACTGTAAGCTTTTACCCCAAATAAATACCCTTTATAGAAACCAACAGATTTCTGGTACTTTGCACCAGGACCTCTTTGGTTGACTAATACACCCTTCCAACTCCCTTTGAAATCTCTTAACCATAAAAATTTATCTGCATGTAATATTTCCCCCTTTTGGTCTTTCTCTAAAAGCATCATTAGTTGGTCCTTGCTGTTAATGTCTTGGTGCCAGGGAGGCTTATCCCTGGGAGAGTTATGTCCATATCAGAGGGAAGACAGTGAATTTATAAGCTGAGTTTGGCTTAGAGAGAGGCCACATTTGAGCAGCAAGGAGGCCCTCAGGAGGTAACTCTTAGGCAATATATATTACCTGGGCAGGTTTCAATTTCACAAGAACAAGTTTCATAAGTATAAGCATCAGTATCAATAGCCTGCCACATTGGTCCTCCCTCCTTTGCTAGGCACTGCCCATGTACTCCAGAGATTCTCACCACTCTATGAGAGAATGTAGCAGGCCTTGCCAGGATGGGAATTCAATATTCCTTTGGTTCTTGCATGGGTCTCCACCCACTGAGCAACACCCTATGACCACAGGAACACAGTCACGCTCCACAGAGGCCAGCCTCAGGCACACACCCCCACAAGCATCCCCCCACCACTGACACCCCTGACCAGTGTCCCTCTGCAACCCAAAACCTCCCAAAAAATGAAGCCAACAGAAAAATAAGAAGAATGAAATAAAGCAAAAAAAAAAAAAAGAATTAAAAAGAATTTTTTGTATTGTGCCTTTTATCATTATAAGATCTCTTATCTTTCATGTATATTGACAATTTCTTCTGTATTTCCCCCAATGTCTTTTTTTTTTCCATTTTATTTTCCAAAAAGTTTTAGGTAACAGAAAAGTTACATGGAAAATACAGTAGATTCTCATACACCCCACTTTCTCCCCCCAAACATCCTCCCCTACCAAAAACATCCTACATGAATGTGATACATTTGTAACAATTGATGAACCAATATTGAAGCATTGCTACTAACCATGGTCAGTGGTTTATATTATGGCTTACTTTTTGCATTGTATACTTTTATAGGTTCTGATGAAATGTATAACGGTCTGTATCCATCATTGTAAAATCACACAGAATAACTCCAATGCCCCAAAGATGCCACATGTTCCACCCATTCCCCCTCCCTCTCTTCTCAGATCCTACGGCAACCACTAAGTTTCAATTTTTGAACAATAAGGTTCATAGTTACATGCATTAATACTGAGGTCTTGGCGTACTGGTCTGTTTTCTTCTATTAGGCGCTGCCTATGTACTTGAGATGTTCTTGCCTCTCTATTTGAGAACATAGCAGTACTCTCCAAGATGGGAGTTTAATGTTTTCTTGTTTATTGTGTGGGTCTCCACTGGGATAATATCCTATGCCAAGATAAACACACTCATATATATAGAAGCATGATCCAGATGCAACATTTCCCACATATCCCTCCACCACCAATGCCCTGTACCAGGGATCCATCCTGCCATATTTGCCCCAAAAATAGTTTCAATCACAGACCTACAAACCCCCAAAATTGAGCTGTTTTTCCTTCCATTCCTCCCCTCAGTTCTATAATTAGTCTATCCCAACCCCCCCACACACACCCTGTTCACCCTCAAATTCAGCACCATCGACCCCTTCCACATCCCTGTACCACCTTCACCCTCATCCACTGCCAAACCACCTTTGTTCCACCTGTTCATAGGTTTTGCCCATAGTGAGCATTGGCTCACCACACTGTCTCCCTGTCTCCTGATAGCCTGTCTTCCAGACTCTAACTCTGTGAGTCTGCTCAATTTGCTTAGATCATATCAGTGAGATCAAGTACTATTTGTCTTTTAATGATTGGTTTGTTTCACTCAACATAAGGTCTTCAAGATTCATCCATGCTGTCCTGTGCATCAATACTGCATTCCTTCTTATAGCTGAATAATATTTCATTGTGTGTGTATATATGTACCAAAATTTGCTTATCCATTCACCTGTTATGGACAGTCGGGTTGCTTCCAACTTTTGGTAATAGTGACTAATGCTCTTGTGGAAACTGTGAGCATGTATCAGTTCATGTCCCTGCTTTCACTTCTTCTGGATATATACCTAAAGTGGGATTGCTAGATCATGTGGCACTTCTATAGTCAGCTTCCTAAGGAACAGCCAAACCACCCTCCACAATGGCTGGACCATTCGACATCCCCACCAGCAGTGGATGAGAGTTCCCTTTCCTCCACGTCCTCCCCAACACTTGTAGGCCTCTGTTTTTTTAATAGCCACCAGTCTAATGGGTGTAAAGTAATATTTCATTTTAGTTTTGATATGCATTTGCCTAGTAGCTAGTGATGTTGAGCTTCCTTTCATGTGCCTTTGAGCTATTTGTATTTCCTCTTTGGTAAAGAGTATATTCAAGTCTCTTGCCTATTTTTTAAGTGGGTTGTTTGTGTTTTTATTTTTGAGATGTAGGATTTCTTTATGTATACTGGATATTATTGCCTTATTGGATACATGGTTCCCAAGTATTTTTTCCCATTGAGTAGGCTGCCTTTTCACTCTCTTGACAAATTCCTTTGAAGCGCAGAAGTGTTTAATTTTGAGGAGGTCCCACTTATCTAATTTTTCCTTTGTTGCTCATGCTTGGGGTATAAAGTTTATGAAACCATTTCCTACTACAAGATCTCATAGATACATCCCTACATTATCTTCTAGGATAATGGTCTTGGTCTTGACTCTTATATTTAGGTCTCTGATCATTCTTGAGTTAATTTTTCTATAGAGTGTGAGATGGTGATCCTCTCTCATTTTGGGGGCTGTGGATATCCAGTTCTCCAAGCATCATTTGTTAAAGAGGCCATTCTCTCCCAGTTGAGTGGGTTTGTATAGCCAACTCTTGATGGGCAATCATTTGAAGATTAATTTTTTAAACAAAATCATTAATCTGGAGCTTCCATGTAATGACTGTGCATCCCCCAAAATGATTTCCATTTCTGACAGGTCGTAGGTACCCTATGTGAATGACTGAATCTGTGAACTTCCAAATAATCAAATGGTTGAATGAATGGATCAGCCACATGTGTTTCCATAGTTTGATCACTTGAAAATGTCCCCATCATATCTTTATGTATGACCTTAGGTTCACCACTGAGAAGCGACGGCACCTGAATCTTCAATGATATTTTCAGGCCATTTAAAAATAGCTCTTTAATTTTATAAAAGAAAAAGATACAAATGCAAGATATATATCAAACAATACAGAAATAATTTTAATATGTTTAAAATCTACACAGGGGAGCAGGAATAGCTCAGTAGTTTGAGAGCCTGCCTCCCACGCATGAGGTCCCAGGTTCAATCCCCTGTACCTCCTAAAAAAACACCATAAATCCGACCATCAAAAGTGAACACTCAACATTTTGCTAAATTCTAGTTCAAATCTTTCTATGCATACATATAAATATAGATGTATAAAATTTTACACAAATAGGATCATCCCCTTCCAAAATATTAGAGAGCTTTGATGGATATACTATCATTAAGATAATTCATTGAAAAAAGTCTATATGCAAAAAATGCTTTAATAAAAGCTTATTTAATGTCCAGAATAGCTAGGCAATGATCTTGATTCAATACTAATATATTGTGTCAGCTTAGATTTTAATGGTATGTACAGATTCTTTGATGAGAAAATATTGCTAAAGCCATAATAACACAATTCAACCATTTTCAGATCTAGAATTGCTTGTTAGAAGCTGATTAGAAATTATATTTGATATTAAATCTGTATCAGGATGCAAATATTAAACCTAAAATGAATAATCAAATATCCTTTGGAAATTTCCAGAGTATGACAGCTTAGTATATATGCATTAAAAATATCACCTTTTAAAAGGTAGCTAAAAGGTTTATCCATGGCTTCAAAGACTACCTTGCCTCATCAGTACTGATATTTTATAGCAAGAAGCTTTCTTTGGACTAGAGCTGCCTTAATCTTCTGGCAAATCTTCCTGCATGCTCTTTCCCAGTTTCTCCCTCCTCTCTCTTTCCTTTTACTGGAGGTAGGGGGAGAATTTTTCTTATGTCTGCTAACGTTTGTTGATTTCAGTGGAACTATACTAAAAAGGGAGTTTTCTAGGACATATTTGTATTTTTCAATCCCGTAGGTGCAGGGAGCCATAAAGGAGGAGAGGAAAGTGAAGTCTGAAAATGTACTGAGGGGAATGCAAATTGTAGAAGGCTCATTTATCAGCCCCATGAGTGTTGACAGCTTTTTGTATGGTGGATCCAAACAGAGAGAAACTTTGGAAATAGCCTATACATGGGAAACAGGTAAAAGAGAGGTGTAGAGTCTAATCACCTTGGATGGAGACCCCTTTGAACGAGCAGTCTTCTCCTTGGAGAGAGTGGGGGTCTCCGTAACCAACATTCTGACCATCGAGTCTGTTTGACCATCACACCTGTCAGATGCACCTGCAGACAAAAGACTTTTGTGGATTGTTTGGCACCATCTGTGAGATAGGACTCACAGCTGCTGCTCACGTTCTATTTTGTTTCCTTCCATAGAAAGTGGGAGAAAGGGGGAAGCTCAGATGGTTATCGTACAACTACACAAATGGTCTTTATTTTCCAGGTGGCAAGGCAGCATGTCAATCACCAGAGATGGCCAAGTCATCACCAAGACGGCAGGTTCATCACAAGGAGTTGCTTTTCTCCCTCCACTTTGCTTGAGATTAACAGCAGCTCCCTTCTCACCCTGTTGGCAGGAGAGAATTTATGTTTAGCATTGCACCATTTTATGCCATCTGGTTTCATTTCGACAGCTGATTTAAAAACCAGACAATGAGCATGGCTGTTCAATGAAGAAAAAAGGAGAAAATGCACTCAGCTGCTGATTTTGGCTATTTTGTCAGAAACCGAGACAATATTTATATCACACGCTGGCCCAAATGGCTAATGACTATAACTGTTTATCTGTTTTCCTACTTCTGGATTATTCTACTCTGGGAGTTTGCATGTCTCAACATAACACAATCAGAGAACTGACAAACATGAGAAACAAATTACTAAAAGGCACACACACGCACACACAGCCTAAGACCTTAGCCTATAATCTTATTGTCATGTAAGATCACATCTATGCCTTGCCAGAAAATATTTTCAAAGATCTTTGTTGGGGAAATCAGTCCTCTTTACCTTCTTTGGTGATCGCACAGTCAGCAAAATCCGTTGCCCACTCTGAAAATAATCACTATGTTCAAGGTTCAGAGCTTTCCTGCTCTTCAAGCTAAACAAATCTGTTTGTCAATTATTTTTGGAGTTTTCTGCTACAGTAGTCATAGGGTAAGAAGTACAGAAGAGCTTTTAAAGGGTGATTTTTCAGGGATGTGAATTATATCTTAATTTAAAAAGGACAAAAGGGGAATCCTTCCATGTGTGAACACATACACGCACATGCAAGCACATCTTACTTATGTATTTTCTTCTTTGCTTGTTTGTTTATTTTCTAAGGAGCTACAGTGAATATATTATGAATTTTGTTCACAGTGATGATAAGAGTTTTGTCTCTCTTTCATCTTTAAATGCAGCAATTTTGCATTTCATTAGCTTTATCACTTCTACTTTACTTAGACTTAGTTCTACATTTTCTATATTTACAGATTACTTCTTAAAATCTTTTTATTTTGAAGAAATTTTCAACTCACAAGATGGTTGCAAAACTACTACAAACCCTATACAGTGAATTCCAGCATATCTACTGATATCTATCTGTATATCTATCTCTCCATCTTCACCTACCTTTCTATTTTCTAAATATTTGAGAGTAAGTTGTATGCATCATGCTCCTTGAACACTTAATACATCCACGTACATTTCCTAAAAATAAGGATATTCAGTTTTGTAACCAAGTTAAGTTCAGTTAGCAAGTTTAAGAATTTTAACATTGATATAAAGCTTATAGTCCAGACTCCACTTTTTTTTCAAATGTCCCAAAATATCCTTTTGGGCATTTTCTCCTCCATTACTAGATCCAGTCTGGTAGTATGTTCTGTCTTTAGTTGTTATTTTCTCTTTAATCTCTCTCTCTCTCCTCCTTCCCCCTTAATATTGTAGAAACATATATACAATGTGAACTTTCCCAACTCTACCACTTCCAAGCATACCATCAGTGGAACTGATCACACCACAATGTTGTGCTATCTTCACTACCATCCATTACCAGAACTTTTCCATCATCCCAAAAAGAAACCCGGCTATCATGATGCATTAACTCCCCATTCCCCCTCCTTCCCCACCCTAGTAACCCAAACCCTACTTCCTTCTCTCTATAAATTTGCATATTCTAGCTGTTTTATGTAAGTAGAATTATACAATGCCTGTTCCTTTTTGTCTGACTTACTGCATTCAACAAGTTGTCCTCAAGGTTCATCCATGTAGTAGCACATATTAAAACTTCATTTCTCGTTAAGTCTGAATAATATTCCACTGCATGGATATAACACATTTTGCTTATCCATTCATCTGCCAATTGACGCTTCCACCTTTAGGCGATTATGAATAATTGGTGTACAGATAGCTGTCTGGTAGCTTTCAATTTGTTCGGCAAAATACATGCTCAGAATTGGGATTGCTGGGTCATATGGTAGTCCTATGTTTTTCTATGTTTAACATTTTGAGGAACCTACAATTTTATTTTTTTAGGGACTAAATAAGCATTTATTTATTTATTTGTTTGTTTTTACTATGAAATTTTTTATTCTATTTGTAGCAGCTTATGAAAATACAGCCAAACATAAAGCTTGAGGACAAATTGTACACAAACTTTACAATGTGGGATTTGAATTTAAAATAAGAAACATAAAAATCTACACAAAACTGATGAAAATCAAGCAGAGATACCAGGATTGAAATTTATAATCCATGTGTGAAAGGGAGTTTTGTTTCCTTTCAAGTGCCATATTCCGCCATGGAAGAGATGAAATGAAGACGTAAAGCTTTTTTGATTAGTTTAAAATATGATATCAATTTTTAAAGTTACACATAGACTAACAGAAGTCCATCAGTTCATCTGGATTGATCGGATACTCCAGCTGGATTGCTGAAAACAAATTAGGCAAACATGGAAAGAAAATCCCCCTGTGTACTTGCTGGTTCCTGATGGGCACACTGCCCTCCAGGCCGTGACGGCTGCGCTTTCCTCATCAGAGCTATCATTGTGGGCTTCGCGCCTCTGACACCTCCCAAGCCCCGAGTGCTATCAGACTCCTGAAGCTCTACCTCCTCTGTGTCTCCAAGGACCTTAGGAGCTTCCGGTCTAGATGGCAGAAGATCGTCTAGTTCAGAAAGCTTGTCTGGGTTGATCCGGTTGTTTTCAGAAAACTGTACATCACACTTTATGTAAACAACACCTTTTTCAAAGGGATTCCTGTACTGTGGCATTCCTTCACCTTGAACTACACAAGCACATCCTGGTTCAATTACTTTTCCAGGGAGGTATTTCACAGCAATCTGAGGGCCATCGAGGTGCTTAAATGTGAACTGAAATCCACACAGAGCTTCAACAAGTCCTCTCTTATATGTCACGTGCAAATCGTTTCCAACTCTCTGGAACACCTCATGTTTTTTCTCTTGTAGCAAAACAACAATGCCTCCTGGTTCCACTCCTGGAGCCAGGTCTGCTTCCCCCAGTGGACGTAATTCTCTGTCCATGTCTCATGCTTTTGTCTATGTGGACTTCAAGAATCCTGACTTCTTTAATCACTTTCTTGCCCTCACATTTTGTACAGGGGTCCTCTTCACTAATTACCTCTCCTCCCCCTTACAATCAGAGCACACAGCCTGCATCTGCTGAGCCTTGCCTGGAGCGAGCCTTCTGATCATGATGCAGACACCTCGATCCCACAAGCACTACACTTCTGAACAACTCCTGACTTTCCACCTGGCCACTGCATGCACTACAGAGTTACATTCTTGCTAAGTTATAGTTTGGTGGTCTCGCCATGATACAGATCTTCTAAACATACTTTGAGTGGATGCATCATGTCTTCTCCTCTTCTTCTGCCATTTCAACTTCTACTCTGATTGTCCAGGAAGCCAAACAATCCCTCACCAAAAATGTGAGAGAAAATATCATCCACGCGACCACCTCTGCTGCTACCTTCCCAAAGACCTTGCTTTCCTTATCTGTCACATAACCCATGCTTCTCAGGATTTGAGAGTACTTCATAAGCAAAACTTATTTCTTTCAATTTGTCTCTGGCATTTGAATTCTTACCAGGATCGTGTTCCTTGGCCAATTTTCTGTATGCCTTCTTGAGCTCCTTCTCGCTGGCACCAGGCGGGATGTCCAGGATGTCGTAGAGCTTTGTGTCAGGTCACGTCCGCCATGGTGGCCGGCCCAGGCAGCACGCGGGTAGGAAGGCGGCGCAGGGCACCGAGCGGAGCCAGACCGACGCGCGGCGGTGGTGGCAGTGCAGGCCAAGGCAGACCTGCACTCATTTAATACGAGAGTTTTTACATTTAAGTGATAGCCTTTGCTTTCTTTTTTTTCTTTTTTCTTTTTATTGTTAAAGAAACTTTAGTTACATAAATGTTGCATAAAAAATATAGGGGATTCCCATTTGCCTCACTCCCTCACCGCACACTTTCCAACATTAGTGTGCTATATTTGCTAAAATTGATGAAAATGTATTGAGGCAGTGCTACTAACCATGGACTGTAGTTTACCTTATAGTTTACATTCTATCCCACACAATTTTGTAGGTTATGATAAAATATAGAGTTACCTGTACCCATCATTGCAACGTCATGCAGAACAATTCCAAGATCCCAAAAATGCCCCCATATTACACCCATCCTTCCCTCTTCCTCCCCTCAGAACCTCCGCTAGCCACTGCCTCTATATCGTTCATAGAAGCTCTTCCATTGGCAGAGTAACAGTAACTCTATAATAGAATAATAATAAGTCTATTTCAGTCCATTGTTCATTACCCACTCTTGAGGATTTGGGGTTGGTGATGCCCTCTCTGTTTCTAATTGAGAGAGGGTCTAGGTCCCACGGGACAGATGCATGGGACTGTCTTGCTTGCAGCTGCAGACTCTCTCTGTTCCTTGGGATGGGCATTGTCCATCATCATCTCCATGTTAGTTGTCCTGAGAGAGTCCAATGAAGTGGAGAGTAGGTGTTGCCACTCTGCTGAGATTCAGGGCTCAAATGGCACATGGACAGACCAAAGATTTATGTCTCTGGGACATATATCTAACAAGCATAGTGCTAATTATAGGTTCAAATAAAAGGGACAGAAAAGCCGTGTGTAGGGAAACTATAAAAGAGTCTAAATCTGTCACACTGGGAACCATAAGTTCCAAAGTAAGGCCCATTGACAGGCTGCCTAATTCCTGAGTTTATCTGTCCTGCTTATAGTGTCTAGATATCCCTACAGCCTTGACTTTAAATCCATACTGGCATTGAATTTACACACCCTTAAGGAATCAGTTGTATATTTTCCCTTGCTTCTTTCACTTACTCTCCCTCACCTTCAGCACATGATGTCTTTTTTTATTTCAGTACTACCACAGTTTATGGGTAACCAATCTCAGAATGGACAACCCTGTCCTTGTTTCTTTCAGAACACCTTGAGCCTCAGCATTTCTGCTGTCAAGTCATCCATGCCTTGCTCCACCTCCAGTCCCATCCCTTCACTACCCCAAGGGCTGTAAATCTTTGAACAACTATCGTTTTTAGCTGTGTGCACACAGACATCACTTGTGTCCTGGGCTACTATCTTTGCATTCTTGGCCTTTGGTCCCAATCCGCTGGCCAACTGCTGATGAGCAGAAAAGTTTTCTACTCTCTTTGTGATTCTTTCTTTCTCCTACAATGTCCCCACCCACAGAGGTCAGTCAAGGAATGTTGCTGAATTGCTGGAGCCGCCATTTGCCAAGGGCAGTTCCAACGATAACTTTCATAAGTTTCTAAAATGTAATAGTCAAGGGCCCTGCTCCCCCCACCTAGCTCTGCGTCAGCTGCAAATGCGGGAAGACTGCTTTCCATTCCTCTCACCCAGGTCATTGATAAAGATGTTAAGCAATCCGGGGCCCAGAGCAACCCCTGAAGAACAGCTGCTCTGCAAGACAGGTGTCACTGATGCATTGATAGCCACTCTCTGGCACAAACCTCTTGTCACTTGCACTGTAAAGCTTGAGATGCATTCTCTCCCTCCCATCCTAGAACGTCTGTCTGGAAATAGTTGCTTGTTCAAACATGTTTCATAACTGAGCTACAAGCCCAATTATGATTAGAGATCAATATTTAATGGGATGTGAAATCATTTGCTATGTAAAAGAAAAGATCCATAAAGATTCATTCACATGTCTTGCGTGTACAAGAAAATAAGAAAATTTATGGTTGCATAAAGTAACAGTGTGGAATAATAATCTTTATTTCCCACTTACTAACAAGCTTTAAGGCTTATTAACAGGATATTTGTAACAGGCATGTCATGAATATGGCCCAGAATTGATAGTTTGCACTAATATTCTTTTCATTATTCTGTACACCATTTTTTTCTTATTTGATGCTGTTTCCCATCTAGCTACTTGTAATTTTAAAATGTCTGATTTAATGGTATCTTTCAAGGTTTAAAGTCCTACCTTAACATAAAACCAGACACAAATGGAACACCAGGTTAAATGGCAGAGAGCAGCTGTTAGGTCTTAAGAATGAGAGTAGCCTACAAAGAGCTTTACTTGTCCTTTATGATCGAATTTTAGAATCTCAACGATGGGAAAGGAATTGCCAAATGGTTGTTTCATCTGTGCTTGAGAACTTTTACTGCTGGAAAACTCACAAACTCCAAGGGCTCCTTTTTTCCTCTTTGAGGAGTTTTGTCAGTCGTTTCTTCCTTCTTCCCACCAAAGCTGTCTCCTGGGAGCTCCCAGCCACCCATCCTTCCCGGCATGGGGAGCCCAGCTGTACTGCTTAGAGTTAGAGTGTTGTGCCCCAAGTTCCAACTTTATCTTTAGTAAGTGTGTTAATTCAGACAATTATTTAACTCCCCTAGAACCCAGCTTCCTTGTCTGTCAAATGGAGATAAATCATTACTTCATGGAGTGGTTTTGAGAATTTTAAGTTACTGTAACAAAAACACTTAGCATATCGTCTGTCTCATAGTAAAACAGTCTGTGTAAAAAATTCTAGAAGTCTATGGTGTCCTTGACAAAAATGCCTCCATCTAGCCATGAGAAAAGATCAGACAAACCCAAATTGAGGGACATGCTAGAAAAATAACTGCTCAATACACTTAGTATCAGTACTCAGTATTCAATACACTCAATACCTGAGGAAAGACTAAAGAACTGTCACAAGCTGAAGGAGACTTGGTGACATGACAACACATCCACACTATGGATTAGAATAGAAAAAAACATTTGCAGAATAACTAGTGAATTCCAAATAAAGTGCACAGTTTGGTTGATAGAACTGTTCTGAGGTAGACTTCTTAGCTTTGCTAATGTGGCCACAGCAACGTCACATGTGAACACGATGGGAGGTTGGGTGAGGGGCAGGCAAAGACTCTGTGCTCCTCTTGCAGGTTTTCTGTGAGTCCAGAATGATTTCAAATCAATTATTTGTTTTCAAACTGTAAAAAAAAATCCTAACGTTCTCTTCAGTTATTTTGAATAGCCTCATGGCTTTCCTACTGCCCTTTACTACTCTCTCCTGCTCTTGATGCCTTCTTTGAAGTTCTTCATCATTGTAAACCTCTGCACCTTGAAGAGCCTGCATGGAAAATGAGAACAAAGACCCAACAGCCTGCTTTGCCCACACGCAGGTGGTCTTGACCCAGGCAGGTCCCTTAGCACAGTGGAGCTGGCCTGCAGACCGCCCAAGAGGTTGGCGGCCGAGGCCCCGGGGCCAGCAAGTCCGGGTGGATCTTTCCAGGAGGCTCTAAAGGAGAGCAGGATAGAGGGGTGCAACAAGCAGGACTGGGGGTCAGGAGAGGGTCTTTAGGGCGGGACTCATTCCAGCACATTAGTGTGCTGACGGGACTGCTCTGGTGAAAAGGGAGAATTTAATGATGGAGGTTAAAAAAAAAAAAAGGAGGGGGGAGCATTGCCAAAGGAGAGCCACTGAGTGGTCGGCCTTTGGCCTTCGCAGCAGAAAGGTTCTCCCCTTACAAGGTGAAGGTCGGGCTGAGAGGTGCAGAAGCAGGTGGAGATGGGAAAGAGAGAAAGTGCCTTTCTGACTCTCCTTCCTCACGAGTGATGAGCGTGGTCCCCAGGTAAGGCTGAAGAGCAAGGAGGGGTCTGGAGGTCGCAGGCAATTAAAAAGCAGGGGAAATAGTCTCCGGGATGAGAAGTCCTAAATTCAAAGGAGCCCTCGCTCCCTAGCGGTGTGTTCTCTCCAGCACGTTCGGTGTCTTGAGCGCAGTGTGGACGCGGCACAGAGCAGGGGGCTTCCAGGTGACACGAGGGAGGGTGGGAGGGGCTGTGGGGTCCCATGAGGACAGCATGGGAGAGGAAGGTCCTGGTGGGCTCAGAGGAGCCGGTCTGGTGAGACGGGGGTGTGTGCTGCTTTCAGGTCGTTTTTATACAAGTTGCGATATTTGGTGCACTGTTTCCTTCCTACCCTTTCTCCCACTCCTGAAAAGCCGCTACTAATTAGAGGGTACATCCTGCAATCAGTAGAGTCTCCGAAGAAGGAAAATAAGGCAGATAAAAGCGTAAAGATGCCAGAAGCAGCACCAACTTGCTAACGTCACTAAGGTGCCGTTTACTGCGTTTTAGAAGCAGAGTCCTCGTGCAGAAGCCAAAAGGCCAGCAGCCACCACAGACAACCAAGAAACGGCATGCTGGGGTGCAGCTGTGGGAGGCCGCCAGCAAACAAGGGGTGCAGCTGCGCCCGGGCAAGCCGGTGCAGGCACGGAGGCCAGGGATCTGCTCTTGCGCTCAGCTCCCTCGCCAGCCCTTCTCCATGCTTCCCTCACTTAGGGCCGCGGGCTTTGGCTTCTGCTTTTCCATCGGAACCCCGGCTCTGGAGACCGCCGTGGTGAGCTCCAGCCTCTCCGGCTCTCATCCTTGCTCTTCCGTTTCTCAACTGGGATTGGCAACTCCAGTTTCAAAGAGGTTTGCATGATGTGGACCCTGATCCCTTCAGAATCAGCTTCTAGAACCTGCTCTTGGTGCCACTTCCTGCTTCTGGGGGTCATTAGTGAAGGGTGAGCCCACTATTCCCCCCGCTGCCGCCCCCCAATTCCCATCACAGCTGGGCAGGGGGTGAGCTTTGCCTGAGCACCTGCAATTTCTTGGCAAGACCAGGCATCAGTTTAATTTCTTCTCTACTATGAAATAAGAAATTTTAGAATCTCCCCTAAAATGCATTGTGTACTGCCAGATGCAGTGTTATCAAAAATAAATTATAGGGAGCAGATGTGGCTCAAGCAGCAGAGCTCTCTCTTCCCATATGGGAGGTCCCAGTTTGGTTCCTGGTGCCTCCTAAAAAAATAAAAACAAACAACAAGCAGACAAATGGAAAAAAAAAATTCAGGGGAGCTGATATGGCTCAGTGGTTGAGAACTGGCTTGCCACACACGAGGTCCCAGGTTCAATCCCCATCCCCTGATACTTCAAAAATAAATAAATGAACAAAACAAATCATAAACATATAAATGAATAAATAAATAGTAAAAATGGGTCTCGAAGGGAGAATATCCAAGGATCATTTCTGGCTCATCCTTGTTTCCCTCACTATGGTCCTGCACACATAGCAGGTATTTATTGATACACTTTTTTTGTTGCACGGATGAAGGAGATCCTGGAACACTTCATCATCTTAACATTAAATGACTGGGTAACCACAGATTTGGCTGGACTGCCAAATGGGGATGGGTGGATGGGGGTATCTCCAGCAGTTCTGCCATATGAAAAGCCTGACATAGCCACAAAGAAAATGTGAAAGAGTGCCAGAATCAGAGACATATACATAAAGAACTTTTGGCAAGAGACAGTGGTAAAGACCAGTGGAAACTCACCAGCCACAGGCGGAATATTTTCCAAGTCTCCTCCGTCTTCACTGGGTCACACCAGCATCAGATAAAAGAATCCCAGGGAGAGTCCACAGTTCTTGGTTTGTTGTCCCCAGCCAGAATCATCCCCGGGACACCAAGCTCATGAGCTCCTCTCCTTCCTAATATCTCAAGCATTGTCTTGTGCAATCACCAATGACTTCTGTTATTGCTATGGGTGACCCTTCCTTCTTAGCATTTTCAAGCAGAGGCATCTCCTCCTGTTTCCCAAGATTTATGTTGACACCAAAGTCAGCTCTTAAAAATACCAATGAGGACTTCAGCACAAGCCTACTGCCACAGATCTCCCATTATGCTCCCAAATCTGCTCTCCCATGTCCAGTATCTTAGATCCTATTCTCTGTGGCCACTTGGGACTGATTTCATAAAGAGAGAGCCAGAGAATCCTTAGACGCAAAGCCTAGCATCCTAAAAAAGCACACTCACCCCACCACCCCACCTGCCCCCTATGGCTGAATCTCTTCAAATGTGTCCTTCTCAGAAGACTTTCTCTGTGTTGCCATGGAAACCCTGAGATTTCAGTGGAGATCCTTATGTCCTTATGATTAAGAACCTTAAATCTGATATCTCTGGGCCTGATCACCTCCAAAGTATCTTCACTCATCAACAGAGAGGCCTTTGGGACCCCCATGGAAACAGGACTCCAGGTTGAGGACCCTAGAATGCCCAGGATTCTACGATGTAGGGCCACCTTCCTTGGGGCCCTATGCTCATAAAACTTTGCCCCTATCTAGCCTTTAAGTCCATGAAATTCCATAGCAAACCAAACGGTGCAAGTTTCTGTCACACCAATACAGTTGAAGATCTAAAGTAGCCCTGCAGCCCCACCCTTTCGGGTCAGAAGATTGTTGAAAGGTCCACAAAGCACATGTCATATAAGCCCCCACAAAGAGGAGCTGAAAAGCTTTGGGACCATGTGGCTTGAGCTGCCCACCTCCCTGCCATCAGGTTGAGATGCACTTTGGAATGCACAATCCAAACTGCTCACCAGAGGAAAGCACAGAAGGGAGCAGCCCAGAGTGGAATCAGCAGCAAGAGTGAGGTGAGCTTATTCACTGCTGGCATATTTGGCAAGTGGTTCTCAAATGCAAGTCTGTGCTGGGCACAAGGCACCCTGCAGGTCATGAGGCAATAAGAGCCCAGAATGGGAGAGTGGTAAGGGGTCCCTGAGGTGTAGGATGGCCACGGCAACCAGGGGCAGTTGCCCAGCTCAGACCCTCATGGCAACGGAGTCCTGAAAGGCCAGGTCAGTAGAGGGGTCAAGCCTTGGTGTGACTCTAAACCAGGGCTTCATTAAACCACTGAGTTAGTTTCTTTCCTAGGAACCAAGAAGCATGGACCTGGTTGTCATTTTTTTTCCTTAAATTAATATAAAAATTGAGAACATGGCAGGATTAGGAAACAAGCAGCCACTTCACCCATCCAGCTAATGGGTACCAGTCCCACCTGCCACTGTTCTCCCCTCCCAGGTTGCATTTGTATGGGCAGGAAAAGGGTCCTTATCTCCATTTTCTACACCAGGGGACTGAGGCTTCCCTGGGAAGCCCACACACACACAAAGAAGTCTGGGATTAAGTTCAGCAAGTAGCATGGGAATAAGAGCATAATAATCTATGAAGCAAAGTGTACGAGAAAAACCAAAAGTGACTGTGGACTGGGTGCCAACTAAGAAGATAAGCAATGGAAACTCTCTGTGCTCAAAGGAGGTGTAATAACCAAAAACAAAAGTCTGGGCCTTGATGAGAACCTCCATTCTATTTCCTAGAAATGCTTTAAAACTCTGTGTTTAGCTGGGTTTTCCGTCCTGTGTTGGAGATCCTTGTCCAAGTGAGTTGAAGGCTCTGAATGGTTGTCTGAAGGAATGGAATAAAGTAGTTTCATTGAGTCAGCCTTCCTGTGTGTTCTTTTACTTCAGGGTGACATGATTTGACTTATGGTTGGAGAAACAAGAACCTCTAAAGTGAGAAATACTCATTTTCAGCATTCATATCTTTCTGAAGTTGAAAATTGGCAGGGTTTGGGATATGGTTGGCTTACAGAAATGTTTGGTTTAGTTCAGAGATTCTAAAAACAGCTTTACTAAAGTATAGTTGACATGCAACAAACTGTACATATTTAAAAGGTACAATTTGATAAGTTGTGATGTATTTACTCGTCACAATCAAGATAATGATCAAATCCATCAACCTTCAAAAGTTCCTCATGCACATTTTTACTCACTCCTCCCTCTTCCGTGTACATGTTCAGTCCACCCCATGCTATCTCCAGGTAACCACTGATCTGCTTCCTGCCACATTAGATTAGTTTGCATTTTCAAGAGTTTTATATAAATGGAATCATACAGTATGTATTGATTTTTGTCTGACTTCCTACACTCAATATAATTATAATGTTTTGAGATTCTTCAATGTTGTATCACGTATAGGTAATCCCACCTTAATGATGAATAAGTATTCCATTACATGGCTATACCATAATTGGTTTTTTTTCTTTACCTCTTGTACATTTGGATTGTTTCCAGTTTGGGACTATTATAAAAAAAGGCTGATTTGAACTTTTGCACATCAGTCTTGATATGAACATATGCTCTCATCCCTGTTGGGTAACTACCTAGCAGTGGAATCTCTGGCTCATGTGGTTGGTGTGTTTTGAACTTGTTAAGTAGCTTCCAAACTGTCTTCCAGAGTAGTTACATCAATGTACATTCCCACGAGAAGTGCATGAGAGCTCTGATTCCTCCACATCCTCTCTAACACTTAGCATGATGATTCCTTTGCATTGCAACCATTTCAATAGGTGCATAGTGGCATTTCATTGTGGTTTTAATTTACACGACCATAATGTTTAATGGGGATTTTGATTATCTACTCATTGCTTTTTAGCAATCCATACATCCTCTTTGGTGAAGTGTCTGTTCACATCTTTTGCCCCTGTTTTGTTTTTATTTTGTTCGTTTTTTTGTTTTTTGTTTTTTCTATTTTTTGGCCCATGTTTTTAATGTATTGTTTTTATGATCATTAATGAGTCTTGAGAGTTTTTGTCACATTTTCTGAACACAAGTCCTTCTTCAGGTATATGCATTGCCAACATTTTCTCCCAGTCTGTGGCTTGTATTTTCATTCTACAGAGTCTTTCAATGATCAGCTTTTAATTTTGATAAAGTCCAATTTATAATTTTTCCTTTTATGTATTGCACTTTTGGTATCATAGTTAAGAAATCTTTGCAAGATTGAAAACATGTTTTCTCTGTTTTCTTACAAAAGCTTTATACAAAGTGAATTTGTATATATATATATACACACACACATATATATATATGATTTTTCCAGCACCCTTTGCTGATAAGTCTCTCCAGTACTGAGAAGACCCTTTGTCGAAAATCAGTTTTCCATAAATGGGTCTATTTCTAGATTCTCTATTCTGTTCCATAGTTATATTTGTCTGGGTCTATGCTAATACTGTATTGTCTTGATTGCATATTATGATGGGTCTTTAAATTGGCTAATCTTACTTCTCCAACTTTGTTCTTTTTCAAAGTTATGTGTTTTGCTATTCTAGATCCTGTGCAAATCCATATGAAGTTTAGAATTAGCTTGTCCATTTCTACAAGAAAGTCTACTGGAATTTTTATTGAGAGTCCATTGAATCCACAGATCAGTTTGGAGACTATCGACATCTTAAAATATTAGTGTTCTGTCCCATGAACATGGTATATCTTTTTATTTAGTTAGTTCTTCTTTAACATCTTTAGGGACATAATTTGTAGCTTTCAGTATGCAACAATTTCACATCTTTTGTCAGACTTATCCCTAAATATTTCCTATTTTAACATTATTTTAAGTGGTATTGTTTACTAATTTCCTGTTGTCTGATGCTAGAATATAGACATGCATTTAATTTTATATTGTCATCCTGTATATCACAACCTTATAAAACTACTTTATTAGCTCTAGTAACTTTTCTTGTCATTTCATTTGCTTTTTACATAAACAGTCATGTACATCATGCATATACATCAAGGCAGTTTTATCTTCCCTTTTCCATCTGGATGTTTTTGATTTCTATTTCCTACCTTATTTTACTGGTTGTCTTCAGTGCAGTGTTGAATGGAAGTGGTTAGATCAGATAGCCTTGCCTTGCTCTTGATCTTAGGGGCAAAGTATCCACTCTTTCAGAATTAAGTATGATGTTTGCTATAGGTTTTTCATAGATAATCTTTATTAAGTTGAGTAAATTCCCTTTTATTTCTAATTTGCTGAAAAGGTTTTTTTACTCTGTAATGGATGTTTGAATTGTATCAATGCTTTCTCTGCATTGATTGAGATGACCATGTGATTTTTATCTTTTATTTTATAAATATGGTGAAATATACTGACTTTGGAATAATAAACTAGCATTGCATTCACAAGATATACCCACTCAGTCATAATGTTTTATCATTTTTATACATTGTTGCATTCAATATGCTAAATCTTAAGGTGTTTTACATTATGTGTGTGAGGAGCATTTATTACGGGTTTTTTCCCCTTATAATAGCTTTTTCTGGTGTTTGTATCAAAGTAAGGCTGGCCTCATTGAATAAGTTAGAAAATATTTCTGTCTCTTCAGTTTTCTGGAGGAGTTTCTTTACAATTTGTTTTATTAAATGTTTTGTGGAATTCTCCAGTGAAAACCTCTGGGCCTTGGAGTTTTGTTTGTGGGAAGGTTTTTAACTATAAATTCAATGTGTTTAATAGATATACGGAGTTTCTGGTTATCTGTCTCATCCTGAGCATACTTTAGTGGCTTGTGCCTTTCATGAAATTTGTTCATTTTATCTAAATTGCCAAATCTACTTCCATAAAGTAGCTCAGAATATTTATTTTTTCTCTTTTAGTGTCTGTAGTATCTGTGGTGATGCCATCTCTATCATTGCTAATATTGGTAATTTGTATCTTTCTCTTTTTTCCCTAATCAATATGACTAGAGGTTGGCCAATTTTATTGATCTTCTCTACTGGCTTTTATTTTATTGACTTTCTCTGACATTTTTGTTTGTTTGTTCATTTGTTTTCTATTTCATTTATTTCTGCTCTGATCTTTGTTTCATTTCACCTGCTTAGTTTGGATTTAATTGCTTTGTTTTTTCTGGTCTTTTAAATTGGAAACTGAGGTCTTTGTATTTAGTCCTTTTTTCTTTCTTATGTAGATGTTTAGTAATATATACATTTCCTCAAGTACTGATTTATCAGCATTCCACACATTTTTATATATTTTTATTTTCATTCATTTCAAACTATTTTCTAATTTTCATTTTGGCTTTTTATCTGACCCCTAGGTTATGTAGGAGTACATTATTCAGTTTCCATACTTTGGGGATTTTCAAGATTTAGATTTTACTGATTTCAAATATAATTCCATTGGGGTCAGAGAAGATACTTTATATGATTTGAATCCTTTTTATTTTTGAAATTTATTTTATGTACTGGAATATATTCTCTCTTGATAGATATGTCACATGTACTTGAAAAAAATGTAAGTGCTGTTATAAGGGTAGCATGTTCTATTTGACTTGAACTTAGAAGAACAATAAACTCTAACATGAGAATGTTTAGTCTTCAGCATTTTCCTCTTCTGGAGGTTGGGAATTGGAAGGCCCTGTGCTGCATTTTCCCCATAAAAATATCTGGTTTAGTCCATAGGGTATTTTAAAATATCTAAATAATTTTAACATTTAGAAATTAGGAAATTCAAATTAAATCAAAATTTCTAACTATTTTGAAAAATTCTAAGATCTGGCAACACTGGCCCCATTCTCTCAAAACAAAAATAATTCAAGGATATTCTCAGAGTTAAGATGGGAAATTTTATGTTGTATATATGTTTCATTATTAAAGAGAGAGAGAAACTAAGGAGATAATGACACTTAAATACAATACATATTCCTGGACTGGATCTAAAATGGGTGAGATAATTCTCCAAAGGATATTACTGGGACATAGAAAGAAATTGGTATATAGACTGTATGTTTTATGTCAATGCTAAAATTCTTAAATGTGATAATTCTACTTAAGGTAGAGTTATCTACCAGGACCGGCTGAAAGGTAACGCCATCAGGCCGGATCGGGCTGTTTCTGGAACCTACAAAGCAGGAGGTGTCTGGAGGTCAATCTGGAGAGACTGCTACAAAATTAGTGCTTCCTCAAGGTAAAGCTGTGGGTTTCTAACACTGAACTCGGAAGCTGTGGGAAGGTAAATCCCTTCCCCCAGCAAAGGGCTGCAGCTTCCCCTGAAAACTACCAGCTGCCTGGCAGAGTTCCCAAGCCCCGTGTTCCCTAAATGCGTGAACCCCAAGCCCATGTTCCCTGAACCCCACAACCCACATATCACAGACACACGTACCCCGAGTCCACATTCTCCCGGGCCTCTGTTTCCTGAGCCCAGCAATCCCGGAAATCCAGCACTGCCCTAGCCTGCCAAACTTGGAGTAACTGCAGGAGTAGAAGGGTTAACAGGGGAAGTGCTGAGGGGCCCAAGGAGTCCAGGTTCAATTTTCTGGTCCCCCCCTTTTATTGAGTTTGGAGGAGCAGACCAGCTGACTTGGGGAGAGCCTAGGAAGAGAGCAGAGGCGAATCTGCTGAGAAAGCCTGATTTACCTAAATGCCCTGGGATAGGAAACTTGGTCTGGGAGAAGGTGGGGTCAGAAAATTAACTAGCCCCCCTGTAGCACACTTCAGGGAGAGGGACAGTAGGATGGGCTTTGCAGGCTTACAATAGCATATTTAGGGTTCCTGGCAAGGAGTGGGTGCTCTATCTCAAGAAATTAAGAGACAATATTTTCTGAGATGAGTTGGTTCACCAGGGCCCATTTGTATCTCCTATGGGGGCCCTCAAACAGCCTTCCTACAATGCTGGGAGAGAGGGAAGTGAGGAAGGGAGAAAGGGGGAGGTCAGACTCCTAAGCAGTTTATTCAATTGCAAAGTGGATTCCTTCCTTGAGGACTTATCTGGTCTTTTTTGTTGGTTTGTTTTCTTGTTTTTCCTTCCTCTTTATCCCCCCATGGTCCTTCTTTTCTTTTTTTCCTTTTTCTTTTTCTTGCTAGCTTATTTTTTTTTTCTTTTCCTTTTTCCTTTTTTTCTTCTTTTTTCTTTTATTTTATATTAGGTGCTGCAGGCAACATCTCTTATTTGCTGTGCTTCTTCCTCCTCAATTTCTTCCTTCCTGTGTATACTGATTTTGGTTACCAATTCTATTCCCTTTCCTTTACACCTTTCTATCCTCCATCATTTATTGTTTCTCTTACATTCCACCTTTCTTTGTTTACCCCTAATATTTCTGACTTTTATCTCTAATACCTCTATTCTGATTTCTACCTTTCATTCACTCTTTATGTTATTGTCCTTTCTTTTCTCTTTCCCTCTCTCTGGACCACACTGGCCTTTTAATTCATATTATTTTCCTCCCCATATTCAGTTTACTATCTCATTATAGGTACTCTACTTTTTTACTGTTACAACACTACACAGCTTACATGAATTCAATGTCCATTTTCCTAGATCTCACATGGTTTTTCTGCTAACATTCACTATCATAACTACTATTATATTTTTCTTTTATTACCCCTTTTGCTTTCACTGACTAATATTTTCCTTCAAGGGAACTTAGCCAACAACAAGGAAATAGAATAAGAAGAACATAGTGACAATGGGAAGACTTAACATGCACACAAAAGCAACAACAAATTAAACCCCAACATGAAGAAACTAATCAACTGAATAAAACTATCAAGATAAAATGATGACCAGAAAGCAACAAAAAACTACAACCCATACCAATAATCAGAAAAACATGACCTAATCCAATGAACAAACTAAAAACCAGGAAGAGAAATGGTACACCAAACAACTAATTAAAGCTCTCAAAACATGTATCATGGACCAATTAAATGAAGTGAAGGAAGAGATTAAGGATATTAAGAAAACACTTGGGGAGCATACAGAAGAAATTGTAATCAGGCACAAAAAGATAACAGATATGATGGGGATGAGCAGCACAATCCAAGAAATTAAAAATACACTCTCAGCAAATAACAGCAGATTTGAAGAGGCAGAGGAAAGAATTAGTGATTTGGAAGACAGTACATCTGAAATCAAACAGATAGTAGAATTGGTCAATAAAAAGATAGAAAAAAATCCAGCAGGGACTTAGGGACCTGAATGACAACACAAAACATGCAAACATATACATTATAGGCATCCCAGAAGGATTCAGAAGGGAAAGGGGACATAAGGGGAGTTGGAGGAAATAATGGCTGAAAACTTCCCAAGTCTATTGAGGGAGATGTAGGTACATGTCCAGGAAGTGTTGGGCACCCAGAACAGTAAAAATCTTTACAGGCCTACCCCAAGACATATACTTGTCAAATTATCCAATGCACAAGACAAAGAGAAAATACTGAAGGCAGCAAGAGAAAAGAGAACCATCACATACAAGGGAAGCTCCATAAGATTAAGTGCTGATTTCTCATCTGAAACCATGCAGGCAAGAAGGCAGTGGTATGGCATAGTCAAGGTACTAAAAGAAAAGAATTTCCAACCAAGAATACTCTATCCAGCAAAGCTAGCATTCAAAAATAATGGAGAATTCAGAATATTCACAGATAAACAGAAACTAAGAGAGTATGTCAACAAGAATCCCGCCCTTCAAGAAATACTAAAGGGAGTTCTGCAGGAGGAAAGAAAAAACAGGAGAGACAGGGTTAGAGGAGAGTGTGAGAACAATTAAAAAGACAAAAAGAGATTAAAAACATCTAACAACATATGACAAACACAAATCCAAAGAAAATATGGCTAATATAAGGAATTCCTTGAAAGTAATAACACTGAACATCAATGGATTAAACTCATCTGTTAAGAGACACAGACTGGAAGAAATGGATAAGGAAATAAGACCCATCTATATGCTGTCTACAAGAAACACATCTTAGACCCAGGGATTCAAGGAAATTGAAAATGAATGGCTGGAAAACAATCTTACAGGTAAACAATAACCAAAAAAGGGCATGAGTAACTATATTAATATCAGAAGAAATAGACTTCAAATGCAAAACTATTGTGAGACACAAAGATGGACACTACATATTAGTGAAAGGGATAATATTTCAAGAAGAAAGAACATTCATAAATATTTATGCCCCTAACAAGGATGCCTCCAAATATGTGAGGCAAACACTGCAAAAACTAAGGAAAAGACAAGATGCCTCAACAATTATAGTGGAAGACTTTAACATACCATTGCCACCACTGGACAGAACATCTCAAAAAAGAATCTATAAAAAAGACATTGAATAATATGATAGAGGATGTGGACATCATAGAAATATATACAGAACATTACACCCAAATACAGCAGTATATACATTCTTCTCAAGTGCACATGGATCATTCTCCAAGATAGACCACACACTAGGCCACAAAGAAAGTCTTAATGAATTCAGAAAGATTAAAATCATACCCCAAAGGAAGAAGAAAGAAAAAAATAACAAAGATCAGAGCATAACTAAATGAAATAGAAAATAAGAAAGCACTTGAAAAAATAAACAAAACAAAGAGCTGGTTCTTTGAGAAGATCAATAAAATTGACAAACCCTTAGCTAGATTAACAAAGAAAAAAAGGGAGAAGATGCAAATACACAAAATAAGAAATGAGAAAGGGGATATCACCACTGACCCCACTAAAATAAAGACTATAGTAAGAGAATACTTTGAAAAACTATATTACAACAAGAAAGACAATTTAGAGGAGATCAACAAATTCCTAAAAACACATAAGCAGCCTACATTGACAAAAGAAGAAATCAATGATATCAACAAATCAATCACAAGTAAAAAGATAGAATCAGTCATTAAAAACTTCCCAACTAAGAACAGCCCTGGGCCAGATGGATTCACAGGTGAATTCTACCAAATATTCCAGAAAGAACTAGCACCAGTCTTGCTTAAACTTTCCAAAAAATCAAAATAGAAGGAACATTGCCCAACTCATTTTATGATGCCAACATTACCCTAATATCAAAACCAAACAAAGACACTACAAGAAAGGAAAATTGCAGACCAATCTCTCTAATGAAACTAGATGTGAAAATCCTCGACAAAATATTTGCTAATCATATTCAACAACATATTAAATGAATTATACACCATGACCAAGTGAGTTTCATTCCTGGTATGCAAGGATGGTTCAACATAAGACGATCAATTATTATAATACACCACATAAACAGATTGAAGGAAAAAAAACACATGATCATATCTATATATGCATAAAAGCATTCAATAAAATACAGCACCCTTTCTTGATAAAAGCACTGCAAAAGATAGGAAGAGAAGGAAACTTTCTGACCACAATAAAGGGTATATATGAAAAACCCACAGCTAATATCATTTACAATGGCAAAATCCTAAAATCTTTCCCTCTAAGATCAGGAACAAGGCAAGGATGCCCACTATCATCCCTTCTATTTAACATTGTGTTAGAAGTACTTGCTCGAGCACTGAGGCAAGAACTAGATAAAAGGGATCCAAATAGAAAGGAAGAAGTCAAAATTTCACTATTTGCAGATGACATGATCTTATACATAGAGCACCCTGAGAAATCTACAACAAAACTTCTAGAACTTATAAATGAGTTCAGTAAAGTTGCAGGTTATAAGATCAATGCACAGAAATCAGTAGTATTTCTGTACACTGATGATAAGCAATCTGAGGAGGAAATCAAGAAACAAATACCATTTACAATAGTAAATTAAAAAATCAAATACCTAGGAATAAATTTAACTGAAGAAAACTACACAACACTGTTCAAAGAAATCAAAGAAGAACTAAATAAGTGGAAAAATATTCCCTGTTCATGAATAGGAAGACTAAATATTATTAAGATGTCTATCCTACCAAAACTGATCTACAGATTCAATGCAATTCCAATAAAAATCAACACAGTATTTTTTAATGAACTAGAAAAACTATGAAATTTATTTGGAAAGGAAAGAGGCCCCAAATAGCCAAAGATATACTGAAAAAGAAAAATGAAATCAGAGGAATCACACTACCTGAATTCAAAACATACTATAAAGCTACAGAAATGAAAATGGCTTGGTATTGGCACAAGAATAGACACACTGATCAATGGAACCTAATTGAGAATTCAAATATAGAACCTCATATATACAGTCATCTGATATTCAACAAGGCCACCAAGCCCACTCAACTGGGAGGGAATGGTCTCTTGAACAAATGGTGACTACAGAATTAGATATCCATATGCAGAAGAAGGAAAGAGGATTACCATCTCACACCTTATATAAAAATCAACTAAAGATGGATTAAAGACCTAAATATAAGAGCCAAGACCATAAAGACCTTGGAAAACAATGTAAGGAAGTGTCTACAGGACCTTGTAATAGGAAATGACTCCCTGAACTTCACACCCAAAGCATGAGCAGCAAAAGAAAAAATTGATAAATAGGACTTCCTCAAATTAAAGCCTTTTGCACCTCAAAGGAGTTTATGAAGAAATAGAAAAGAGAGCCTACCCAAAGGGAGAAAATATTTGGTAACCATATATCTGATAGGAGACTTATATCCTGCATATATAAAGAACTCCTATATCTCAAAAATAAAAAGATAACCCATTTTAAAAATGGACAAAAGAACTGAACAGACACTTCTCCAAAGAAGAAATACAAATGGCTAAAAAGTACATGAAACAACGCTCGAAATCACTAGCTATTAGGGAAATACAAATCAAAACTACAATAAGGTACCATCTTACTCCTATAAAAAAACAGAAGACTACAAGTGCTGGAGAGGATGTGGAGGAATGGGAACACTCATCCACTCCTGGTGGGAGTGCAGAAGGATCCAGCTGTTCTGGAGGACAGTTTGGCCATTTCTCAAAAAGTTAACTATAGATTTACCATATGATCCAGCAATGCCATGGCTGGGTATATACCCAAAAGAACTGAAAATAAGGACATAAACTGAAATATGCCCACCAACGTTCATAGCAGCATTATTCACTATTGCCAAAAGTTGGAATCAACCCAAATGCCCATCAACAGATGAGTGGATAAATAAAATGTGGTATATACATACAATGGAACACCACTCATCTGTAAGAAGGAATACAATACAAGCACATGTGATAACATGGATGAATCTTGAAGACCTTATGTTGAGTGAAGCAAGCCAGGCATTGAAGAACAAATACTGCATGACCTCTCTGATATGAAATAAGCAAACCAAGTTGTCTCAGAGAGCTAGAGACTGGAAGATAGGTTTAAAGGAATTTGGTGGGGGGAGAGGAAGCTTGGGAGCTGACGCCTACATGGGTGAAGTTTATGATAAGCTGGAGCTTCCATTTTATCCAGGAGAACTATGAAGAAGTATAAAGGAGGCCAACTGAACTAAGCAGACATACTAATGATAATTTGCTGGGGCAACAAAGTCTCCTGCCTCTGTGAGAAATACCAACAGGTCAATGTTGATGACAGTCTTCTAACACTCACCTGATGTCCCAGATCGTGGACAGATATCCTGCTCCTTCAGTTTGCTGATTAACTGAATGTTGCCCAAGGACATTCCACCCTGATTAACCCATGCACCCCCTCACTCTTTCTCCTCTTGAACAGTCATATAAGCTTCATTCCACAGCTTATCATTTTAAGCAAAAACACCTGCTTTGTGCTTCTCTGCATGCATGATGTTCTTGCTCAATAATAATTTCCTCTAGTTTACTGAAGGTCATCAATTTTTTATTAACATAAATTACCTTTAATATTAATATTAAGAAACCTGGAAATCTTTAATTTGTTAGGATTTAATAAAAGAAGTCACTGGTTGAAAAAATAAATAAACAAAAACATTAAGAAGCACCAAAAAAGAAAGATAGTTTGATAAGGATGGATAGAAAAACAGGAGAGGATGACAGATAGATGAGAGAGAGAGGGAGAGAGAGAGAATAAAATGGCAAATATGACACATTTTTAAAAAGCTGGCGTATCTAGGTCTCCGGGTTGTTGTAGTTTTCTGTATAGTTTTTGTTTTATTTTTGCAATTGTTCTGTAAGTTTGAAATTATTTCAAATAAATATTTTGTAAAAGTTTTAAAAATAAATTTATAACCCAATTGAGAAAAAGAAGCCCAGGGCTGCATACTGGCTGTGCCCCTTTCAATGAGATATGCACTCCTCAGTTCAGCATCTAGTCCCAACTTAGCCCCATCACTCATTTATACTGTTTGCTTGGCCCCTGTAGGCATATGAATTTGCAGCCCCTCTCAGGCCCTTCACTATTTAAGCAGCTCCCCTGGAAAGGATTGGGACCAAAAAGGCATTGAACATTCTAACGGCAATTTAGAATGCATAAGACAACGGAGAAATGCCTTTAGTGTTCTGAAGGAAAATAAATTCTAATCTAGAATTCTACTTACTAGCCAGATTAAATCATTGCTTTATTTACAAACTCTCAAAAAAAAAATGCTAGGAAACTCCTCTTTACCTTCAAACACATTAGGTAACTTATTATTATTTTTCATTCCATGAAGAAACTATCAGATTTTCTGTCAATCTGTTATAAACTAGGCTGATTGCTCTCTAGCTCTCCTGCTACCCTTTTGATCTTTCACCATCAACCTGTGGATTTCCTTCACTTCTATTCTGTGTTGGATACATTTTCTCCTGGATTTCAGTCTTCCTCTTTCTTGGTTTACTCCTTCATTTTGGTGGAGCACATCCTTCTGGTAACATCCTGGGATAAGTTTATGGAGGTAAATTTTAAGGGAACTTATTTTCTATCTTTCAAGTTACTTCTAAAAAGTAGTAAATTTGGACTTCTCCTATACCCAATATTTTGGATGTTAACCCCTTCATTTTCCTATTCTTCTGTTTGAAAATTTTATAATATTATCTTCATTCATTATGTTCTAAAATCCCATAATGACATATTTTAATGTGGTTCTCTTTTTATCCATGCTTTGAGTATCTGCTGGGTCCTTTCAAGTTGTAAATCAATGTTCTTTAGTTTGCAGAAATTTTATTATATTATTTACTTGATAATTTATTTTCTTCCATGTTCTCATATCCTTTCTTCAGAGCATCTATTTCTTAGATAATAGATCTCATGAACTACTGAAGTAATTGTCTTTCATTTTCAAATTCCATCTTTTATTTTATTGTAGTTTGGAAGATTTCCTCTATTTCATCACCTTTGGCTAATTTCCTTAGCTATCTTGATACCAAATTTTTAAAAATATCAGACTCCTCCCTCTTGTCTTCATTTTTATTGAATCTGATGCTGTTTCATGGATGCAATATCTTACTGCTCCAATTTCAATTACAGCATGTGTTTTTAAGTTTTCTTCTGTATTCTGTGTTATCTTTTTTTTTCATCTGAGTTCTTGTCTCTGCTTCTTTCATTCTTTGCTTGTTTGTTGTAGTCTAAATTTTACAGGTATAGGAGCCCCTTAAATGTCCATTCATTTTTAGTGGATGTGCTCTAAAACTTGAAGGTATGTTAATCTGTGGGCTTCAACATATTTTGATAAAGAGACAGATTGGCTTTTTCACTGGAGTATGTCATATATCAGCATTATAGGTAATTTCTGTGAGACCACAAATTTCCCCAGAAAGGAATTCTCTAACCTTCTGCACAGGGATTATCAACATAGCTGTCAGATATCTAGCAGTTGGTAAAGGGAAGGATGGGGTACTTACTATTTAGTACCCAAGGATCAAGGGACTTGAATCAGATAACTCAGATGTGCTAAGGACTCTTTTCTTTCATATGTTTTGTAACATTTGAATTATCTTATTTGTTCATTTGCTCATTGTTGAGCATGGATTCTTGGAAGTCAGTCTATGAGTAAACAAATATTGATGTGTTTCCCACTGTAGTGGGTTTGAAGAGCTTTCTGTGACCCAGCAAAACATGTTTTTAAATCTAATCTAGCCCTGTGGGTGTGAGCCCTTTGTAAGTAGAATCTTTTAATGAGGTTACTTCAGTTGAGGTGTGACCCACCTCACTCAGGCTGGATCTTAATCCTCTTACTGGAGTCATTTATAAGAAAATGAAATTCAGACAAAGAGAGAAAAAGCCTCAGAAGCAAGAAACTGAAAGCAACGAAACGCAGACAAGAAGGGAGAGACAAAAAAAAAAAAAAAAAAAAAAAAGAAAAGGGAAAAAAAAAAAAAAAAAGTTTCTGAGTAGGGATGATATGTCCTGTGCATTAGGAAAATTAATTTAATAATAAAATAGTGAAGTTATCACAGAGGTAGGAAATGAGCTAGGGCATTCTTACATTAACCTTTCATTATGTAACTGTACTTAAGTGTGCCTACTATTAAATATATTTGAAATTTAAAAAAAAAAAAAAAAAAAAGAAGGGAGAGACAAGTAAGTGACACCACATGCCTTGCTATGTGGCAGAGGGACCAAGGAAAACCAGCAGGTGGTTTTTGGGAAGAAAGCATTGCCATAATGATGCTTGATTTGGATATTTTTTGACTTCTAACTATAAGCTAATGAATTCACACTGTTTAAGCTAATTCATTTCCTGGTATCTGCTTTAAGCCACCTAGGAAACTAAAGCAGATTTTGGTACCAGGAGAGTGGGGTGCTTCTATCACAAATATCAAAAATGTGGAACCAGCTTTGGGATTTGTTAATGTACAGAGGCTGGAAGAATTATGAGCTGTGTGATAGAAAAGGCTTATATTTCATTTGAAGAGACTATTGGTAGAACTATGGATGCTACAAATACTTCTGATGAGGACTTACATAGAAATGATGAATGTGTTATTGGAAACTGGAAGAAAGACGATCGTTGTAAAGTGTCAGAGGTCTTGGCAATGTTGAGTTCTGATGTTGCATGGACAGCAGAATTTGAGAAGGGATGAGCTTGTATATTCAGTTGAGATTTCCAAGCTAAGTGTGGAAAGTACAACTTGGTAGTTCCTTTATAGTAAAATGTGAGAGGAAAGAGATAAGCTAAGAAATGAACTTCTGGGAACAAAGAAACCACTTGGAAAATTCTCAGTTTCAGGAAAGCGAATCCCCAGAGAATAGTGTTCCACATGCCGGTTTAAATGACCATGGCACCAGTCAGTTATTTGAGTGCACGTCAGGGTTGGAAATGCAGTAATCTGGAAGGGTCTGAGAAGGACCTTTTGTCTGATGATTTGAACCCCTCTGGTAGGCATGCAAAACCAACAAGTTTTTTTGCGAGATCTGTATGAACAGAACCACTGCCAGCCTGCCTGGATTAAAAGGGACAAAAAGGGACAGATAGAAGAAAAAAATCACTCCAAGGGCAGAACAACAGAAGATGAGGACTGGACCAAAGACATCATCTCTGGTAAAGAGAGTGAGCCCACGCATGTGTGCGGAAAGCTGAGTTTGCCTTGGTCCTTGGGGAAGGTGGGCTTTCTGCTCCATTGTCCAGAAGAGTGCTACCATCCCCGCCTTCTCAGCGGTTGGAGCCCATTCCTCAGGGATTGCGAAGTCTGGCTGCCCACCCAGTTTTCTCAGAGGGGGAAGCCTTCACCCTAGTGTTTGGGGAGCGCAAGGCCATGGCACAAGTGCTTAGAAGGAGTGCTGCTGCTACTCCATCAGGCCCTGAGGGCAAAACATTATTCTATAGATGACACTCAAACTTCGAAATCTAATGTTGGTTGCCCTGCAGGGTTTTGGAACTATTTGGGACTCATGACCCCTGTTTTCCTTCCAGTTTCTCCCTGTAGGAATGGGGATGCTTATCCTCTGCCTGGCCTTCATTGTATGTTGAAAGCAGATAACTTGTTCTCTAGGTTTCATGGTCCAAGAGACAGGGGAATTGTGTCCCAGGACAGACCACACCTGTCTTAATTTTCCAAATGCTGCCAATGCAGAAATACCAAAAATGGGCTGACTTTTATAATGGGAAAGTCACTAGGGGTAAAAAATTACAGTTCCAAGTCTGTGAAAACATCCAAATCAAGGCACCATAGAGATGCTTTCTCAACAAAGTCAGCTACTGGTGATCCTGGGGTCCTGCCACATGGTGAGTCAAGATGGTGGCTGCTCTCTGCCGAGGCCCCTGCCTCCCCCTCCAGGCTCACCATCTCCCAGAGCTCAGCTGTGGGCCCTCAGGCACAGGGCTTGCCTCTGTCCAGGCCTCCTCTCTTAGTCTTGGCTGCTTTGCTCTCTCCCTGAGCCCAGCTGTGGGTGATGAGATGTATGGCTCATCTCTTCAGCCTTGAACTGCCCTGTGGGCTCAGCCTCTTGGGGGCTTCATGCCTCAGCTTCGGCTGCTAGTGATCCTGGAGTCCTCTCTCACAAGTCTGGGTCAAAATGGCAGAGCTTCCTTTTCTAGGTCTCTTCTTTCTCTGTAACTCTGCTTATATAAATCTCTAGTAAGAGGGCAGAGACCAACCTGAGTCACACCTCACTCACATAGTCCACGTCCCTTAACTGAATCTACTACAATCAAAGGGTCTCAATCCACAGGAATGGATTAGTTCAAAAACATAATCTTTTTCTGGGATTCACCAAAATCAAACTGTAAAATACCTATATCTGATTTTAATGAGATTCTGTGCTTTGTATTATTATTGAAACGACTTGAGGATTTTGGGATAGTGTGATGGAATGAATGTATTTGGCAAGGAAGAAGAACCTGTCTTTTGGGAGTGCAGAGTGTGGAGTGTGGTGGTTTGAAGCCCAGAAAAACATGTTCTTAAATCTAATCCATTCCAGTGGGTGTGAACCCGTTGTAAGTGGATCATTTGATGAGGCTTCTTCAGTTAAGGCGAGACCCACCTCAATCAGGATGGGTCTTAATCCTCTTACTGGAGTTATGAATTAATTAGAGGGAGGGAGAGTGAAGTCCCTGGAAGCAAGAAGCTGAAAGCAACCAGCCTGGAAGAGAAGGGGGGAACCAGGAGACCCTGTGCCTTTCCATGTAGCCGGTCTTTGGGGAGAAGCATCATCTTGATGGTGCCTTGATTTGGATATTTTTCTCGGCCTCAGATTGTACGCTAATAAAGTCCCATGGTTTACCCAACCCATTTCAAATTATTGCCTTTAAGCCAGTTAGGAATCTAAAACACTCACTCTCCAGGATCTTCCAGTCTTGTCTTGGGTGTGATGACTTAAAGACAGGTAAACTCAAGATGTTATCAGAGAACAGAGAGGGAAACTAATGCAGAATGAGGATGAGAAATGAGATCATAGAAGGCTCCCCTAGGCTGGCAGGGCCCAAGTTCAGTCTTAAAAGACAAGTATGGTTTCGAGAGGAAGTGGGGCAGCTAAGGGTGCTCTAGGCAGAGGGACTGGAAGTACAAAAACCTGGGGTAAATTCGTCACGGGAACAGCAAAGATTTCAGGGGGCCATTTTGACAAATGTAAGAAGCAGGTGGTAATAAATGAGGAAGAGGAAGTTGGCATCATCAGCCTGTCCTCTTACCTTTAGAGCAGCCCAATCCACATATACAGCACATTCACCAAAGGCAAATTTCTCATCTCCATTTGGGGCCATTACTCTGCCTCCTCCTTGATTATCCTCAATTCTGCCCAGTTCCTCAGCTTCGATCTCTTTTCCTGTTTTGAGCCCTACTTTCATCTTTGTTTTGTCCTAAACTGCACTAATGACTGACTGCCTCCTAGGTTTTTCCCCTCCTTTTGATTACTTGGGGTGGATTCTCTGCCAAAATTCTAGGTCTTGGGGCCCAAATAAACCCTGGCGATGTAGTACTAGGCTAACAAGGACCCCAGCCTGGCCTGGTATATCCAATCCCACCCGAAAGCAGAAAGGTTAAATGGAGGCCAAGCATATAAAAGTATAAATTTACAATGCACACATATGCTTAAACTTGATTTTTTTCAGGGAGTGGGGATCCACTGAGGAATTGTAAGAGGTGTGAGGAGAGTGATGTTGGCTGGTGACTTGAGATTGGACTCAAGTTTTAGTAAGCGCCTTCCTAAGGCGATGCAAATGGTGAAGTAGGGGTGCTGGAAACAGGCTGTGGGGGCTGGCTACAGTCACCCCAGTGTGAAGTCACGCTTGTCTGAATTATTGATCTGGTCATCATCGTGGTGAAACTGCTGAACTCCATTCTAGCCTGGCTCAAGGAAGGCGAGAGCCGGCTTGGTTCCCTGTGATGTAAGCACTGCCAGCAGCCTTCTGCCTCCCGGGTAGCACGGCAAGTCAGGCAGGTTAAACCAGCCTTATGCAAATGCATCTGGGTTTTGTTTTTGGCTCTAAAATCACATCCTTCTGTTCACTCTCATCAAGTTAAACTGTCAAATGAGCAATGAAGAGGGTACAAAAGTCCGAAATTGAGGGCTGACTAAACTTAACACTCCACACTTGTGTTCTCACAGGACCAAGAAATGAAAAGTGCTGGAATTTACCACTCGTTACTTTGCAGTTTAGAATTTTCCCAATTATTTGCTTTCCTTCCCAAAGAGTTGAAGAAGTATATATATAGTTTAAGAAGGAATATTCCAAAGTATTTCCTAAGCATTTCCCTCGAGGCTATAAACAGTGTAACTTAACAAGTGTGTATGGGTGTGTTGATCAGTAGTGGCTCTGGAACAGCTGTCTGAGAGATACCCTAACCGGTTGCATCCACAAATACGTTGCTCAGTCAGGGGTATAATAAAGCAGATTTGGGTTAACCATTCCTGTCTGTAGCTTGGAGAAGCCATTTCCCCACCTAGGAAATGCGTTTCCTTTTCTCCTGGCTCTAGAACTCAGGGCGCTGCCTAGAGAGCTTTTCCTATAGTCTCTCAAAACTTTACATCCAGATTCTATTTTGGAAGGAAATCATCCATCCCTCATTATCCTCAAAACTCAATAGCACCACACGCACACACATACACACATTTATAAGGTGTAGCCCTGCAATATAGAGACTGGGCTTCACACGTGCTCAGTGGACATAAACACCCTCTTCTGGTTTCTTTCCCGGCTGCGATGAACTGAACTGTGCCCCCACAAGTCACGTTCAAGCCCTAGCCCTTGGTACTGGAACGTGATCCTGTTTGGAAATAGGATCTCTGAAGGTGATGAGTTAACATGAGGCCGGCCTGAGCAGTGGGGGGTGGGGGGCATGGTCCAAATGGTGTGCCTAGAGGGAGAGGGACATCTGGCCGGCGATGAAGAGGGGTACGGAGGGAGCATGAGATGGTGAGCCAAGCCACCAGAAGCTACGCCGGTCAGGGCACAGGATCTCCCCGACGGCCTTCAGTGGAAACACAGCTGTGCTGACCCCTTGATTCGGACCTTGCTGACCCCTCGATTCGGACCCTGGCTCCAGCACATGACACAGTACATTTCTGTTGTTTTAAGGCACCCAGGTTTGGGGACTTTGCTTCATCAGCCCTGGGAATCTAGGACACCTACTTACAGCTCTGGGCACTGGCATTTGTGATGGTAAGCTCTTTTTTTCAGAGTGAACTTAGCCAACATCTACTCAAATAAATCACTCCTCCCATGCCAAATACATGCAATAAATACACACACACACATAATGACATCATACATATGCACATGCATACATGCACAGTACACAATAACATGCACACATATGCACGCACATGCATAACTGCAGAGTACACAATAGCATGCAAACTTATGTATGTGTATATGCATAGTATGCAATAACACACGCCCACATGTATGTGCATACATAGTACACAAAAGCATGCACACATTTGTACATTATACCTGCACAAGACACAATAGCATGCACACATATGCATGTGCATACATGCATACCCACACATAAATTCCCTTGCCAGCACAGTATCTGGGCAGACTCAAAGGACAGTTCTCCCTTGTTAAGAGGTCTGATGCTGAGAAGCCCTAGGTTGTTTCTCTTTTTTGAAACATCTGCTGACTTGCACTTGATAGGTTGGTAATGTAGTAACCAAGCACACATGCTGAAATGGCCCTCTAGAAGAAAAGGGGAAAATATCAGTCCTTTCTTGTTGAAGTAAGCTTAGAGGGTGTTGGTGGAATGTGTGCTTATCAAGAAGTGAAATAAAAATAATTGAGTTGGTTTTGTACAGGTAAGAATGAAATACATAGGCATGAACAAACTATGGGAGACAAACTCTGTTATTTTGGTGATCCTGAATACAAGTTAATTTCTCTTATATTTGCATTTCAAACTGGTGCTGTATGACAGGAAAATGAAGAGTAAAATGAATGTTCTTCATTTAAATTTTGAGTTATCTTTACTTAGAACGGCAGTAAGAATCATATAAAAACACACCAGGGCACGTTGGGAGAAAGACCACAGAAGAAAGGAAGAAGCCTTATGCTTTGGTTTTAGTGCCTTTATATTTAATGGCATTTCCCGAGTTTGGAAGAAAGTGTCCTGCATTTTCACTTCTCCTGGGGCCCCATGAACTGCAGAGCTGGTCCTGCCAGTCCAGGCAGCTCCTGCCCTGTGAGCCAGATGATGCTCGCTGGGGCGAGCTAAGGAATCAAGAAGGGCACATGGCAGGATGGTGCCTTCCAAGAGAGTCTTACTGCTCCTCACTCGCAGGAACAAAAGCCACAGGCCACCAAGTCCCTCAGTGCTCACCACCACGTCGCTGCTTTGGTTCTGAACCCTTCACTGATGGCCTCGTCACAGCTCAGAGTGGAGCTCCACGGAGCCCAGGTCTGGAGGCCCCGGCATCCGGCTCTGTCCCTCAACCTCCCCCAGAAGGGCTGAACACTGCCTCCACCTTCACACAGCTGGGCGGGGACTAAAGGCCGTGCCTGGGGCTGGGCGAGCACCTCCGTGGGCCTCCGTCCACGCGGGTTTGCTTTTCCTCTGCTTTAGAAGGTCCAGGCAAAGAGCCACCACAAACCCGCTCTCAGAACCGAGCCGGGGTTTTCCTGGTTATGCCCATGCAGGACGAGCGGGTCCCTTCGACCCCAGGAGGGGGACTTGGAAGGACTGCTGTGTTTTGAGTGGCTGCATCCGTCATCTCACTCAGGTCGGAGCTGAGCAGGAGATGGGACGAGAAGCGGCTTGAGCTCCTTGTCTACGGCATCCAAGATCCTGTCCTCCTGGTTCCTGACTCTTAGTAGAAAGAGCCAGTTGTTAATCGTGGCGACCTGGAAAATCCGATCATAAGCATCGTGAACAAGGCTCTGCCTAGGAAAGCTGGTGGCCCCTGCTGGAACCTGGCCGGCGATTCCTGGGCACCTGGGGGGAGCTCTTCTACACCATTTTGCAGCAACCAATCACACCACTGACCCCCAACCCTGATTTATCCCACGAGGCTCTCGGATGATTCAGAAGTGGGGGAGAAGGCAGATTTGCTGCAAGTAAGTAATTGAATGAAGGAAAGTAATGGCCAGGTACTTAACTGGTAGAAGGAAAGTAAAGTGTAGAGAGGAGGAAACATTCCAGAGACGACCTGCATTTGAGACCCTTGCGACTCAGTGCACATGGACGGCCGGAGCGGGCGGCACCGTTTGCTCGCGCATCCTCTCCATATCCCACCTCCCCCCTCTACTCTCCTTCCATTGAGTAAAACAGAAGAACTCGTAGGACTGCAAGACTGCGCACTGCCCCTTGGAACGCACGGGTCACCTATTCTGTGTTGCTCTGTCGTTTTTAAGAAGTCCCAGCGTTCTTGCCAGGCAGGAGGGGTGCGATCGTGCAGGGTGCAGGGGCCCTCGCGGGACACCCTGGGCTCGGGAGGACGTCCAGTTTCTCCCGGAGAGCCGCCTCCCAACTCCGCGGCGCCGCGATGGACTCCGCGGGCGGCTCGCCGCTCCCCTGCAAGTCCCTACTCTCCTGTTGGCGTCTTGCGCACGTGTGACAGTGGCCACTTAAACAGCGGTGAGCCCGCGTCATGAAAGCATTGCACGGGAAGCGGTGGCCCCTCTGTCTCGAGGAAGCCAGAAGCTGGCCTTGACATCCCTGAAGATTCTCGAGGGTCTCAGGAAACGTTCCTGGAATTTGTTGATGAGAAAACCGGGGTTTCCTTGGCTGCGCTAGCCAGAAAGTTACAATGATGCGCAATGAGACAGGCCAGTGAGCGTCTCCCTGTCTCTATGCTGTTACCCTTGAGGAGGCTGAAACCACGGAGGACACGGGACACGACCAGGATATTCCTCCTGACCGCACACTGCCCCGCCGTGCCCGGCTCAACCCGGGCCCCTCTCCTGCAGCCGTCCCTCCGTGCTGCCGCTGGCCCACGTGGACACTGGCATCCACAGCCGCCCTGCAGCCCGAGCCTTCCCCGCCCTGGGTCACAGGGGGAACACACTCGGGGGCCACTACTGCTGGGCCCCCGGGACCACAGAGCCCCCAGGCTCTGGCCCAGGCCACCACCTGAGTGACACTGGGTTAGCTCAGAGTCCCCCCGCCCATGCCCACCTGACTGATGACAGAGCCGCTTGCCCCCCAGCTGCGCTTGTGCCTTTTCACCTTCAGCCCACAGGACGCAGCCCCTCTAGAGGGCTTCTCCGTCCCTCAGGAAGTGCGTGCCTTCCCAACCTGCCCACGCTGCCCTGTGGCCCGCTAAGGCCTGTGTTACAGCAAAGGTCAGCACAGGTAAAGTGTCTAAAACGTGCGAGGATTCGGGAACACATACCCATGCCCTCCTCTTCTCCTTGGCAAATAGAGCCCATCGGCTCGCTAAAGAGCTGAAGTCATCCCCCCGGGAAGGCGGCCGGGCTGGCACGGCAGCTACCGGTGTTCAAAACCCTAAAACCAAAAGTAAGAAAGGCGGTTACATTCCTCTCCCCACATACTTCTGCTTTAGAACCATGTTAGATAACAGAGTTTTTTCATATACAAGGCAGTGCGAAAGGCGGTATGGAATGCTGCTGATTCCAGCTCTGGGTTTTGGAGTGACATCAGAATGTAATGCAGCTCAGCAAACGGGAAGGGTAGAGTCTCGTCTGCCAGCACGCTCTTCGCCTTCAGCAGATTTCTAACCTGGCAGGTTCTCTAATGCAAAACCATTGGCGAAGGCAGGGCACACATCGGCTGGGGTCAGAAAATCTTCTTGAATTAAAACTCTCTGGATGCGTGTTCTGAAGAGGCTCCTATTTCCCGAAAACACTGCAAGGAATCCTAAACCCAATTGCATAATCCGTGCGTGGGCCGTGGGTGTAGGCGTATGTTACGTAAGTTCATCGGCTGAATATCTTGCCAAGAAGCGAAGAGACGCTTCTTGACAACGCAGGATGGGGAGGCATAGCTCTTTGTATGATTTCGCCAGGAGAGAAGGAGCTTGACAGCTGGGGCTAGAACAAAAACTTCATGACAGAGAGGCGGGAGAGCCAGGCTCACACAGCGAAGGGCTCAGACAATATTCCTGGAGAGTATATTTATTCCATCGCCGGGGTTTCCTAGGCTACACGAGCCTAAAGTAACTCAAGGCCCGATGGTATCTGCTCCTTGGCAATGAGTTCAGCACACACTTGCTGACTGACACTCCGTGACAGGGACAGGTGGGTACTGGGACTCAACGGCCTCTGCATCGAATCTGCTCATAGGAGAGTTGGTGTGGGGCATGGGTTAAAGAATTCGTGTTTCCTTAATGGTGACAAATGTCCCATCTGGGGTAACACTGACTGGGGTAGTCAGTCACCTTACCTAAGACTTAATTTTCTCATCTGCAAAATGGGCAAAATGGGCAAGACAAGAGTATCTAACTTTTGGGTCATTTTAAAGGTTAAAGAATAAAGGCTGGTAGGAGTTTCAAGTGGTAAAACTGTCCTTACTTGTTGGCGATTAATACAGTCAATAGTTCACTAAAGACATATTTAATACCTACTAGGGTATGAGAACTTGATTATTAGAATTATTATTTAAAAAGAGGGAGAAGGAAGCAAGAAGGTGTGTGTCTACTGATAAGGGTGGGACCCGTCCAAAAGAAATGAAGTGGAGATGGGGAAAAAACTGATACAGCTCACTGACTTGTGATTTTTGATGAGTTTCAAAAATATTTATTCTGTAAATTTTTAAGAGGCAGATTGATATTCTCCCAAACAGACTTTAGATTAGGCAATGGTTTCTTAGATATGTCACCAAGAGCACAAGCAACAAAAGGAAAAAATAGATAAATTTGACTTCATCAAAATTGAAAACTTCTCTGCTTCAAAGGGCACTATCAGGAAAGTGAATAGAAAACCCACGATATGGGAGAAAATGCTTGCAAATTATATCTGATAAAGGACTTCAGTCAAGAATACGTAAAGGCCTCTTACAGTTCAACAATTAAAAGACAAATAATTTTAAAAATGGACAGAAGACTTAAATAGACATTTATCCAAAAAATATATACAAATGGCCCAAAAGCACATATAAAAATTCTCAACATCACTGGTCATGTGGGAAATATAATGTAAAAGTGTAATGACAGGGGAGGCGGACTTGGCCCAGTGGTTAGGGCTTCCGTCTACCATATGGGAGGTCCACGGTTCAAGCCCCGGGCCTCCTTGACCCTGTGGAGCTGGCCCATGCGCAGTGCTGATGCGCGCAGGAGTGCCGTGCCATGCAAGGGTGTCCCCCGCGTGGCCCCCACACGCAAGGAGTGCGCCTGTGAGGAAAGCCGCCCAGCGTGAAAAGAAAGAGCAGCCTGCCCAGGAATGGCGCCGCCCACACTTCCCGTGCCACTGACAACAACAGAAGCGGACAAAGAAGAAGATACAGTAAATAGACACAGAGAACAGACAACCGGGGTGGGGTGGGCAGGGCAGGGTGGGGCAAGGGGAGAGAAATAAATAAATAAATAAATCTTTAAAAAATGTAACGACACATCATTTCTAGGATGGCTATAGTGAAAAAGGGACACTAACAGAAATGGTGTGCATGTTGAGAAATTGAAATTCTCATCATTGTTGGCAGGAATTTAAAATGACCCAGGTCCTTGGGAAAACAGTGTAGTAGTTTAAAAAGACACACAGTCATCGTATGACTCAGCAGTTCTACTCCTGGCTACAGACTCAAGAGAAGTGAAAGCACATGTCCATGCAAAACCTTGAGCTCTAATGTTCATAACAGTGTTACTCATGTTAGTGGAAACAAGTGGAAGCTTCCATCTGCCCTCAACAGATGAATGGATAAATAAAATGCAGTGTAGCCACGCAATGGAGTATTATTCAGTCGTAAAAAGAAATGAAGGACTAGTACAACCTGGACGAAACTTGAAAACATTAAACTAAATGAAAGGAGCCTGTTACCAAAGGCTACACATGTTGTATGATTCACTTTTTCTGAAGTGTCCTGAAAAGGCATATCTAGAGAGGCAGAAAACTCACCCATGGCCGCTGGGGCATTCAGGCAGGGTGGAATAGGGACTGACTGCTAATGAGCGCAGGGCTTTTTTTAGAGGTATTGAAAATGTTCAGAAGTTAGATTGTGTGATGGACACACAACTCCGTAAATGTAATAGAGGCCACTAAACTATACATGGTAGAAGGATGAATTTTATGGCAAGTGAATTCTATCTCAAAAAAAGCACTGTACATAAACATTGCTTTGAATTACTATTGTCCATTAATGACCACCCGTGAAACATTTCCCGTTTAAATAACTCACCATCCTGAATAGAAATGTATTAAGTCATCACAAACTTGAGTAAGTGAGAACAGTGTTGGTGGGTGGAGCAGAGGGCTCTGAGTGCTTTCTCGAGGGTCTCCCGGGCCTAATTCCAAACACTCCTTGCTGCAGAGGCTGAGCAGAGGGCTCCGTCCGGGAACAGGCTATCCTGAAGCGCCACTCGAGACCCCCCAGGCTCCCCTGGTGACTTTAAGAAACACAGAGCATCTATGCCCAGGAAAGAGTTTCCAGAGCTGAGGATTTTTTTTAAGCTCCCAAAACATGCTGGTTGGAAAAGTAGATTTTGGACACATAACCGTTTCAGCCCCAAGGCATTGCGTTCACCGGGAAGGGCCTGCTGCTGCTAAGAATCCCCCTGCCCTGTCCAACCTCAGGGGCGCTCACACAGGCTGGCTGCTCTCTGGTAAACAGAGCGGAGGTCAGTGAAGGGCGTTTGCTGGGCTTCGGCTGTGCAGTGTTGAGGGGACCTCGCACGGGAGCGCAGGTGAGAAGAACGTCTGAGCAGGAAGAGGTCAGGCGCAGGATGGCTACAGGCGCCCAGCACCACCGCAAGCATTCACCACCACCGTCTCATTCAGCCCTGCCCCTGACCCACCGAAGCAGGTGTACCCGGCAGAGGCATAGTAGGGCCACGCCCTTCTGCCCATAATCCAGGGCTGCTCTGTTACGTCAACTTTTAAAAACTGTCATTTGTCAGGATGCATCTTCTCACTCAAAATAAATCCTCACGTTGGCGTCTCAATTTGTCTTCACCTTACCGTGTGTGTTTGCTTTTTTTTTTTTTAAATGAACCCTCAAAATACTATGAGATTGAGGCCAGGGGACCGGAACCGCCCCGGCCCCCTGATTACTCTGCTGCTACAGACAAGGAAAGCCAGGCGCAGTGGGGAGCACGAGCGAGCGCAGAAGGCAGCCCTCACTAGCCCAAGTGTGCGGCGCGCGGGCGACAGCGCCTGCCCGCGGAGCTTGCTGGCAACAGTCTCCGGAGCAAGAAAGCCCTCCCTGGAGAGCTAGGGTCTGAGCAGGGGCAGGAGGGATGCGGGCAGGACCAGGACCCAGTGGGAAGAGCTGTCCCTGAGGCCCCCAGCCCAGGTGGAAAGGCGTCTGGGCAATTGGAGAACCCCGAAGCTGGGCCCGGGCGCAAGTTGGTGTCGTGCGCAGACGCCCGTGATCGGGCACCTTGTTGGACCACTGCTGTATGGGCACCACATGAAATTGTCCTATTTGTCCACAGACTGGTCTTTTGTTTGGCCGCTTTGGGGTGGGTTAGGAGGAACGTAGAGGTGGCTGGGAGGAGGGGCCTTTGGGGGCGAAGTTAGGGAGGTCAGAGGTCGCAGAAGCTGGAGGCAGAGCCTCTAGCAGAGCTGGGGAGGATCGGAGGTCCCCGTGGCTGGCCCTCCCTTTGGCTGGACATCCTCCTTCTCTCCTGAGCCCTAAGGCAAGCAGTTGCTACCGCCAGCTCCGCAGAGCAGGTCCTCAACTTGGAGCGCGCGTCCACCTGGAGTGCTTGTGCGAGCACGCATGCTGGCCCCTTCCCCAGTTTCCCGTGCAGGAGGCCCGGGTGCAGCCCAGAACCTGCGTTTCCAACAAGGTTCCCATTGTCGCTGCCGCTGCTCAGGGACCTCGCTTTGGGACGCCCGGCACCAGACGGTGCACCTCGACGGGTTCGAGGCCGAGGGAGAGGCCCTGGCGCCCACGTCTCAGCCTGCACACCGTGGCCCTCCCGCGCTGGTCCGCACACGGGCCTCGCTGCCAGGGTGTCCCCCGCCGCAGCTTCGCCGGGCCCTGGCGGGTCCCAGGCCTCAGGACCCGGCACCTCGGCCCAGAGAGGGGCGCACGCCCTGCCCGGGGAGGGGAAGCCCAAGAAGGAGGCAGCGGAGGGGCGCTGAGGCCGGCGCGCGGGGACCCCGCTCCCCAGGGCGGCGAGGCGCGCCCCGGTGCCCTCCGGACCCTGGCGCGCCGCGCGCCCGGGGCGGCCGGCGGCGGAGGCGGGGCCGGGCGGGGCGGCGGGGCCTGCGGGGCGGGGGCCTGCGGGGCGGGGGCCGGCGTACCTTGCTCGGCGCACCCCCGCCCCGGGCCGCGAGCCCCTCCCTCCCCCTCCCGGGGCGGTTCCGGCCCCCGCCGCGCTCGGCTCCGCCGCTGTCCTGGCCGGCCCCGCGGGGGAGGACGATGGGTCAGCGCGGAAAAAGTGAATGAGCGCGGCGGCGGCGGCGCACAGACGCGCCTGACTCGGCCGCGCCGCCTGCCCCGCGCCCCCCGCGCCCCGGGCGCCATGGACGCGCCGGCCGCCCTGGCAGCCAAGCCCCCCACTGGGTAAGCGGGCGCGCGGGCCCGAGCCGGGGGCCCTGCGCGGCGCGGAGGCGGGCGGGGGCGTGCGGGGCCTGCTGGGGCCGGGGTGCCCTGCGCGCCCGGCTGGTCACCCGGGTAACCGCGGCGGGCACTCCTGGCGCGGGCTGTGTGCGCGAGCGCGCGTGCTTTGCCGGGGTCCCGGCGGGCAGGGCCCCCCGCCCGCTCGCGGCCTTCCTCGGCCCCCTCGGGGTGCTGGCCGCGCGGCGGGGGCTGGTGGGAGACCTGGCTGCTTCTACCTGCAGCCCGGCGCCCACTGCCCGCTGGTCTTGTACCCCTCAAGTCACCCTTCGCGGGCCGCAGCCCGCCGCCCCGCTGGCCCCGCCACGGGCAGGGGGTGGTCTGTGCCTCTCAGGCCGCTGGCCCTGGCCTTCTCTGTAGGTTTGTGTGTAGGGCACTGGCCCGGACGCTTTCGTGGCAACTGCGCCCCTCCCCAGCGCTTTCTTTTCTGGGATTTTCCTTGGGCGGTGTAGAGGGGCGCAGGGGGTCCCATCCTGCCAGGGTTAGGGGCCACAGCCTTGGCTCTCCAAGGCCAGGGCATCGACGCCCTTTCCATGCCTGTTTTCCATCCTCGCACCTTGCGTGTGGGGATTCCGTGTTCCGTTCCGAGTTTTGCTGGCAGGAAGAGCAGCTTGTCTCACTCAGTCCCCACCACGACCCCTTCCCTTAACCCGGAGGTGGAGCCGGTTTCAGCCCTGCGCCTCGGGAGGGCCGAGCGCCTGGTGGCGTGGCTCGCGCAGTGCCCGGCCGCGTCCTTGCGGTCACTCTGTCTCGGGGCGGCGCGCCTGGGACCCTCGGAGCTCTCCGGCTTGCCTGCAGCAAATGTGTGATGAGTCTGGCGAATGGAATGAGTAGCCAGGGTGGGCCCTGCACCTGCTTACCGAATGGGCCGCTTTCCGCCCCAGCAACTGGACTGGGACGTGGCAGCGTTGGGGACAACAAGCTCTTTTCTTCTGCAGTCGTGCCCCACTGACTCAGCCTGCTCTGCCCGTTTCCCACGTGCCCTGCGGCCCGTCTCTGTAAAAGGCTGTCCAACTGACTTTTCTCTTTAGGGAGCCAGGTTAGCAAACGAATAATCCTGAAGCAGAGGCATGGCAAAAAGAACTTTTTTGCACAGAGTTTAGTGGTGGTTGTGTAATTCGTTCTGAGCAAATAAACCTCAAAAAAAAAAAAAAAAAAAAAGGAAATCAATGGGGGAAATCCTCTCTTTCAAGCTAATGGGCATACTAAAATGACACAGGGAACTGTGTAACGGAATTACCTTTCAATCTATCGCTTTAGTGGCCATTTAGTAAGGTCGAAGAGAAAGAATCATTTATGCCGTTATTACTTGTTATTACTTTACGGGTAAATAGGAAGAAAACATTTCAGCGGCCAGCAAAATTGTATCCAAATGTATTTGTAAAAGCCTTAGACGGTGTCTGATTATAGAAGTGAACGGTTGTATTTTAAGATTGTGGCCCTTTTTCCAGCCTGGTTCTGTAGAACCAAGAAGCACCACCAGTGTCTGGTTTCTTCCCAGTGCTATGAAGAGCTCTGATTGGCCTTCACATCTGAGACCCACAGGAGAGCGAGAATGATTTTCACTTGGAAATAATAACAAAGCATGAAATCATGATTACATTTGATTCTGCCCGCCCTCTTGCCGCCAGAATCTCATCTGCTTAGTTGAACATCTTTGTCAAAAGAAATGTGGAAACATTGTTTTTAACTGCGTTGCTCCCTATTATTTTTTTTTTTATCACTTGTCATTTATTTAAATTCCTTCAGTGAAGAGGCATCAGGAAAATTTCAGGGTGCTTCTATTTTGAGTCAAGAATCATGTAGTTAATACAGAAGCTGGTAAAATCTGAGGAAAGAAAGGCTCTTTCAGCGGTGGAGAATTTTATATTTTTTAGGTGAATTGCCTGCCTATCATAAAAGAATAGATATGGGTGTGAGATTTCTGGCTTCAGTATATTACTGAAGGCACTCCGGTTCTGTTTGTTCTTCACTGAAGTTTCCTCTTTTCTATGCCTGCTTCTCTGGTGCTGGAGAAGAAGACACGGCTGACTGTGTGGTTGAGGGAAAACCGCTTGCAATCTGATGCTGCTACAGGTGGTCATAAAATGAAACTTTCGATGAGCTATCCTTTTCCCACATGATCGCAAATGCCTGATGAATTTTTGTTGCTGCTGATAGAAACACCACTCATCCTTGTATTGTGTGGAAACTGGACTGGGAAGACTGATTAAATTAAGAAGATTTCACGTTCTGAAAGGTCTACCAGAGCCTTTCTTGAGGGCAATTGAAAGGACAGATACGTTAGTGGATGTCCAGTCACTGACTGTTTCTCTGTCTGTTATTAGCAGATAATTATTAGCTATCTTTGTTAACCACAAGTATCCACTTTCATTTGGATTGCACTTGCAGGTGTTGAAGGGTAATTTCATTGAAACAATGGCTTACGACTACCTTAACCGAGAGAAGTATTCCTTTAGGAAGGAGGGTGTTTACAAAACCAGCACATCAGACTTGTGACTTGTAAGGAATTTTAGGGCTCAATTGACATATAATAGTGTGGCAGAAATATTCTAGAATACAAGTAAAGGCACATTACCCTGTGGTGAGGCCTTAAAACCTGCTCCATTCTTTAGGCTCTTCTGTTAACTTTTACTTTATTCGCTTGAATGTTGGTGGGATCCACCCCAGGCATTAACTTTCCCATCGAACTTTAGATGAATAAGGGGCAAAATGTGTGGGGTTGGGCAGGATGGTGATTTAATTTTTCCGACAGAGGAAACATCTTTCTGGAAAATAATAGTCTGCAATGGCATGAAATGTCAAAACAGCTGCTGCATTTGGTCAATGGCAGCACACAAGCAGTTTAAGTCTCACTGATTTATGTAAAAATCAGTGAGACTTTGCTGATCAATTTCATCAAAAAATGAGCTTGGCGTTGAGATAGCTGTTACTCATTTCTCTGCATAAATTTGTATTGCTTTCTTGTTCTAAAACCAGATTAAATAAGTAATTTTTAGGCAAAATTAATGGCAGTGCATAACTTGAGCTACTCTGGTCCTGTCAGCACTCCGCATAATAGGACGTACAGAAGGCCTGCTTGTCTTGATAGTAAGTATGGGCTGGCCACGATGCCATTTTCTGTTTAAACCTTATGAGCGTAGCATTATTAATGAGGTATTAATGCTTGCACTCAATACCAAGAAGTTGAGCTTTCTAGACCTTTTTTGCTTTTGACCGGCATGTCAAAGAGCAGGTTTACATTTTAAAAAAATGATAGCGTGAATAATATTGGTTGCATTACATTTTTCCTATCTAACGTAAGCAAAGCTTAAATTATTTATCACTATTATTGTCATTTCTGAACTAGCTGCTTCTTTTAAGAATGTGATATTTAGGTATTGCCTGATGGAAAGTAGAAGGTTGGCCTGGGCATTTTATTCTTTTGAAACTATAGTTTTTATTACTACGTCAGGGAGACTTGGCATTTCCCTGTTACAATATCAAATAATCCTAGAGCAAATTCAGTGTTTCTGGTTGGTTGTGGAAGGACGATTAGCACTTTGTGTAAGACTGTTTTTGAAGACGCCCGTGCTCTCTCGCCTCCAGTCACGCCAGCCTGTAGGTCTTGACTGTTCTCCTCTCCCTCGTGTCTTCCCCCCACACACGGGCGAGAGATATTGAGTGGGGTCTCAATTCAGAAGCAGCACCCGCGCCCCAGCCTGTCTAGGTTCTCTGGCTTCTTTAATTTGGGAACTCAGATATGAAGTCACAATTTATTTGCACCCCAGAGTGTATCCCTAATTATTAAGAAAATAATGATTGTATAGTATCTCTCTGCACTGTACTGTGTGGCTTAGGCTTCTAAGCCTTTTGTACTTTATTACCTTCACTGTTCCTTTTTTTTTTTTTTGAATTGATCAAAAATTCCAGGAAATGATCATAAAAACCAAAGTAGCGTTTAGATTGGGGCTTAAAAAATTTAAGGTTGAGGAACCTTGCTTTTGATTTAGACCAAGTAAAGCCATTTAGTAGAGACTTAGTGTGTTTATTATGTGGCGTTTACCTAAACCATTCCTTATCTCCCCTTCCACATTTAAATTTGGGCCTCAGGGTTTTTATGTGTGGATTAATTTTAGTTATGCATTTTTTTCAGTTGCTTTATGCAATAACAGGACATAGATTTGATATTTTATGGCCCATTAAAAATTTCATATCCCTTCATCTTTGTACTTTTTTACTTGTACTACTTAAAACATTTAATTTTGATTTATGTTATTTCTACAGATTTTTGATAATGATCTTTTAATCTTTTGTGATTTTCCTTTATTTAAATCAGGTTTAGGTGTTAGCAACCACCCCCCCATAATATACCTTTGCCTTCTCCACTTTCACTTTGTTGCTCTGAGGGTTTCTTTATTATTCAAATCCTGCTTGCTGATTCTCACCTTATTTCATTAGTCTTCATGTTTAGATAGTTCTTTTGGTTTTCTCCTCTCTTCCTGTAGGTGGTATTAAAATTTTTTCTCATGCATACTTTATGTAGTTTTCATTGCTTTTTACCGAGCTAATGACAGTAATTGCTTAAGAGCTAATGATATTTACTCTGGGCTAGACTTTGCTGTGTACTCTGGTGTGACGACATGAGTGTGGCTTTCCAAAAATACATTTTTTTGGAGTTCTACCGCCTGTCTCAGGGACAGGTGCCGTGCTTCTCGGCAGCCCCTCCTGGGTCCCCCACCTGCTGGCCCCACTTGGTCCCTCAGCACCCAGGAGCTGCCAGGCTCAGCTAGAGAAAGATCCTCTTTCCCCAACCGGGAGACGCCCTGTAGCCCCGAGGTTTTGACGGTGTTTCCCTCTGCCACCCTCATTAGGTGGTGAGCAGCTCTTTGCCAGGACCATGTCCCCTCCAGGTCAAGTCTAGTTAGAACAGACACCCAGCCAAGCACTTTTATAAAAAAAGAGAGAAAGGGAGAAAGAGAGAGAGAAGGAAAAAAGGGTTTCCCATACCTGTTACAATGTTTTGTTTAGGGACATTGGATTCCCCCCGTTCCCAGGCCACCACTGCTTTTTGCGTTTAGAGCCAGTCCTCACCTCTGTGAAACCCAGTGGTGGCTTCTTAAAAGCCGCTGATGGATGTCGGTAATCCTTCAAGTCCTTCTCCCTTTCAAAGGAAATGGGACACAAGTCCCCAAAGATTCGCCAGAGAACTCGGGGCCTCCGGGTCCGGGGCCTTGTGCATCCTCCCCGCCCACCGCCGGTCCTGTCCCCACCGCCCGAGCACCACAACCTGCCTCGGGGTGCCCCGAGCTCCTCCGGGCCTCTTTGGCATGCCCGGGCGCCCCTGCTCCGGCCCGTGTGGACATGCTGACAGCCTCCTGGGCGCGGCTGGGCAGGAAGGGCCTTCCGGGCTGGGGGCTCGCCCCCCAGCTCAGGCCCACCGCCCCTGCCTTCCCCTCTTTGACCCACACCCTGCTCAGGCAGTCAGGGTGGGGAGTGGCGAGCACGTCGGCCCAGCCAGGAGGGCATCTGGGTCAGTTGTGCGAGATTCGAGCGGCCCGCCTCGGCTAGCGGGGCCCGCTGTGACTGCTTCTCCAGCCAGGCTGCCGGAGAATACGTCCAGAAAATGCCCCACATCACACCTCTTCTTCCCTCTCCCTGCCCTGGGCAACTGCCGTGGTCATTGTCTCCGCATCACTGCTAGTTTCTTCCATTTCCAGTCCCAATAGTTCTATAATAGAATACCAGAATAAATTTGCAGGGACAGATGCTGGACGTTATATACCCTGCCATAACTCACTGGGTGGAGTGGGGGAGAGTGTAAAGTATAATGTACACTATAATCCATGCGGTGCAGCAGGGCTCCGAAATGTGTTCACCAAATGCAGTGAATGTGCCACCATGATGAGAGAGGTGGTTGATGTGGGAGTGGGGTGAGGGGGGTGGGGAGTATGTGGGAACCTCTTGTATTTTTTAATGTAACATTTTTTGTGATCTATGTATCTTCAAAAACACAATAAAAAAATAAAAAAAGGAATATATTCTGCCATGACAGAAGCGTTCTCGGCCTGCGCCGCCCGGTGCGGGAGCCCTGGCAGTGTGGCTAGGCAAACCAAGAGCGGAGTTCTCAGGGCTATTGAATGGTGATTATTTATTTTATTTTATTATTTTTAAAATTTCTCTCCCCCCCCAAGTTGTCTGCTCTCTGTGTCCACCCGCCGTGTGCTCCTCTGTGACCGCTCCCATCCTTCTCGGCGGCACGGGCTCTAACGCGTGGAGGCCTGCCCCTGGGCTCTGAACTGCGTTCTCCACCAGTCTCGAGTCAGCGGTCCCCAGCAGTTTGTGGGTCTCCCAAGGCACCTTGCTGTCACGCATCCCCTCTCTGCCTGGAGGGCTTCTCTTTTCCCTGAAGGATTTTTACTCATTCTCCTTGACATTTTTTTTGTTGAGGTACTGGGGGATTGAGCCCAGGACCTTGAATGTAGGAAGCCAGTGCTCAACCACTGAGCTACATCGGCATCCCTGAGTTTGCTTTTTTCATTTGTTTTCCTTGTTATTTGTTTGTGATTTTTTCAGGAGGCACCAAGGACCTAACCGGGGACCTCCTGTGTGGGAGGTGGGAGCTCAACTGCTCGAGCCACATCAGCTCCCTCTCTGATTTTTGTCCCTGCTGGAGCCGCTGCATTCCCCATTAGAAACCATTGTCCAGGATTAGGAGGTTCAATCTCATGTCTCCCCGACCCACTGCGTTCTGAATTTCTCAGAGGCTGGGAGATTACTTCATGCATCTTTGTCTCAAGAATTTGCAGCACAGCTTATAATACACAGTCAGAATTCAGTCCATCAGCTCTGGTTTTCTATTTGTCAGGGAAAAGAATTGGATAGGATGAACTCAAAGCATTCCCAGAATATTTTAAATCCTTTAAAAAAGTTCTGTTTCTTACACCGATGATTAATTTTGTTTTTCCAAATTGTATGAGCATCGACCGATCTGTTAACACTAAAATATTTCAGACTCATAGGCTTGCCAGGGGCACAGCCTGGTTCTTTGGAGATGTGGGGGGCATGAGATGTCTTATTTTGAGGAACATAAGGGACTGTATTTACTAGGGCAGCCAATGTATTATCATAGCGTCCTGAAGAAGGTACAACGTCACCCCTCCTTAGGCGCAGAGCCCGCACTGGAGCTGGTAGCCCAGGCTTGTAGGCAGTGCTGCCCTCACCGGGGCCCTGCCTCTTTCTGCTTCCTTTCTCTGCCCTGGCCAGTGGGCCGCGTCCCTCTGCTCCAGCTTCCGCCAGCGGCGGGACATAAGGAGAGGATGCACCCTTAGTTTTCAGGGTCCAGGTTGGAAGTTTTACTTCTACTTTGCTCACATCCCATTGACCACAACTTGAATGGCCACGGAGAGGCTTGGAAAAGAGGGTGCCTGGCACCCACCTCCCAGGAAGAGCCCAGGGTTCTCGGCAAGGGGTGTGCCTGAACATTCCTTGGGCCCTCCTGGAAAAGTGAAAAGTGCCTCGCTTGGCTCTCAGCCTGAGCCATGGAACGTGGGGTGGGGCTCTGGAGTTTGGCCGTAAGTGCACTTGAGGCAGGACCTGTTTGGCAGCTCTTGAGACAGGAGCACGAGGACGTGAAGATGCTTCACAGCTCCCCAGCCCTGACCCAGGAGAGCTGGGATGTGACAGCCACGGTCCCTGTGAATCCCCGGGGAAGTGGCACTTAGACTGTAAACCCAAGCCTGGGGACAATGGGGTTTTCCTTGGTGATGTCTGTCCTTGGCTGCTCCCCGCTCTTCCATGGGCTCAGAAGAGGTGCCAGCCTGGGAGGGTGCCGCACAGGATTGCACGGGCTAGGACCAGCCTGCTGGGGTCTGGGCTCCAAAAACCAGAGCGCCCTGCCTTCCTGCAGCTTGGAAGAGTAACCTCGGGTCGGAGAGACTGTTTAAAAACGATGAGCAGGGTCGGCCTGAGCATGCACCCTGCGTGTGCGCCCTGCGTGTGCGCTCTGCGCAGCCTTAGGAGTCAGCGAGAAGACAGGTTCCAGCCGCATTGACTTGACGGTGATGGGAGCATGTGGAGCCACTGAATAATTCAGTAGCAAACTGAGCTGAAGGAACTTGAGGGAAAGCCCTCCGCCAGAGTGCGTGTGTGCCTCCGTGTGCATGTGTGTGGGGAGACAGAGAGAGGCTGAAGCCACTCCCAACATTTGGCAAAGCAGCACTTTCCCCCCAGATCAGACTGGCAGTTTTTCCAAACCTAATGGTTTGGGGTTAGATTTAAAAATAGCTTGGGGGGGAGAGGTCGTGTATCAAAAGTGTATATTTTCATTCGTGGGGCTAATTTTGGGGTCTCTAAAGACAGGTTGGGTGGAGGCCTATTCATTACCTGCAAAACCTGCTAATATTCAATAAACAAACCATTAGTTTAAAAAGAGACAGATTCTCGGTAGCCAGAACCGAGACATTTGCCGCTGGCTGCTCTGTGCTAGGAGTCCGCATCCATCTGTCCCCTGCCATGTAGCTGTCTATAATTATCTTATAGAATTGGTTTTTCAGTAGAGTTGAAAATGCTTTCCTCCCACTCTATATCTAAACCACCTATTACATCATCATGGTTAACGTTGTTCTGACAGCTTGACCAACAAATCTCCCAATTTGATTTTGAAAGCGTTAATTGGGTTAATTAAGCCTGAGTGTTTCTCTTGCCTTAACAACCCCTAAATCACTGCCCTTTACCACCTCTTACGTTTATTTGATTGGCTTTAATGGAACGATCAGTGGTCAGGGAACATTATTTGATTTTAACAACATTCAGAAAATGGAAATGAAAGTAATTGAAATGGAAAAAGCTGTTTCAGTTTGGACTATTTCCTGATTATTTGTCTTTTTTAAAAATTAGCATTATGTGTCACACTTTTTAAATGATGATTTATTTGTTATACCTTTTGTTAAAGGGAGGAAGCAAACATTTTGTTCACACGGACTTCCCTTATTTCAGAGTTTTTGTTCTTTGTCGTAGTGTCAGGCTCCTGAAGCTTGATGTTACCAGGTTTGCCCTCACAGGAGCACCCTGAATTTGTCCGGGCAATAATGAGCGTCTCCGTTTTACAGATGAGAGTGTCACAAAGCTCGTATGTCTGGAACCCTGCGTTTCGACTCCTCATCCTGCGGTCACCCCAGTATACCCAGCAGAAGCTTTGCCAAAGCCACTGTTTTGGCTTCCTCTAGCAGAGCATACGGTGGTGGGGAAGGCACTTCTGAACCGCCTGCATTTCTCAAGGGCGGTCTTCTAACTAATCAGCCCCTTGTGTGCACCAGCGCGGCTTCTTAGGAGAATCATCACCTTACCTGTTTGATGGTTAACAGTAACAGTTCTGATGCATTTCTAGCAACCCAACTCCGGGTTTCATTTTTGAAGGAGCTAGTTGGTGTTTGCTACGTGGGGAGCATCCTGAGCTGGGGCTGAGCACAGCTAAGGCATTTGTGAATTAATAGCATGAGTCAGATCCAGACGTCTTGGTTTCCCCCTCAGCTAGACGCTCCGCCTTGATCCTGGCTTGTGAATTAATAAACAGTGAAAAGCCTCCCCTTTTGGACTGGATAGTGACTCAGCTCATTGTGTCTTGCGCTGATACGTTTAATCAAAGCGCCGACCTCTGCTTTGCCCAATAAGGCATCTTCCTTCAGAGTGGAAGCATAAGCAGAACCCACGCTCGCAAACTTGCCGGTGGCGTTCTCTTGTTGGTAACTTTAGCGGGTCTCACCTGGAGCCCACGACCCTTTTACTGCCTCATTCCTGCAGGTGAGGGGCTCCTTTGCCAGGTGCTCGCTTGGTATTCACGGGACTTGCAGAGGCTAATGTCCCCCGAGTCGGATTTGCCAGCAGCCCTGAGGTAAGCACAGGAAGCCAGGAGGACTCTGCTGTGGCTCTGCAGAACTGGTGTGCACCTGAGTGTGCATGGGGCTGACGCACAGCTGAGTGTGGGTGGAGCTGGTGTGCAGCTGAGTGTGCATGGAGCATTGCTGAGTGCATGGCACTGGCATGCAGCTAATGTATGTGGAGTTGATGTGCTGCTGATTGTGGGCGGAGCTGGCGTGCAGCTGAGTGTACATGGAGCTGGTGCGCAAGTCTTTGTGGGTGGAGCTGGTGTGCACCAGATTGTGGGTGGATCTGTGTGCAGCTGAGTGTGCATGGAGCTGGTGTGCAGCTGAGTGTGCATGGAGCTGGTGTGCAGCTGAGTGTACGTGGAGCTGACGTGCAGCTGATTGTGGATGGAGCTGGCGTGCAGATGAGTATGCAGGGAGTGGTGCTGAGTGCATGGAGCTGACATGCAGCTGATTGTGGGTGGAGCTGGTGTGCAGCTGAGTGTACGTGGAGCTGGTGTGTGGCTGAGTGTGCGTGGAGCTGGCGTGCAGCTGAGTGTGCGTGGAGCTGGTGTGCAGCTGAGTGCATACAGCTGCTGGGGCTGGTTTGGCCTCCTTCGCCTGTATTTCGACTCAGACTTGGAGGCCTTTGTGTACTGAAACGATGCCATCTTCATCAGGTGGAACCTACCAAGCGCCCCTCTGGCATCGTGTGTGGGGCTTTATAGTGTCGTCAAACCCTGACAAGAGACAGTGTATTCTTAGCTTACCCAGGACCTGTGCTAGCAGACATGGAGCTAGTTTCTTCTTTTTTTAAACTTGGGTTTAATCATTTTCACAAAACGAATGTAACCCTCTTTATGATTTTTTTAAATTAGTGAAGTTGAAATTTACAGAGAAATCATGCATAAAGTACAGGAATCCCATATACCACCCTATTATTCTCACTTTGCATTAGTGTGGCACATTTGTTACAACTGATGGAAGGACATTTTGCTAATTGTACTCGAGTCCATGGTTTGCCTTAGAGTTCACTGTGCTGTACAGTCCTATTTTCTTCTAGTGACATGTATTCTGTTTTGTTTATTCTAGTGAATTTTTAACCATATTCAAATACGTAATCAGCACTGCTAATTAACTTCTCGCTGCTGTGCTACCATCACCACCACCATCCATTAACAAAACTTCCATCTCCCCCAGCAAAAACTCTGTACCATTTAACCCTCATTTTGATGTTTTACTTCCCTGCATGGAATTCTCTCCTTTGATCAACAATAACTGATGTTAAAATGACATATGCAAATTTGGAGGACTGTACCTTTTGTCTCATTCTTTTCACTGTGAGTCTGTGGAAAACATTGCTTTTTAGAAAGGCATCTGAGTGGCAACCCCAGAGGAAAACTGTATGTTTAAAATAGCTTCTTGATGTTAGCTTCTTATTTTCTGAGTTTAGAATTTTAAAACATTCTCATGTTAGGGTTGAGACTTTAACTGAAGAGGTTAATGAAAAGTAACAGTTGGTTTGTTTTTAAACTGGGCAGCCTTTAGTAATTAATAAACTCTTATGCCTCAGAAGGGTTTGCACACTCCACTTGTTGACATTTTTACCAAGACAAGTCTAGTGTTTTCATAATGTTAAATATTGAACTTGATATTTTCGCCCAATCCACTTCCCTTGGGTCCCTCGTCACTCTTTTATTTTAGCATTGAAATGTGTTGTTGTTGTTGTTGTTTTTGTACAATGAAAGGTGATATCATTTTTAAAAAACTTTTCCACAAGGTTTCCCTTATGTCCCGTTTCCCCTTGTTAAGGTGATGCATGAAGATCCTGGAGTTTGGAAGGCGGGGGATTTTCCACTAGGGAACACAAGTGGTGCACAGCTATTGGATCGCTTTACAGCTGGACGCCACAGCCTAGCCAAGAGCATGCTTGAACTCAGCCGTCACACATGGCGAGGGTGTCGGTATAAAGAACGGGGCGGTGAAGACAAGGCCTTGAGATCCGTTCTGCGACTCCAAGGAAATCGTTGTCCCCGTTGTGCCTCCGTTCCCTCGTGACGATAAGGGAGATGATTTGTGATGATTACAGATCAGTAGAGGGACTCTGAGTAAAAGGAGCTAGGGGCAGGCCCGTCACATGGTAGCCAAGAGTCAACAGTACTGTTTTTCTACCAGTGAGCCAGTAGGCTGGACCAAGAATATATGATGGCAACTCCACCCCAGTGCCTAGATTTACAAAGACTTGCACTGCTTTTCCAACAGGGGAATGGTCCATTAAAATTTTCTTCCCATCACTGACACCCCACCCCAGTGATCCTCTCCTGCCACTGTTGTGACCCTTCTGTGATCCAAAACCTTTCCAAAAATGAAGCCAACAAAATAACCAAATAAAGGTAATAAGAAAATGAAATAATAATTTAAAAAATAACCAATAAAATACAAAAAAATTGAAATTATAAAAATTTTTTTAGGCATTGTGTCTTTCATCACTAAGATCTGTTGTCTTCTATGTACAGTGGCATTTTCTTCTGGATATTCCCCCAGTGTCTTATTTTTTTAATTTTATCTTCAAAGAAGCTTTAGGATACAGAAAAGTCACATAGAGAATATAGGAGATTCCCATATACCCAATGCCCTTTTTCCCCTTTCCCCTCTCCCCTATTATACCATTTTACATGCAGATGTACATTTGTTACTATTGATGTACAAGTATTGTAGCAGTGCTACTAACCATGGTCAGTGGTTTACATTATAGTTTACGTTTTGAATGGTATACTTTTATAGATTTTGATGATGTTTGAAGTGGCTCGTATCTGTTATTGCAAGGTCATGCTGAACATTTCTATCATCCTACATTCCATCTATTCTGTTCTTTCCTTGCCCTCCTCTTGGAACCTATGGTAACCACTAAGTTTCAGTTTTTAAAGAATAAGATTCATAGTTACTTGCAATAATATTGAGGGCTTGAAATATTAGTCTGTTTTCTTTTATTAGGCACTGCCTATGTTCTGGAGGGATTCTTGTCCCTCTAATTGAGAACATAGCAGGACTCTCCAGGATGGGAGTTTGATATTTTCATGTTTATTGTATGGGTCTCCACCCACTGATATGATACAGTGACAAGATGAACACCTACATATTTCATAGATGCATGGGAAGGAGTTCACCTGGGGCATGCATCTAAGGCAAATGAATATGTTCAAGTGGTCATGGGGCGTTGTCTCGGTGGGTGGAGAGCCACATGATAACCCAAAGAATATTGCATTTCCATCCTGGGGAGTTCTGCTGCATTCTTTTAAAAGGATGGCAAGAATCCCCTGAGTACAAGGGCAGTATCTAGTGAAGGAAGACACATGGTTATGCCAGGCCCTTGATATTGGTGATTATACTTATGAACCTTTTCTTATGGAATTGATGCTTGCGTAAGAGTTACCTACTGAAATTCTCCTTATTGCTCAAATATACCATCTCTCTAAGCCAAACTCAGCATATAAACATACTGCCTTCCCCCCAGCATGGGACATGACTCCCAAGGATGACCCTACCTGGCACCAAGAGATTACTACCAAGCACCAAGTAGCAATGCACCTGGAAAAAGACTTTGACCAAAAGGGGGAAATGGTAAATAAAAATGAGTTTTTCTGGCTAGGAGATTTCAAAGTGAGTTGGGAGGTTGTTGCAGAGGTTATACCTATGCAAGTCTTAGCAGGATCTCATTGACTGCCACAGTAAACAGTGCCTCAAACAGCAGGGCTCCTGAGGGCTCTAAAGACATCGAGACACTGCAGACAGGGCAGACAGCTCAGGAATTCGGCACCCTGTGATTGGGCTTTGCTTTGGAATTTATGCTCCCCAGTGTAACAGACAAACTCATTTATAGGTTCTCTCTACATGGCTCTTCTGTCCCTTTTATTTGAACCTATGTTTAGCACTATATTTAATAAATACATGTCCCAGAGACTGAAATCTTTGGTCTGTTCATGTGATATTTGAGCCCTGACTTTCAGCAGAGTTGCATACCTACTCTTCAGTTCATTGGGTTTACCCAGGACAACTAACAAGGACACGATGATGGACAACACCCATCCCAAGATTCAGAGAGTGTCTGCAATGGCAAGCAAGACAGTTCCATCCATCTGCCCATGGGATCTAAGCTCCCTCTCAATTAGAAGCAGAGTGGGCATCACCACCTCCCAGTCCTCAAGATGGGGGGATGATGAACAATGGACTAAAGTAGACTTATTATTATTCTACTGTAGACTTATTATTATAGCAATGAAAGAACGCTTATCATTGATATAAAGGCAGTGGACACCAGAGGTTCTGATGTATGGAAGAGGGAAGAATAGGTGCAATGGGGGCATTTTTGGGACATTGGAGTTGTCCTGCATGACCTTGCAGTGACAGATACAGGTCATTGTATATTTTGTCATAACCTACAAAATTGTGCAGCACAGAGGGTAAACTATAATGTAAACTGTAGTCCATGGGTAGTAGCAATGCTTCAATATGTGTTCATCGATTTTAACAAATGTACCACACTAATGAAGGATGTTGTTAACGTGGGATAGTGTGGGAGGGGGAGGGAGTGGGACATATGAGAATCCCTTATATTTTTATGTAACATTTATGTAATCTAAAACTCCTTTAAACATGAAAAAATAAATTAAAATAAAATATTTCCTTATAGTAATGAAATGCAGTAAATGTTGCTCCGAAGTTTGGAGCTGTGCCTCAGAAAAACATGTTCTTAAATTCAGTCCATCCCTGTGGGTGGGAACGCACTGGTAGTAGGACCTTTTGATGAGGCAACTTCAGTAAATGTGACCCACTTCAATCAGGCAAATTTTTAAATATTGCTTCAAAACTAGCCATGTAGCTTCTGTGGACAGAAAATAAAGTAAGTAACATGAAATGGAATAGATGATGCCTTTTTAAAAAATAACTTTCACGCACACAGTGAATGGACACAGAGAGCAGATACCTGGCGGGGGGGAAGGGGAGAGAAATACATAAAAAATAAATCTTGAAAAAAAAATAGTGTCCATGATGTTTCTGATAGCTGGTCAAACAGCAGCTAGTCATGCCAGGGTTCTTTGAACTCTTGGGCAGCTTCCGGTTTCCCCTCACCTGGTTCCTCCTTCCTCTGTGAGGCATCATTTTGGAACAGCTATCTAATATATCTAAAATACGTGGCAGTAACAGCAGTAACTTTTTAACTACCACTATATGAAAATATGAATGTTGAAAATGATCAAAGTAAGTGAATTACAACATAATAGAAAACCCAATTATGAGAAATAGGTACCAAGATACCCAATATATATAATGCTACAGAATCTCGGTGTTTGTAGTGTTGAACGGCTGAGAGCCTACGTCCTCTTTGGCGAGCTCTGTCCTTTCAAGAGCTACATTTTGAAATGATTTCTATTTTAATTTTACCAGGGATCCTGGTAAAACTTACTGGAGTCCTTATAAGTGAATGAAATTCAGACAGAGAGAGAGAAAAAGTCACAGGAAGCCAGAGTCCAAAACAGACCCCAGACAAGAACAAGAAGACCAGGACAGACTGCTGTGTCCTGCCGTCTGATGGAGGGACCACGGGTTGCCGGCAGCCAGCTCTAGAACGCCACAGCCTTCGGGGAGAAAGCATCACCCTCATGGGCCTTGATTTGGACATTTTCCCGGCCTCAAAACCACGAGCAAATAAATTCCCTCTATTTAACCCAGCCCATGTCATGGTATTTGCTTTAGCAGCCAAGGAACCTAAAACAGCTGCTGTGGTGGACTGACTCACACCCCTACAAGGGCATGTTAAGTCCTGACCCCTCGTTCTGTGGGTGGGAGCCCATTTTTAAGTAGGAGCTTTGAAGATGTTATTAATTAAGGCAGGGTCAGACTGAATCAGGGTGGGCCTTAGTTCGCTGTGGCTAGAGTCCTTACAGGCAGAGGAAGCTGGGCACAGGAGAAGAGCAGAGACAGATGACTGTGTGCCTGAGGCTTGTGGGCAGGCCACCCCCAGGGCACTGCTGACTTCAGAGAAAGCAGGAGCCGGCAGACCCCTTGCCTTTGGATTCCTCGCCTCCCATGAGTGAACCAACATATTCCTGTGGTTTTAGCCAACCAATTTGTGCTCTTTGTTATAGCAGCCCTAGCAAACTAAGACAGCCTAACTTGATATGCATTGGTGGCAATTGTAATTATCACAAGTATCGTGGGCTTTAAAACAGAATTACAGCAATATGAATATAAAGCTGAGAACGCTTGTTCCCAAGTTGCTTTTAAGCAGTAAACCCAGATTCAGGCTGAACCAGGTAGTTCCCATGAATGAGGATGGAGCAACTGAATGGGCAGGAGCTGGGGGAACTTGCATCCCTTCTCCAGAGCCCAATGTGAATCTGAGGGATGCATCAGCCTGTGACCTTGGCCTTCTTTCTTCTGAAATCAAGATCACCTATATTCGGTTACTGTTGTTTAAATTCTATTCTGGGAAGTGGATGTGGCTCAACTGATAGAGCGTCTGTCTACCATATGGAGGGTCCAGGGTTCGATCCCCAGGGCCTCCTGACCCATGTGGTAAGCTGGCCCACACGCAGTGCTGCCATGTGCAAGGAGTGCCGTGCTACTCAGGGGCGACCCCGTGTAGGGGTGCCCCACGCGCAAGGAGTGCGCCCTGCAAGGAGAGCTGCCCCGTGTGAAAAAAGCACAGCCTGCCCAGGAGTGGCGCTGCAAACACAGAGAGCTGACGCAGCAAGATGATGCAGTGTAAAAGAGACACAGTTTCCCAGTTTTGCCGGATAATGCAAGCGGAAGCAGAAGAACACACAGCAAATGGATGCAGAAAGCAGACGGGGGAGTGGGGAAAGGGAGAGAAATAAATAAATTGTTAAAAAATTTTTTTCTGTTCTCACAGCAGTTCTCCGATGTTCTTCTGGCAAGCTCATGGCTCCTCTTTCATGAAGAGTGTGAGCTGCCTCAGTTTACCAAGTTATCTTCCCGGGTACACTGGCGTTGTAAACACCTGGATGGTCTGGTCTCCTGACTTGGACCACTGGGGTGCTTTGGGATCAGGGTGCGGTGTCCGTGGACCTCCGCTGGGTCCTGGGTATGCCCAGCATTATTGCGTGATAGCCTGACCCCTTTAAAAGGATGTAAAATAAAGCTCTTCCTGAAGTGTTTTCTTGAACAGCATCAGCAGCCCGTCACGTATTCTGTCGGTAGCTTTGACTATTGCACACTGAGAAGATGATACCTTGGCATGGCTTCCTTCCCTCCTGATGCTTGGGTATTAGATAAAGCCCCGAGCAAGCGTGCGCGTGGACTGGAAACGTGTAGGGAAAGGGCTGCTGACCTACACGGAGCAGACCAGGATGCGTTTCCGTTTTCTGTGTCTGGGGTCTGACGGGCGGTCCAGCTAAATTTTGATCTATGTGATGATGCCAGACACTCATAACATCTCAGAGCTTGGTCGACTTCCCACCTGGAGCACGTTAACGCAATAGAAGGTGTTCTGTGAACATTGTTGCTTGGGCAAACTTCTTCTCTCCATCTACTTTTGCTGAGGGAAACTGTGATCGGGGGTTGAACCTGCCTCTGTTCCTTCGCCTGGGAGGGGGAGGCCTGGCGCCGTCCCCACCACCCCACCAGGCTGTCTCGGGTGCGTTGCAGCCAGCCGTGTGCCTAGGCGCGGCTCCTCTTCCGGGACCACAGCTTTTCCTTTCCACATTTGACTGTGCTTTTTGTCTCTAGAGTTTATCAAAAGGCATCAAACATTTATACCTGTCCCTGCTCTCTGCAAGGCAGTGCCAAAGCATACATCTGAAATTATGGTCTGCTGTGTCAACTTTGTAACGAGGCTTGGGGAAACATGGGCTTTTGCTGCTGTGTTAAACCGTTGTAATTTGTGAAGTACAGGTTTCTGTTGCAGATGATGGAAATAATAGCTGACTTCTAAGAGAGCAATTCTGAGTTGTGTATTGTTGTCATTACATTGGGAAAGGGGAGCCAGTGATTTAGCACATGGCAAAACCTGAGTCACCTGGACCGCCTGCCAGTGGGCAGTTGCAACGTCGGTAACTACCACTCCTAGCCTTGTTTTATGCCCCTTAGAGGCCTTTCTTTTAAAATAGCAGCAGTAGTTCATTATTGAGGAGTGAAAATGGACACAGGCTAAGTTCCTGTATTCTGAAAATATAACTGCTATGTGGGTGTGTGTGTGTGCTCTTATCTATCTACTTTAGCAGTAGAATTTCTTATCAAACTTAAAAGTCAGGAAATCAAGACATCACTGCTTCACATTGTCATCCATCCCCAAAGGGGGATGAAGATACAGAGACAGGCAGCCCCATTCCCTGCCCTCAGAGGTGAAGCCATACTATTAAAAACTAACCAAGGGAAGCGGACTTGGCCCAGTGGATAGGGTGTCCGCCTACCACATGGGAGGTCCGTGGTTCAAACCCCGGGCCTCCTTGACCCGTGTGGAGCTGGCCCATGCGCAGTGCTGATGCGCACAAGGAGTGCCGTGTCACGCAGGGGTGTCCCCCACGTAGGGGAGCCCCACATGCAAGGAGTGCGCCCCGTAAGGAGAGCTGCCCAGCGCGAAAGAAAGTGCAGCCTGCCCAGGAATGGCGCTGCACACACAGAGAGCTGACACAACAAGATGACGCAACAAAAAGAGACACAGATTCCCGTGCCGCTGACAACAACAGAAGCGGACAAAGAAGAACACACAGCAAAAGACACAGAGAACAGACAACTGGGGGGGAGAAAAAATAAATAAATAAATAAACCTTATTTAAAAAAAAAGAAACTAACCAAAACCAACCCAAAGAAAGACTTCCTGCGGTGCCTGGTGAGGAGCAGAAGTCGCTGAAGCTGGGAAATGAGGGGAAGCAGGCCAGATTTTGATCTGGGGATTGAAAATGGGAGCGGAGAGGCAGGGGAGCCGTGAATTGGAAGCCTGAGGGCAGGAAAGCCCCCGTGCCTTCCCGGGAAGAGCAGCCCTTCAGCTGCTGAAAGCAAGGGGTTTCCAGCCACAGGAGCTTGGGACGGTCCAGTGATGGCCTCTGAAAGGCCGGAGTGAGGAGCATTCTCCTGAAGAAACCAGGGACCTGTGGGCCGTTTTTGAGCAGAAGAGTGCCGTCCTCGTGAGCCGAGTGTGTTCTAGAATGATGAGCCTAATGGAGGCTGGGTGGGACAGGTCAGAGGTGAAGCAGCAGGGGGCACCGGCTGGGGCGCCCTGTGGTCGAGGCCCAGGCCTGAGGGACAGGGCTCGGCCTCCCCGCCAGCAGCACGGAGAGGAGGGCACCGCCTTCCAGACCCCAGGAAGCCAGACCTGAGTGGGGAGGAGAGCCGGGCGACCCTGACAGGCACGGAGCTGGAGAGAGCGCCTGGAGCATTGCCCCGGCCACCCGCTCGCTCGCTCAGTGCGCCTAGAGCTGCCTGTTGGGAAGAGGATGAGCAGGCGTCTGCCTCCAGACGCTTCCATCTGGTTAGATCAGGGACGAGTGTGACGGGCCCTGAGGTCCGAGGAGGGAGAGCGCTGCCCAGCTCGGGGAGCCAGCGCGGTGCCGCGTGTCCTCCGCGTGCACCCAGTGCCATGCGCCGACCCGGCTGGAGCAGGCTCTGCCGGAAGCCTGCGGAGAGCGCCTCCGTGAACCCTTACAGCCCACTGGGCAGCTGCTGTTAGCCCCCCCATTTCAGAGAAACGAGGGGCGTGCGACAGCGTGCTGCGCCCTTGACCAAGGGCAGCCAGTGCTTGGGGTTGAAGAAACTGCCAGGTGTGTGCGATGCACGGAGAAGGAGGGGAGGGCCGGGAGCGCTAGAGAAGAGGAGCAGCCAGAGAAGAGGAGCAGCCGGGGCCAAATCGGGCCCTTGAGGAAAGCGCAGGGACGCGTAGGGAAGAGCGGGGCCTTGGTGGGGAAGAGCAGGGGTGCGGGCGCCGGGCACTTGTCCTCTCCTGCACCTCATTTCCAGCACTTTCTGCCAGAAGCGGCCCCACCGGGTCCGTGAATGGACCGTGAGCCTCAGACGGCCTGCAGGGTGTGTGCTCCTGCTAGTCAACCGCCGTGACACGCGGGTGTGCGGCTAGCGTGAGCCCCCAGGCCTGAGCGCCCCCGCGCATTCAGAGCTGGGATTTGGGCTCTGGAACCCCAGCAGTCAGCAAGTGGGAAGGGGATCTGGCCTGCTCGCCCTGTCTTGGTGGCCGGAGGGCCCCTTCCCCTTTGGCAGCCGGCCCGCGGCCCGTCGTCGTCCGGGTGTGGCCGGGACCAGCCCGCGAGGAGCCGAGCATGTCGAAGCTCCTGTCGTAGCCGCGCGGTGTCGCGGCTTCGTCCGGGGCGCGGTCGGCGGCCTGGGGGAACAGTGCGCGCGCCTGGGCCGCGGGGCAACGGGAGGCCAGGCCTCTGTGAGCCTTAGCGCCTTCCCTGCACGTGGCCTGCAGGCAGCGGGTCGTTTTGGGGAGGTTAAGTGACCTCGCCCACGAGCTCAGCAGCGGGGGGCCTTGCCCCTCTCCCTCTGCGCCATTTGCAGCCTGCCAGGATGTGCCCACTCTCGGCCCGGGCCAGCCCCGCCTCCTTCCTGCCCCCTCCCCTCCTCCTCCTCCTCTCCTTCCCGCTGTCACAGCGTCTTTAGGGCCCAGAGCCAGCGCCCCAGTGCCCCAGTCCTCACTAGAAGGCTCTGGCTGAGCTGAGAAGCTGCAGCCGTGCCGCTGGCCAGTCCCCCGGCACCCGACACCGTGCTGCAGGGCGAGACGTTCCCCTGTGGGAGGACAGAGGCAGCTGGAGAGGGTGCGCCACAGCTGGACTTCCACACGCCCATTGGTTTATCTCCTCGTCTCTTCCCGAGCCGTGCTGAAGCAAAGCATCGCCAAGCCTTGGGACCAGGCACGGGGCACTCTCAAGCCGACCCCCAGACCCCCAGCGTCTTCGGAACGCCCGGCATGCTCTGTGCAGAGCGAGGTGTGTGCATAGGGCCGGGGAAGGCCGTGTCTCATCTCTGGGTTGGGGCGCGGTGCCACCCGCCCGTCTCCCAGGGCAGAGGAGTCTCGGGCGCACCCGCCGCTCCCACCCCTGTCGTGCCTTGGCCTGGCCTGGGGTAGTTAGTGCAGTTCAGGTGCTGCTTGGGTGACTCCACAGACTTTCGTGGTTGGGAGAGGCTGGTTGAGGGTGACGTGTGGGGAGCCAAGCCCAAGTTCTCAGGAAAGAGCACTCCTGGGAGGGCCCCGTCTGGGGAAAGGGCTGTGCTCCCGGAGCCTCAGGGTCTGCCGTGCGCAGAGAGAATGCCTGCAACTCGGGACTGTCTGCAGTTTTGAGGGGTACAGTGGGGTGCCTCCCAGGTGGCGGGAGCAGGAATTGCCCTTTATGGAATTCGGTTAAGGCTACAGGACGCGAAGTGATAGAATCTAGTGAACAATCATTTACATTTGTGCACCACCTTGCGGCTTTTGCAATACCTCTACACCGACACCGACCTTTTCATTGGACTCTCACTACGAGCGTGGGAGGTTGCAGCACAGGCGTTTGTTTCCCCGCCATGCGCCGATGAAGACCTGTGAGGTGGCTGGACTTGCCAGATGTCACTCAGGAAGAGAGGAACAGTGTCTTCTGATCCTTCTGATCTGGTGCTGGGTCCCACAGCGCACCACTCCTCAGGGCTGGCCTGAGTGCAGGGGGGTAAAGCTTGTCCGTGATGGGCTGACCATTGCTGAAAAGCATGCACAGGCCACAGGCTGCGGTGTTAGCTCCTCGTGGTGAGCAATCTCCTGGAGGCATGGCCTGATCACAGTGGCAACCAGGGTAGAGTCAGGAGGTGTATTAGCTAGGAAATGCTGCGTAGTGAATTGTCCTAAATCTTAAGAGTGTGAAAAAGAAGGACTTTGCTAGACGCTTCTGGCTCAGGATCTTTTGTGAGGCTGCGGTCACGACGTTGACTGGGGCTGCATCACCTGAAGCTCGACAGTGGCTAGACCACCCATGTCCAAGTTGGGTCCATTATGTGGCTTTGACTGGAGGTCTCTCCCTGTCTTCTCTCGTGGAGCCTCGCTTCCCATTGAGCAAGTGACCAGGAGGGTGCAAGGGGGAGGCTTCAGTGTCTTATCACGTTAGTGCTGGAAGTCACACACTGGCATACCAAATTCTGTCCAGACGCAAGGGAAGGAAATTAGCTTCACCATTTGAAGGGAATTGTATGAAAACATTGCGGACTCATTTTAAAACAACCGCAGGGCCCTCTGGGCTTGGCCAGGGCTGCTTGGTGAAAGGCGAGCATCTTGGTTTAGCTGTGAAGGTGCGTGAAAAACGCACATTGAGGGGGCTCAGAGGACGGAATTCTCATAAGCAGCTTCCACTGGGGATGAGTCTGGTACAAGCCTTTCTGATGGTCGGAATCTCCATTTACGAAGGGATGCATGTGGCAGTTTCCTTTGTACGAGTTAAGTGTTGATGTCTTTATAAGGAGTCTCACAGCTCTTAAGACGTATCTCGCCATTTTTTAAGAATACTGGCCTCGGGTACCCAAAGGTGACTGTGTGCCCCACTTTGGGGCAGTCCCAGTTACCTGTTGTCCAGGTATGATTCCCAGTAACGCCCGTTTCACTAACCAGATGGCGGCTGTACGGCTGTCACTGTTGGAAGGCCACACAGCCTTGCTGCTGCCTCTCTTTACATACCTGTAGGGCACCTTCCATCCCAGGGGCCTCGTGCAGCTCCTCAGCATCACCTGCGGGGTTTTTGAGCAAGATGCTCCTAAGCCCCTGCCCCTCCCAGCGAGATGCGAGTCAGCCTGAAAGGGTCCCCCATGACTCAGAGGCGCAGTTCTGCTGACCATTATTATTCATTCTTGCATTCATCAATTCCTTAAGTGTGTATTAAGAAGAGAGTGCCAGCTCTCCAGGGTGCAGCCTGGCAGGAGTTCTGGCCAGCCTAAAAATGGTGTCTAGCAGCACAATTGTTCTCTGTTGCAAAAAAATCCCCCTTTCAGAGGCTTCTCTGTGTATGTTTTTGATGCACCTTCAGGGAGTTTCACCAGACGGCTTTGGAAACAGACAGCCAAGCCCAGACTGTAGGCTCTCAGGCTCTGCTTAGCACCTCGCTGTGCGGAGTCAACATCAAAGTGGTTATAAAGCCTTCAGGAGCATCCTCCAGGGGACAAAAGCTGTTCAGTAAAACACTTTGGGGGTTTTGAATTTAATTGCTGTCCGGCAGAATTGTCTGAAAAAAAAATTATCCTAAGTTACTGATTAAAAGAGAAATAGAATATTTTACTTTCGTAAAATTCTGCTTTGGTATAAATGGAAGGGAAGGCGAGGGGAGGGAAGGGAGAAAGACAGCCTGATTATTTTTGTTTCTCTTATTTGAACAAACATCTAGGAGAAACTCAATTAAAATGATATCTATATGAGAGTCTGTTATTTTTGCCATTCCCTCCTCTATCTGATGGGCTTTTAAAAGTGGAAATGATCCATTTTTACTGAGGCAGACCCATGTTTCAGCTGATTTAATTGAAACGTGAAGTTTTAAAGTGAGCATTAGTTCACATCCGTCTGGGTGCTGGCATCTTGGAGGTGGACAATGACAGATCTGCAATAAGTAATTAGGACAAGCGCAGTGACACGGATGTGTATCAACACTTCAGAAACCCCAGGAAAGGAGCAATTCCTTCTCCTTGTAGGGTGGGGCATAGATATGTCATGCTTTTACGAAGGCCTTCTGAGAAAGGGGTGTTATAAGGCCGTCCTCCCCCCCTGCCCCAGCCCGTGGGGGAGCCAGCCGAAGTCGCTGAGTACTGAGCCAGGGCAGCTCACACACAGAGCTGCGCTGAGTTGTCTTCAACTGGGATTTTTTTTTTAATAATCAAAAAGGGGAGTAAACGGGTGTGGAAAAGGGCAGGGATCCGATTGACCGTCAGGGTCTGAAACTTCTCAGAAAGGTTCTTGACCCTCTGAGCCATGCGCGGGCAGGGACCAGTGGAAAGCCAGAGGCCGGCGGTGAGCGCAGAAGGGCTGAATGCGTGGGTGTGCGCCTCCATGCCGGGCGGCTCCCGACCCAGCGGGCACGGCCCTTCAGGGGCAGTCCAGCAGGACAGTGTCGGTCACGGCCGAGGCAAGCCGAGCCTCCCACGGAATTATTTCTTAGGTTTCGTTTAACTGGGCAGTGTTCTCTAAACATATAAATTGTTTCCATAGCTGTGGTTGAGTAAGTGATTCAGGTGAAACCTTCAATTCCACATCTAGCCAGGCCCAAGTAAGTGATTCAGGTGAAACCTCCAATTCCACATCTAGCCAGGCCCAGAGCGTGTACTAGCCCTGCCGAGGACACCAAAAATGTGAACGTATTCCTGGACCCTGACAGTGTCCCATTTACTTAGAAGCAAGAAAGAGCCACGTAGAGGACAAGATTGACCGTTTCCACAGACAAGGCTAGAAGCAGTTCTTGTCTAAGTAAATGCTCGCCTAAGCTTCCACCAGTCCTGAGAACTGTGGATGAGGAACCACAGGCTTTACAGGTCTGCAATAACGTGCACGGTTGGCAGCTTTGGGAACTGTGCTCTGTGTGCTGAGAGCAGCCCCCTACCCAGTGATGCCCTTGCCCAGCAACGGAGGAACTCGCCTCAGAGCAAGAGTTTCTGTCGACTACTGAAGTATTATTTTGAAGATCAGGAGGATCTCTTCCTCTGCATGAGTGAGAAGGTATACGCCGAGTCTTTTACTTCCTTATTTTTTTTCCTTCTTTATTTTATTTAAATGTTACAATAAAAAAATATGAGGTCCCCATATACCCTCCACCCCCCTCACCCCACCCCTCCCACATCAACAACCTCTTCCATCATCGTGGCTCATTCACTGCACCTGGTGAACACATTTTGGAGCTCTGCTGCACCACATGGACAGTGGTCTACATTGTAGTCTGCGCTCTCCCCCATTCCACCCAGTGGGCCATGGCAGGACATGCAATGTCCAGCAACTGTCCCTGCAGCACCACTCAGGACAACTCCAAGTCCTGAAAACGCCCCCACATCACATCTCTTCTTCCCTCTCCCCACCCTCAGCAGCTACCGTGGCCACTTTCTCCACATCAGTGCTACAGTTTCTTCCATTGCATTTATGCTCAGTAAACTGTACCTATTTAAAGGTGTACTGTTTGATCCATTTTTTTGTTTGTTTGTTCTTTTTTTGGTCCTGGGGTCTTTGTTTTGTTTTTTTTTTTCTTTTCTTACTCCTGTTGCTTTCTCTGGCCCTAATATTTTCTTTCAAGTGAACTTAGCCAACAACAACAAAATAGAATAAGAAGAACAAAAGTGACAAAGAGAAGGCTTAACACGCAGGCAAAAACAACAACTAATTAAACCCCAAGACTAGACAAAGAAGCTAAGGAACTGATTAAATTCGTCAAGATAAAATGATGACCAGACAGCAACAAAAAACTACAAACCAAACCAAAAATCAGGAAAACATGGCCCAATCCAATGAACAAACTAAAACCCAGGAAGAGGAGCAGAACATGGAACAAGTAATTAAAGCTCTGTTTGATCCATTTTAAGGCAAGTTTTTACCCATGAAACCATGGCTATAATCAAGACTCAGAACTTTCTGTCACCTTCAAAAGGCCTTCCCTCCAGCCTTGGCCCCAGGCAGCCAATGCTCTGTAAGTTAGTTTGCATTCTCCAGAATTTGTAAGAGTGGAATCGCAGGGTCACTCTTGTCTGACTTCTTTCGCTCAGCATAATGATCTTGCTGTCCACCGATCCTGTCTGTTCCTAAGTCCATTTATATTTATTGCTGAGCAGAGTTCCATTTCGTGAATTTACGATGCCTTTATCTGTCTCCTATGGACAGACACTCCCAGGCTGTGGCAAACAAAGCTCCTGGAACAGTCACGTACCCATCTTTCCTGGACATGTGTCCCCTTGGGGGGGTTACTCCTTAGGAGTGGAATGGCTGGGTCACAGTGGAGTTGGTTGCGTCATTAACTCTGTAAGAAACTGACAGACTGTTCTGCAGCGGTGTGCCATTTTCCATCCCTGCGTCAGTGGGAGGGTTCCAGTTGCTTGGTATGATCCGTTGATAAAAGTTTAGTCATTCCAGTGTGGGTGCAGTTTGGCTGACTTTTCAGCGTGAACTTCTGATTGGCCCATCAGTTAGGTCACTGCTTCCTGGTGACTCCACTCGGGGGCGGCAGCCTTGGCCGCAGGGCTGTGTTGTCCCTGGGAGGGCTTGCTTGGCTCCCCTGGGCGGCCACAGCCCTGGTCCTCTGGGCTTAGGGCATCGAGGGAGTGAAAGCAGTTGGCACTGAGTGAGTGGGAGGAGCTTCCAACCGCAAGGCTCCTAGAGTTGGAGAGGGCAGAGGGACAGAGGGAGAGCAGGTGCCGACCCAGTCCCCAGGGGCTGGCAGCTCGGCTCTCGGGGGGGGTGGGGGACGGGGCGGGGGGACTGAAGGGCCACGCTGATAGGGAACCTGCAGGGAAGGCTGTGTTCCCGAGCAAACACAGCCTTTGACTTTCTACTACCTGGCATGAGGACACAGAGGGGACAGAGAGTTATACGAACCAGATTAGGTTGGCAGTTATATTTTCCTAGCTTCTGATTAATCGAAATTTTTTTATATTATCATCACTCAGTGAACATCCTAAATGATCAGATGCTAAAAAATAGAGAAAGATAAAAGATAATTTTGAAACATTACTTTCTAGGGACATTCCTAAATCCAATAATAAATTCCATTAACTTCATTCAATCATTACATTTAAATGACTTTAAAAATGGACTCCTCTTCCATTTAAAAAGTCTTTTTGGAAAATTTAAAAAATATATTAAGATAGAGAACATCATACAGGGACCCTCATATGCCCATTATCAATCTTCGAAAATTATCAACATTTGTCTAATTAGTTTCATCTATCCTCCCACTTTTTTGGGGGGGGTGGGTTATTTTGTGGCAAAAGCTGGTTTTCTGTCTTTCACCATAAGTACCGCCATATGCATTGCTAACTAAGGATTGTTTTTTTCCTGAGCACCATATCATTACGTTGCTTAACAAAATTAACAGTCAATCCTTATACCCATTTAGTCCTTGTCCATATTTAGATTTCCCAGATTGTCTTACAGGTGTCTTTCACGGTTGTAAAAATGATCCTTAAGCTGAAACTGTGGTTGATGACGACGGGAACCAGTTTGGCGTCAGTTTTATCGTTTTTAGGTGTTCTCCCTCTGGCTCCCGCTGCAGTGAAAATGCCTCCTGCTTCCTTTCTGCATCTCTGTCATTCGCACCCTCTTGGGATGGGTCAGGATGTCTCGGCTCTACTCGTGCACCCCTGACTGCCCCTGGTTGAGCTGGGTGCCCCTCAGCCGAGCTGTGTGTGCACGTGTGTGTGTGCTCGTGTCTGCGTGCGCGTGAGGTGGGCCGTCTCTGGTTTCGCAGGCTCCGCATCTCACAGGGTTTCTCCCCTGTCGAGGGGGAGGTGGCTTCTGCTTTCCCTTGTGGGTACTTCTCCCACCTGTTCATCCATCTGTGCCCGGTCTTCTCCGGATCCCCCACTGGGAGACAGGTGTGTGCTGGGTGCTGGGGACAGGAAGCAGCTCTGCTCCCTCTGCTCTAGGAGAAGGGCAGGGGATGACTATGGGATTTGGTGCAGGGGGATGAGTGGGTGCCACGATGCAGGCATGCTCGGAGGGGTGGGGTGTGGGCACAGGCGCCCCAAAGGTGGCACCCCATCCAGGGGTTCCTGTGCGGAAAGCCGCATGGCCAGACGGCGGGGAGCCCAGGCGTGTCTGGAGGAGTGGGAGTCACTTAGTGTTGAGTAGGTTAGCAATTTAATCTGCCTGCCGCTTAGAAATGGGGGGCAGCCCATGTTGGGAGGGAAGTGGTCGGGCAGTAGGGAGCCGGGGAAGGTGTGAGCAGGGCTGCGAGGCAATTCAGTTTGCCTTTTAGAAGGATGGCTCGCGGCCTTCACGGCCCCGTTGTCTTTGTTTATTTGTGGGGGTAAACCAAGTTCTGGGGTAAGACAGGCTTTCAAGGAAGGCCTAACACAAGTCATTTGACGAGGCAGGCGCGTTTTTCCCCAGCCCGCTACCTGAGTTGCCCCTTCTCAGGTTGCCATAATCTCTGCTGGGAAACGTTTGCCTGGTGCTTCTGAGCTCAAACTACCCTGTGATTCCCCATTGGGTTCCAAAGTGAGATAAATTAGATGTGTTTGTGGCATTTATTGTCTTCTGGTAACTAATTTATGCGCGTGGCATTTTGACTGGCCGGCTCTGTCGTGTTTCCACGTCATAGTATATGCACTGCATTGTGTTTGCGCAAGTCAAAGTATCAACCTTGCACAATCATTGCTTCTCCAATTCAAATGGAAAGTAAAACCAGTCTCAGGTTACTGCTGCTCAGGTGGACATGGTATTTCCCAGCACTTTATAAACAGCTTTCTCCTCTGTCGTGCTCTGCTGCCGTGCTCCTCTGTATCCTGTCTGTTTTCCAATAAAAACGGAAGCAGAAAATCAGGCCACAGAAAGACACACTGAGGAAACCTTAACCAGCCAAGCAGGTCTGCTTGCGGCGATGGAGCATCCGTTTTATCGTCGTGTTTTCTGACAAGCCAGGCACAAACAGAGCTGGTAATGTGCGTAATTCTCCTTACTGAAAGTAGGACGAGTTCCGGTTCCTCAAAGGAAGAGGCACTTTTCCAGGCACTAAAAAGGTAATGAGTTTTCACTGGTCCCTGCTGGCCACTTGCCTTATTCAGCTTGCTGGAAGTGTTCGTTCGTAATTGACGGGCGCTGTCATAGCCCCTACTGTGTGCTCTGGGGGGTATTAGTAAGTGGGGAACAGGGAGCAGGCATGCTGCAGAGCCCCTCCTAGCATGTGCTGGGTGCAGCAGGCAGGTGACGGCGCAGGTCCGCGCAGGAGGCCGGGGAAGCTCATGGTGCGGGAAGGGCAGGTGGAAAACAAGACCCAGCTGTTCAAACCTAAGGAGCAGCAGGGGCAAGGCGCAGAGCTGCGAGCGGGACTGCTTCCAGAGTGAGGGGCGAGGCGGCCCTCCAGGAGGACAGGCAAGAAGAGAGAAGGGCCGGGGCCGGGATGAGCCTCGGAGAGCGCCGGGTGCCCTCCTGAGGTTGTGAGGGCAGGGAGTGGCCTGGGGAGGGACAAGGTTGGAGCAGTGTGGGGGCAGTCAAGTTTGGGGTGATTGGCAGGGCCCAGGGAAGAGAGGGAGGTTCTGGGCCTTCCCAGGACAGGGACGTGGGGCCAGAAATGGACAGAGGAGGGAATCTGAGTCACGACGTAATCCATAGGACTTGGTGACCAATTGCAAGTGCAGAACAAGGGAAAAATCGAGGTGGCTTTGGGGCTCCTAGATGGTGCGACTTGGTAAACACTGAGGATAATAAGAACACATCTGTATGGCAGGGCCTTTACAAGTCACTCTTGCCAGAATTACACTTCGGTCCTCAAAAGAGTCAAGTCAGGGGGACAGGCATGTCCTCTCGGCCTCAGTTTACAGAGCGGTGCACGAGAGCAGAGCCTTGTTCAAAGTCATAGCCAGCAGTGAAGTGGGAGGAGCAGCTGAGGCCGAGTGCCTCACCAGGCTGCCCTTTGGCAGTCGGCCGAGTGCCAGCTGGAGACTGGAGCCGTCTGTGCCGAGCACGGAGCAGGGTGACAGCTTCCTCCTCGGAACCCGCTCAGACACGGGCTTCCCACCAGACAGGGAGGCGCGGGCCTAAGAATGGGCTTCGGCGTTCGTGAAGTGGGCGCAGGAGCCAGCCTTGCCCGCTAACTCCATAGCAAGAAGTGCTTTCCCACCTGGCCACTCGGGCCCTTGCAGGGCCCACCCATTTTCCTGAGGATACCGGGGCATTGGGTAGCCTGAGAAACATGCCCAGGGTCCAGAGTTGTCAGATAAAATACAGGACACCCAGTTTCAAATGCGAATGTTCCACAGATTTGTTGTCTTTCTGAAGTTCACGTTGACCAGGTATCCTGTATTTTCATTTGCACTCCATCCGGTTTCACAGACCAAGGGTACAACCTGTAAAACCGCTGAGGCTCAGACCGTCTAGTTGTCTGCTGTCCCTTGCTGCAGGAGTCCAGCCACTAGAGCGAGCCAAGATGCAGGAGGCCGTGGGCTACGGACCGAGGGGCAGACGTGGCCTTGTGGGGTGCCCGCCTCCCGAGGGGTGTCCAGCAGTTTGATGATGATGTCTCTGATGTAAATTTCTTTGCGTTTCACCTCTCTTGGGTTTGCCAAGCTTCTTGGGTTTATAGGATTATGTTTCTGCCAAATTTGGGGAATTGTCTGCCCTTATTCCTTTAAAGGTTTTTCTGTATTCTTTCTCCTCTCCTTCTTGGGGTGTCTGATGACACAAATATTAGACCTTTGGTGTTGTCCCATCGGTCCCTGAGTTTGTGTTCATTTTTCCCCATTTCTCTTTCTGTTATTCAGATTGGATAATTTCTATCAGTATCTATTCAAGTTCAGTAAGTCTTTCCTGTTACATCTCATTTCTGCCAATGATCCCATCCGATGAGTTTTTTAAAAATTTCAGTTATTTTATTTCTCAAATCTAAAATTTCCTTTGGTTCTTCTTTATATCTTCTATTTCGTTGCTGAGACTGCTATGTTTCTGTCCATCTCTAGAGTATTTACTCTTACTTCTTGGAGCATTTTTATAATAGGTGCTTTAAGATCCTTGTCAGATAATTCCAATGTATGGTTCATCTTCTTGGGTGGTCTGCTATTGTATTTTCCCATGTGGGTTGAGGTTTTCTGGTTTGTTATATGATGAGTCAAGTTGGATTCTTACACATTTTGAATATTTTATTCTGACACTCTGGTTCTTTTTCAAGTCTTGTGGAGCTTGTTGATACTTTTGTTTTATCAGGGCATTGACCCAGTCAGATTCATGCTGAAATTTCTGACATACCATTTGTGGCTGTCATTTCAGTGTCTATTTATAAATCCTTCCCCGTGCTGTGCAGATCTCCCTGTGTTTGCGCCACGCTGTACCCAGTCTGGGCCTCGGGTGCTGGTTCTCATAGCTCGCTCCTCTTAAGTCAGTGCTGTTAGGGTCAGATCCACTCACAGTCAGCGCCTGGATCCACCCGGGAGTCCCTCGACAAGGGTATGGGGTTGCTTGTCTGAGCTGCTCGCGCTCACGGTCTCTCCAATGCGTTCTGGTTCCCTGGGCCTCACTTCACAGTCCACCAGCAGAAACTGGGGCTTCATTTCCCCTGCTTTGCTGGGCACTTCCTGTGGGTGTGCCCATTCCTGGGGCGGGGTGGAAGAGAGAGAAAAAGCAATGGACATACGCCCCCCTCTTGGGACCATGGCTCTTCTGACCTGAAAGTCTTCCTTCCTTAGAGTTTCAAGGTTCTGGCACCCCCATTTGCTGCCCTGTTCCTGCCATCACAGAATTGCAGGGAAACTAGAGCTCATAAGAGCAGAGAGAAGAAAATAGATGGGGGCTCCCCATTCTCTCTGAGCCTCAGGGACCCTTGCTATCCCTCTGAGTCAGCATAGGGGGTTCTCCTGGAGCGCTCTCTGTGCCATTGCCCACGGCCAGGTTTTAGGTTGCGTTGAGTCCAGTCCTGGAAACAAAGTTGGTAAACTCAGTGCCAGTTTTGTGGTCTTTCAGATTCTGATCTTCCTCCACCGGCCTGCTACCGTTTTCTTTTCAGATTCCTTAAATAGCTATTCCATGTGACCTGATCAAGTTTAATGGCTGCTTTCAGTGGAGACAAGGTGGTGTGTGTTTTTCCCTTCTGAACCCTCTTCCTCTTTCTTCTAATATGTACATGTCAAAATGCATATTAAAGTAATTAGCGGAGTTGGAAAAACCTAGTTGAAAAGTTCAGGTGGTCGGTTATTTTATTTAAAAACAGAAAAGAATTCTATTTTTAAATAAAATAACTTTCTGTGACTGGTAATTCACTTTAGAGAAGTACACCCAGTAAATGCCACATAGTTCATTTATGCTTTAGTAATTAGTACCTGGCTGTTCATTAGCTCCTTCCAGATATTTTCTGATATTTGTCCCTTATTAAAATTATCTGTATGTTAGTAGATAATTTTAGAGACACTGTAACTTCATGATGGACTTAAAATATGTATGATGCCTTTCCCATGAATTTGCCATGTGGCCTCTCAATAAATCATCAGGCTTTTAAAACGCTAAGCCATAGGATCGTTAGCCCCTGGTGCCGGGCGGGTCCCCAGGGCAGGGTCCGATGGTAATCTGAGTATGGCAACAGCTGTATCATTCCTCCAGGACCACAAGTGTCTTGGGAGGAAAGCATTTCCCCAGCCGGAATGGGCAGCGTAGAAAGAGTCCACAAGCTCCGATGTCCAGGGGTTTTGCTGTTTCTGTGATTGCCAGTTTTCTCCAAACTGAAATCATCAGAAAAACTGACAGTGCGTGGGGGGTGATCTTGCCCCCGCTGTCTAAATTGGAGTGGCGGCTTTCATTTGGTTATTGTGCGGTTGGAGGAGCAGCGCGTGGAACTCACTGGCTTCAGCGCCTGGGTCCATGGACTCTAAATATAGTGCCCTCGTCTCTTGGGGGGGGGTGACGGCAGGGGCTGCGTCACCGTGGACGGGGCTGCGTGCTCGGCCCCTGCTCTCTGTGCCCTTCCTAGGCTGGTTCTCGCCCAGACCTCACTCTCCATTAAGTTCATCTCCGGATCAGATTTAGCCTGTTTGGGGTGTGTGAGTGTGTGGGAGTTTCTGTGAATGTGGAGCTTCTAAATTTATTTCTCATTCGATCTGGCTATTTACGGTCTAGCATTTGCGGCTCTGGCACTCAAGGTCGGCCGGTATGTTTTTTAGTTCAGAGATAAGAGTCTGCAGGGACCAGCTTCTTAGGTGTGTGTATCTCTCTGTCACATCTCGTTTAGGCACAGAGAAGGGATCCATAAATAACATGGAACTCATCGACCGATCTGCCCTGTGGTTGAAAAATACAGCCTCTCTCACGTCTCCAGTTCCTCCGAGTCAGGTTTGGAATATTGGTGGGAGTTCAGAAAGTATTTTGAGAGCCTGAACTGGAAGTGAGATGATCTGCCTACCCATCTGCTATCATTTTATTGAATGCTTCTAATATATCAGGCTGTGTGCTCGAGCTTGCCCAGTACGCTGTCTTATTGACTCTTCTAGCAACCGTGACGGGGGGCACTGTTAACACTTCATTGGATGGTGCAGAAATTACAGTGGCGAAAACATGTTCTGTCCTTGTCTTTATCCTACAGTTTGTTTGTATGTCCGTTGGTCATCCATCCACCCGCCCACCCATCCACCCATCCACCCATCCATCCACCCACCCATCCATCCACCCACCCACCCATCCATCCATCCACCCATCCATCCATCCATCCATCCGTTATTTGTTGGCAGTTATATACCCATAGGTCACTGAGCTAAGTTAGCCTGGGCTACAGAATCTTTTGTTTTTATAATTAAGAGCAGACCCACAAAGAAAAAAAAAAAGGTCACATTCAAAGTAAAAAATTAGTTATGTTTTTGTCCAGAGAAAAATTTTTAAAAACCCTTCATTCATGTACTTCTGAAATGTGGAAATGTGAACATAAATCTTATTTGGGAAAACAGAACATTATTCTAAGTAATAAAGTTTCTGAAATTCTTCTTAGATGTTTGTAGCTTATAGACATTCTAAGTAATTAATTAAAAAGACACTGCAAATCCATTTGGAAATTGGGTTCTATATTTGGTGGGTGGGGAAGAGGGGAAGGAATGAGAAAGAGGGAGGAAGGAAAGAAGGAGAGGGGAGGGAGGGAGGGTAGAGGGAGCGTTAGGGAAGTCAGGAGGAGGGCCTGAGGGTACAGTCGAGGGCCCGGTGGGCACCCTGGATGTGGGGCCCCACCTCCCTGGCTGTGGGAAGGTGCTTGGCCGCTGGGCCAGCCCCCGGCTGCTGCCTTTGTTGAAGGTGACAAGGGGCTCCCAGGAGCCAGAAGAGGAGCTGGTTCCGCCTTCCTGGTGTTTTTTATGGGAAGTCATGGTGGGTTTACAGCACAATCACGTATAAAACGCAGGGCTCCGTTACCACCCTGTTACTGACCCCTTGCATTGGTGTGGACACTTGCTTCAGTTAGTGAAGGCACACTTTTGGAATTGTACTGTTAACTAGAGTCCATGGCTTAACTTCGGGTTCACTGGTGGTGGGTGCAGCTCCATGGGTTTTTAAAAAACTTTGTTCTATTCCCCTCTATGCAGCCTCCCGTTGCCACTTTCACCGCGGTCAGGGGTTGGCGTCAGTGTGACAGTCGGCCTGCCTGGCACGTGCAGCCCTTTGCTGTGGGTAAAACCCTTATCTCCTTGACTTAGGAGCTCAGGTGACTCCTTCCCCCCCGGCATGATCCCAGCCAGGCTCTGGGACTTGGGCCCTTCCCATCTGGTCCCCTTGCCCTTTGCGACCGGCACAGGAGCCCCCACCCCTTCCCAGGTCCTGGGGCTCCTCCCTTGCAGCCCACCTCCCCACCCTACAGGCTCCCACCTCCCTTCCCTCACTGCCTCTGGAGCCCAGGGCTCCCCAGCCCCTCCCCTGGCCACGCCCTGCATCCCTTGCACGTGCACCAGGCCTGGAGATCTGCAGAAGGCGGTGAGAGTTTGTCCAGAGTGTGAGAGAACGAATTAGAAGGACCAGTGTGGGCAATGGAAGGAGCGGAAGCCTCGAGAACAAGAAAGCCTAGTGCAGGTAGGGCAGGTAGCAGGGGAGAGGTAAGCCCTGCCTGCTCGGCAGGGCCTTCCCGGGGGGACCCCCCACCTAGTACTGCCCTTTCCAGAAGGCTGGTCCCCCCGCCTCTCCCAGGAAGAGCCCCGCAGTGGCCTCCTCTCCAGTCACCCCTGCTGTGCCCAGGAAGGACTGCCTGGGCACGGCTGTGACTGCTGGGAGGGGCTCCAGCCACTTGAACAGCTTTTAATGACGTACAGGAACGTCTCATCCAGGTTGGAAGTGCATTCCTCAGGGGTGTTGGTCATCCAGCCCAGGTCGGGGAGCACTAATGAGAGAAGATTCCTTACTATTCCTGATTTCTTGTAGCCCTAAGGAGGCGCCTGACTCCGGAGCCTAAATGTCCACATGAGCCACGTGATGTCACTTGATACCGGCCTCTTCCAACAGTCCTTCCCCCAGCGTTTAGAACCATCACATGTATTTTTGAAACCCCAGGGCGTTTCCCAGAACGGGGTGATTGCCCTCCGAGAACAAATAGGCAGAAGACAGGGATTTCTTTATTAAAACTGACAAACCCACAGAACCCTAGCTGGGCACAGGAGAGGACAAAGAAGGTGCAAGTCAGGGAAGGGTGGAGCTACAGATTTTAGTCACAATTCAACACATTCTCCTCCGAAAACAGGGAGAAGGTTTTCTTTTCTTTTCCATAGGTGGTGGTGGAGAAAGATGGAAGTTCTCACCTGCGGGGGGTGGTTCTTGGTTTTTCACTTTGTTAGGATGGAAGGTTGCCCAGCTGGAGGTGTCCCAGGAAGGCGCAGGGACCTCACAGTGGCTGTAGGTGCGAGTTATTTGGGGGCCCCTGGCCGGGCTCGTGGGACAGGGCTTGGGCTTGCGGCTGGGTGAAGGAGAGTCCCATTAGAACAAGGAGGTGGGGAGGCTGGGGTTCTCCCCAGGAACTCAGGTGGGAGAGGGGGCGGTTGAGCCCCTCTAGAGGAAGGCCAACTGCTGAGAACCTCCACGTCGGTGCCGTTCTGCCTCCCAGTTGTCTCCTTGCCTGTCTTCTCCTCAGTGGTAGCGACACTTGGTTTCTGTTTTCTTCCAGGAGTTTCCTCTCAAAGGGGAACCCCCACACCAGCCTTAGGTACCTCCTCTTCTCCATTCTCCCTCCCAACAGATGTGCTTTGGAAGGTGGTGAGGCACATGGGCTCGTGGGCTGCAGGGGCCAGATTTCCAGATCATGGGTCCCAACAATCAAAGGAAAAAATATCTAATGGCAAAAAGGGCATTCTGAACTTTACCCTGAGAACAGCATTGCTGGTGGAGAGAAAGCAGTAGGAGTGGGGGGAGGGAATGTCAAGGTGATATGGGTGTCATCATTTGTGTAAGAATGTACCTTAGTTCTTGCACCTGCCTAATGCCCCTCAAGCCTTATCTTGTACATAGGGAGGCTCGGCGTTTTGTATGAATAGCCTTGGCTCCTCTCCCCTCTGTTCCTGCAGTTGCTGTCCTCTATCTGGAGTGGAATAAACATTTAGTGCTTCCATATGCCTTCCTCTCCACCTGTTCTGATCCTCTTCCCTTCCTAAGAGGAGAAGTGCAATGGGGAGCGCACTATAAGAGCAAGATAAAGAGGCGCTCAATGTGGAGCCCACTGGAAGAGCAGGATAAAGAGGGGCTCGGTCAGAGTTCCAGCACATCAAGAATGGACAAGAAGGGACACGTCTGAGGGTCTTAGGAAGAGGCAGTCAGTGGGCCTTGGCAGGCTTGGGTTTGGGGCAAGAAAGGACAGCTGAAAGCAATGGGTGTACTTTGCTGGGAGACCCTGAGGTGTTGAAGAGACTGGAACCCAGACCCGGGAAGAGGACTGTGTTTGGAAGGGAAGATGTTGACGTCAGGTTGGGTGTGAGTTTGAAGTTCTGAGGCGGGGAGGGAGTGTGGAAGGGACAGAGCCGAACCACGGAGCTCCCTATCAGGCAGATGAAATTCCTAGACTGGAGAAGAGGAGAGTGCCTGGGCTGGAGGAACTGTGAAGGAGGGAGCACCTGCGGCCGTGGCACAGGACACAAGCTGAGGTGCGGGAAGAGAAGGGGGTCAAAGCAGATGGCCCGGGAGGATTGCGCCTACTGGCAGGATGAGGTCCAACAACGGCAGGTAGAGTTGGTGTCACCAGGAAAGAGTTCTGTGTACATGAACCAGGGTGGTTCAGTGACACTTTCAAAAATAAATACCTAAAATAGGTTGTATGAGGTGTTGGAATTCCAGAGTGACCAGAGTGTTTTAGTATTTTGGGATTTGTGTTTGATTATAAACTGACTTAGCAAGTTCTCTATTTTCAAATAGGTAAAATTAGTTTTACCTCTGGTGAAACTTACAAGGTACTTTTAGATTCTCTTTGGAAATGCCAAAATAAATCCAGCCACCATAAACATGCTGCAAAGGTAGTCGCCCAGCTGCTCAGGCAAGTGAGAGAAACCCGTGAGGGTGGTGTTCAGTCTCAGCAAAACAAGCGTGGCAAGGCCAGTCTCATTCCGCGTTATCTAGGAGTTTTCTCCGGAATGTCACTTCAGATCTGAGTTTATTTTTGGCAAAGGGGAATTTTAAAGAGGGACACTTGACTGTATTGTCCCAAATACTTTTGTAACAAGCTAGAATGTATGTTAAACGGTATTTAGCTCTTTACATTGAGGTCATTTTCAATTGCTTATTATCTGACTTCTCTTTCTGGAAAGCTGCTGGGCTCCATAGATGAAAGCTCGGTCACAGAGGGAGAGAGAAGTGCTGCTGCAACTGTGCTATTAAATTCCAGCTTGTCTTCCCCTTACATCCAGGCAAGAGCAGAATCAAGGTTCCTGTTTTGCATCCTGGCTTACTGTGTGGAGGTTCCCAAAGATGGCTTTTATGTGACAACCTCAGAGAAGCAACCTATGACTAGGTGTCTCAGACCCCACCCGTCCAGCTTGTCCCGCCCTTTGTGTATTTGAATATCTGTGTTTTGGATGTCCCGAACACGATTTCACAGACGTTTTAGGATCCAGAATGAAAACTCGGAGAACCTCTGATTGGTCTCTCCTCAGTGTTTTGTTCTTGATAATCTGAACGTTCAATATTAAGGTCCCAAATTTAAATGATTTTCTTCTTGCGTAGCCTGTGGTGGAATGTCAAACAGCAAAAATATTTACAATTCTTACTATTTTAAATGATGTTGAGTTTTGACTTCTCTGGAGTGAAAATAATAGAGTGACGAACTCTTAATAATGGAGTCAGGCTTCCTGGGACTGACCCCACAACTTATGTACCTTGCCATATTACTTAAATCCAAACTCAGTTTCATCACCTGTAAAATGAAGATAAAAATTTACCCTGTTGGAAAAGTTGTAGTTTGAGCAAGGCACACACACACAAAACAGCAGGAAGTTTAAGGCACTGCGAGCACATCACAGTAGCAGCCTTTCTCTGACCAGATCAGGGCTAACAATTGGCTATTCAGTTCATTTTTTAAGTGAGTTAGTTAAAAATGCTAGATGTCTTACAAAAATATGCATTCACATTTGTTTTACAGCATTTTGATAGAGGTCCATACATGGAACTCATTTTCTATGGTTTCCAGTTTCAATTTCTCAAAAGTCCACCAAGAATTTAAAAATAATTGTGAGAACATCTAAGTGCAGAATCCTCCTGGTATTGACAAGTTCTTTTAATGCGAAGGTAAACATTTTCAGCTCCGCCATCTCTGTGGGGACAACTCGACTCAGCCTTTGTAGTTTTCAAAAGCAATGTGCGTGAATGGGCGTGGCTGTGTCCCAATAAACCTTCACTTCGGGACACTGAAATTTTAATTTCATGCCATTTCACATACCATGAAATGCTGTTCTTCTACCCCCGACCACCAACCTTTAAACAACTGTGCAAACCTTTCTTAGCCTGCTGGTCCTACGAAAGCATCGTCGTCCGAGGTCGATGGACCCTGGAGTGGAACATGCCTCTGCCGCTGCAGAACACGTCCTCGAGCAGAAGACACCCAAGTCAAGTCCACTGGTCTTGGGCTTCCTGCATTTATTTTGACATGGTGGTTTCAGCCCGTCCTTTAAAAACACCTGCCTCTCGAAATGTTATAGAAAGTGGGTTGTGAATTGAGTAGATCAGGCGTAGGATGAACAGCTTGGCCCTGCCTCCTCGCTTTAGCGAAACGCCCCCCCCCCCCCCCCCCCCCCCCCCCCCCCCCCCGCCGTCTGCATCAGCTTCAGCCAGAGAGCTTTTAAATATTCAGGAGGCAGGAGGCAGGAGCCCAGCGGAAACGGAATTCCTAAGCCGCTCTCCAGGAGGTTCTTTTATGCTCTAGAGCTTGAGAGCCCCTGCATGACTTCCCATAGGCAAGTAGATCGGGACCCCAGCCGCCCCCCCCCCCCCCCCCCGCAGGGATCACTGGGGGGTCGATGGACTTGGCGGAGACCACAGGAGGAGGAGGATTTAGATTGACTGATGGTGAGGGGGCAAGTTGTCCAGCCCACATGCCGTAGCTGATGGGTTTCCATCCTGTCTCTCTAAAAGTAATTAAACTTAAGCCAACAACTAACACAATTTCAGGGCCATGACTTGGGCACGCACAGATGTACTTGCAGATTTCCCAAATCTGCTTTTCTTTTCTTGTGGAAGTCGGATGATAAATTGTGTTTGGACACATAGTATTGAGTCAGCTGCCATCTCACCAGCAGTGAGGCAGAGACCTCTGGGGCTCTCAGGTTTCCCTCCTGTAACTTCTGCTTCTGTAATTCTTCTCCCTTTTAGCACCTCTCATGTTCTCTAGAGGTGTTTCCCTATTAAATCCCAGGCTCAAGATGGGATGGAAAATGGCTATTTGCGTGAGGATTGTGTCTCTCCCAGGAGTATTTGCGTTTGCAGTGTCTTTATTCATCCAACAGAAAGCACTGTCCCTTCTACAAGTGATCCGAGTGTCAGGAGTCAGGCGAGGAGGACGGCCGAGTTTGTTTTCTGCCAAAATTCACTGTATTCCCTTAGGCTGTCTCCCGCCCAGGCTCCTGGAGACACTGCCGTGCACACAGTAGGCACGTGCTAAATACGTGCATGAATGAGGGCATTGAGGAGATTCGGGGCTCTAACCAAGAATGTGCGTCTTTGGAGGAAACCTCGTTTAGAAGCATTTCTTGAGCGGAACTATCGCTATTCACCACCTCACAGCCCGTCTTGGCTCTGAGCTTCGCTCTGCCTGGGCTGTATAAAGAAACCTTTCTAGAGTAAATGTTTGCTCTTCCTCTCCTAAAAGGGTGCCTTTTACTTTGCTCCGCCCCAGCCATTCCTGCTTAGACAGGTGCTAGAACCTGCCACAGCCCACATGTGACCCTGGGCATGGGCATTTCTGAGACAACACAGGTGCTTTAAAACCCACGTCCACTTCCAAGGCTGTGTAAACA